>NC_141762.1:71512618-71831618 GCF_982258835.1 Parasteatoda tepidariorum | reverse complement strand
GGTGCAAGCCTGGTCAAAAGAAGTGTAAAGCTAGTCATTGGGTTAAACCATACAGATGTCTTCGTAAGTAGATTTATTTGACTCTCATTTTTATGACTCTCTTAACCCCTTAATGCGTAATTTTTTTTTCTTGAAAAAAACCTGCCAAAAAAAATATTCCTTTTTTTAATGTAAAAAAACACACTTTAGAACATTGTCTTTTCTTTTGGTGGACAATTTTGATAAACTGCGCTTTTGTTCCATGGAAAAAGGCTATATTTTATTCTTGAATAAATAAGTGTTATAGCTTACAATCCTATGTAAATGATAAATATTAATAAAACGATTTTTTTTTCTTAGTTTTCACATTGTTATTTTCAATTCTCGATTATATTCGAGGGTGAAAAATTATGGCAGCATAAAATACAACGGAGCTCGAATTACCACGAGTGTGCACAGTTTGGCCTGTTTAGCACCCTCGAATTAACTCGAGCGCACAAGTTAAGGGGTTAAACATAGTTCTTAAATTAATAGTGTATCTTGTATTACAAGTTAAACTTTGCAAGCAGAATCTTAGTGTAATAATTTATAGTTAATAATGACTTACAATAAATACTGTTAATAATGAATCACTGTTTACTTTTTGTGTAAAGATTATACCTAAAAGTTATACCTTCAGTGGTAGATGAATCATGGCTTAGAATCCCCTTGCAATCAGGTTAACCGGGGGGGGGGTATTTTCGTTGTTTTCCTCCCCATGCAATGCAAATGCTGGTTAGTTCCATCAAAAGGCTAGTTTGTCCAGATGCTCAATATAGGAGTTTCCATGTCTTCTTGATTTGGTTCAAAATTGGAACATTAATATTTACTGAAACAAAACACTGAATTAGGTCAGCTGTTAAACGGCAGTTATAAAATAAAATGCATATTGAAAGTTTTAGTTTAATGAGAATTAAATCTCAACTCTTTCATTTGTATTGACTAAAAACTCACTTTTACCCAATCTGAATTATTTTTATTTTGTTTTAGTTATTGATTCCACAATGTTACCATAAGAGAAAACATTAATTTATTGCACTTATATAACATGAACTTGAATGGATATTGATGTTATATGAAGACACCGTAGACTGTAGCATGCAATTTGTTTACTGACAAACTCTTTGGCAATTAGTGTTGGTGCAAACTTTCTCTTTATTATTGTTGCCATTCTTTTTTGATTAAATTGACCCTGGTGGTACAGATTTGTCTGACCTGCCAAGAAATGTGGTCACTTTGCAGTTTTTAGAAGAGAAAAAAAAAACTATCTTCATCTTAAAACACTTTTAAAAATTATAAAAAAAAAATTTGAATCATATCAAGTGCTGTGCTTAAGATATTGGTATATTTTTTAATAACTTTGCTCATATCAAAAGCCAATTTATTAAAAAATTTGACTAAATTTAGGGAGGCTGTATTAAATAATGAATGAATTCACTTATATAATTACTGAAATTACTGAATTCATGAGGCTGCAGTGAAATAACATAAAAGAAATTTATATGAAAGACAATTCTTACAACGTAGAAACAATGTGAACTGGAAAAAAATACTTTAATGAAAGAAATTGCATGCTTTATGTGATTCTTGTAAGCTGTTTGCTGATTATTATGTATCCCTTAATATACCATATATCCTTGATGTCAAGTTCATTTGCCCCCACAATAATGCATGTACTTAATTTATCTACAGAAGGACAATTCCAGAGCGATGCCCTGCTTGTTCCAGAACATTGTCTCTTCGATCATATTCATAATCAAAGCATTTGCCAGACATTTGATGAGTGGAACAATACTGCAGCCCACAGTTGCCTTGATAGAACTATGCAGCTGAGAAGCTTTGCAATGCTTCTGCCTTGTGGTGTAGATCTATTTTCTGGTGTTGAATTTGTTTGCTGTCCTAAAAATGGTAATTGAAAAATATATGTATATATTATTGTATATATTCCCTGTTGAAGTTTTCATTTTATTGTGTTTAAGTTTTTTTGTTGAAAAATATAAGTTTTTTTTTATAATTTATTTTTTGGCAAATTTGAAATAACTTTAGAGCAGGGGAATTAATAAAAATTTATTATATTGTTTGTGGGATTTTTATGTGAAACCAACCCTGACAGACTTACCACGTGGTTGTAGGCGTCAAGTTGTACTCCTTTCCATTGCTATTGTATTTAACAAAATATGTGTTAATTTTGCCTGTTTTATTCTGGACCCTCTAAAGCCTGAAACTGCTTGCAGACTTCTGTTTCTAACACACTCACTTATTTCACACTTTTTTGTAAATTGGGTAAATATATCAGGATATTTTTATATTTAAGCTGAAAGGAATAAGTATTATGGTGGATGAATTATTTACAAATCCAAGAAGCTGAGAGGAATGTTCAAAAACTGCATTGAAAATCGTCATGTAATATTGTCTTGTGGAGGATTGTTGAGGAAACATTCTATTGTTATAAATTTCAGCAAACCTATTTGTTTATTAAATTTACCAAGTTTTCTTTCATTTTTTATACAAAAATGATTTCATTTTTATTATCAATTTAGAAAAATTTCAAACACTTTAAAAATGTAGTACATTATTTTCTAATTACTTGGTTATGCTTAATTATGAAGCTCCTGTATTTTGATTTTCCTCCAATTAGCAAATATGCTGCACTGATTCCGTGCAATTCATAAGCTATTATGTCATGTGTGATTTTAATCTGCTTCTGTATGAATAATGTTGTAGTAAAAAAAGTGATAGCTTATTATCACAATTTAGGAATTTGTCTAAGATCATAGCATCTAAAGTGGAAACATTATCGCCTTCATCATTCTAAAATAACATGTGGAATATTGTTCTTTTCATTATCTTGTGACAAAACTGATATAATTTGACAATAATGCTCTCTCTCATATTTTATCATAGTAGAAAATTTTTTAATAGTTTAATGTTTGCATCTTTTAGGTTTTAAAATTATAAAGCACATTATTTAGACTACAAGACGCCCGGTGGCTGTGTGGTAGCGCTTCACACTCCCATGCCACCTGGGTTCGATTCTCCGGCCGGACATGGTTGACTCAGTCTTTCATCCCTTCAGTGGGTTGATAAATGAGTACCAAGCATGCTTGGGAACTAAACACTGGGGATTCTGCGATCGGCTGACCACCTGACCGGAACATCTGCTCCTGTACCCCAGAGTTTAAGGTCAAGAAAACTAAGATGGGCACAGTAGGCCTTGGCCCTCTATCGGCTGTCGCACCACTAAGTTTACTTTATTCAGACTACAAAATTGTTTCGAACATAGTTTTAACTATCCAATTATTTTGAATTCGCGACATATTCCCAGTGCTATAAGTTTGAAAGACTGAACTCTCATTTAGTAAAGCTATGAACACTTAATTATTATTAAAGTCTCAATTTTATGTGCTTTAATTTTTGATAACATGTAAAAAAAAAAGAATTTAAATGTTAATTTTATTACAGACAAAGATACTGGCATAGTAAATGACGACGGTCGCAAAGGAGATAGTGGGGTTGATTCAGAAGATGGCTCAAATGAGGATGAAGATTATGACGATGACTATTATGATGATGAAGATTATGATGATGATAACAATGATGATGATGAAGACATGTCTCGAGCATCCACTACTACTTCAACCACCACCACTACTACAACAACTACAACCACTACTACAACAGAGAGGCCTGTTGATTACTATTATAGTCATTTTGACAAGAAACATGAACATGAATTTTTCAAAGAAGCCCAAAAATCCTTAGAAGAAAGTCATAGAGAAAGAGTTACAAAAGTAAGTTATTTTTCTAGTTTACTTCAGTATTAATACTGTTTGTGTTTTGTCAAAAGAAATTATTTAATAAAAAATTTTGAATGAGATTTTTAATATTTGATAATAGATAGGTTATATGGAAAAATATCTGAAAATTTTTATTTTTTAGAAGTTATTTTAATATCGCGTAATACTTGAAACATTTGAAAAAAATTCTGTAGATATTTTTTGCTTATCATTCATTGAAGACGTTATTAAGAGCTTTTTTTTCATGTAGATTCTGGCTATTTACAAATTAATTTCGATTTTATTTTTTCTGCCAAGTAGGGGAGAGGGGGGTACATTTCAACATGGGGCACCTTTCAACTACTAGAATTTCTGCTTTCTAATATTGCTTAATGATTCGCCAATATGCCAGACAATAAGCTTTAACTAAGCATAACTATTGACATTTAGTTTTAAGCACTTTCTTTTTACCACTGTTGTGTTACTCTGTGGAACATGTTTTAACATTCCAAAAGTAAAAAGACAGTTTTGATTTTAAAACTGTTTATCTACCAGTAATCTTTTAATAAAGTAAGTGATAATTATTCATCTGCTAGTTTATTTAATTCTGTTTCTAACTGTATTATTTATTAGTAAAAAGTCGTTTTCTAAAGTGGTTGATAATACTTTAACCAAAATGTCTGCACCAGGGGCAGATTTCAACAGAGCTTAGGGGGCACATTTCAACAGTGTTGAAAGGTGCCCCAGGCTTATTATTTCTTTGTTAAGTAATCTTGCAGAAGTCATTAGTCTGCAAAAGGCCCATTAATTACGGTTGTTACATTTAAAATACTCAACTTTTTCTGTAAGGCAATATTCTAAATTTTTTGAAAAACATGTGAATGTGTTCAAAGCATGTTTGTAAAAAAAAGTTCAATTATATGAAATTTTTTTAAAAGCTTAAAACCAAGATTCAGTTTGTTGCATTGTTGTTGAAAATAGAATTTATTTACAAAGAATTCATTAAAAGCATCAATAAAATAATTATTTTAAAATTTTATAAACATATTCAAGAAAATTTAATTTAGAATGAAAATAATTTAATTTTAAGAAAATTGAAAAGCTTACGGTGTAACATTAAAATTCTCAATCCTGTTATTTTACCTTCTTACAATTTATAAAAATGTTGCGAACATATAAAAAAAAGCACACTAAACCAGAAGTTAGTGAAGAAAACATTGAAAAAGCAATGGAAACTGTCAGAAATGGTGCATGTTTAAGAGCAGCAGCAGGCTTATTTGGAATAGACTTTTCAGCTTTATTTTATAAATTAAAAAAAAGAAAGTCAAATAATTGTTTGGTTGGTGAAACCAAACAATGTACAGCTAACACAAAATGCTACAGTTCTAAATATATAAGCCAACAAGTTTTTGATGTCCAGCAAGAAACCCTGCTTTGTGAATACATAATTACACGTTCAATTCTCAATTATAGTCTAACTTACAGACAAGTTAGAAAACTTTCCTATGATAACGCAAAGTGTTTCAACTCCAAAATTCAAAGTAGTTGGGACAAAAATAAAACCTCTGAAATTGACTGGGTTAAAGGTTTTACGAAGTGTCACCCACAGCTTACTTTTAAGAAAACTGGAAAATCCAACACCAGCTTTGCAAGAGCTATAGCCTTTAATAAAGAAAATGTTCAAGAATTTTTCAACAATTATGAGAGAACTCTTAATTCTGGTCATTTTACAGTGGATCAAATATATAACTTGGATGAAACTGGAGTTTTAACAGTTGTTCCAGCTCCAAATGTTGTTGCCAAGCTAGGAGCTCACCTGGTTCGGGAGGTAGTTTCTGGAGAGCGAGGGAGCATGATAATCAATGCTTTATTTTCCAGAAAAACATGATATTAGTGGTATAGAAAGAAATGACATTAAAATGAAACTGCCTCAACCAAGTTTAAGCTGCGTAACAGTTAAGCTGTATTTTTCATGACATTCTCCGTAAACTTTGATTTTATTAAAGACAAAATAATGCAGAAAAAACCTAAATCAATCCAATATGTTCATTCATTATTATTAATTTATGAATAAAGTTAATTTTCCAAAATGCATGATCTTGTTACGTTCTCTTCAATTGTTGAAATGTGCCCCGCCACCCGTTGAAATCTGCCCCCCAGGAGGGGTAGATTTCAACAAAATACATGGTTCACTAAATATGTAAAATTAGGTATTTTGTCTTTGGCTTAGACCTTTGGAAAAAATTTAGAGGTTACCTCAAATATCAATTTAATAAATAAAAATTAGAATTTAGATTTTGAAAGCAATAAAACTTCGAAAATAATTCTTAAGCAAAAACTGTTGAAAGGTGCCCCCCTCTCCCCTAAGCATTTTTTTAAAAACTCCTTATTAATATATTGTTTTAAAATATTATTTGATATATGAGCACAATATTATTTGATAGTATTATTAAGATGAAGCTTTTAAATTCCTGAAGAGCATTTTAAATTTCATCCTATTTTTTGTTTTGACAAAAAGTTTAAGCATATACTCTATTTTAATAATGATTTTAAAGGTCCCCACACATTTTATGTTTATAATTGGGTCCCAGATTATTTGGTTGAAATTTTGGTTTGATTTGATTGAAATCCTTCTGATCAAAAGTGCTCTTGGCAAGAAATGAACTGATTATAAGAGTTTTAAACTTTCATGTCACATAGGTTTTAAGAGTAATTTCTAATTAACCATTCAAAGAGATTACTTGAAATTCCTGCCTTATGTACTCATTCAGATAAACTCCATATCTCAAAATCTATTCATTTTTCAAACATTAGGTATATGAAAACATTTGATCAGGGGAATTTCAACTAGAATGAATCAAATGTATCAGTATCAAATCAACTTGAACTCTATTCCCATCTATAAAATGTGTGTGGTCCTTTGAAAGCATTGTATTTTGTTTTCTTTGATAAAAACATTTGAGTGATGGAGTTGTGAATTGACAACTCATTATCATTCTTCTTGTGTAAACTAAAATAACCGTACAATTTAATTAAAATATTTCTTTATGATTTGTAGGTCATGAAAGAATGGAGTGAGTTGGAAGAACGTTACCAAGAAATGAAAGTTAAGGATCCCAAAGCTGCAGAAGATTTCAGGAAAAAAATGAGTGCTGTTAGTATAACACATCATACTGATAAATTTAAACTTCATTCTTTACTTACTCTGTATTAATATTCCACTGTTTTTCCCCCTCTGTCAATTTAGAGATTCCAAAAGACTGTAGAAGCTTTGGAGGAGGAGGGATCTGCTGCTAAGAGACAAATGTCAGCAATGCACCAACAACGCATCATGTCAATCATCAATATGAGGAAGAAAGCTGCTATGGATTGCTATACTGCTGCATTGGATCAGGCAAATCCAAAGGTGTGTTACAATTTGTTTAATATATATTATGTCGTGCATTTGAAATGTTAATGCTTCACAATAGATTTTGTGAAAAGGAGCTTAAGAACTATTTTCTTTCTATATGCTACAAATGCTGAAATAGAATTTCAGAAAACTCATAAAACAAAATTTATTTATGAATTTTTTTTTACGCTATGTAGCTTATTGTACAAAGATGCCAAATATATACAAAAATCTAAATTTAAAAAATTTTTTTTTCCATTTACTTTCATTTTTCTGCTGCATGGCAGAATTAGGGTTGCCAGATTTTTTCAGGCAAATATATACAGACTATTGTTTTTTTTATGGTTTCATTCGCCTTAAAAGAGGCTTGTCAACTTATTGAAAAACAGGGATGAGATTTTTCCGCTTTTTAGCTGATTTCCGCTTTTTTCACTTTTATCTCTTGAATTTCAGCTTTTTTATCAAAAATTCAGATTTTTCTAAAAATTTCACTTTTTTTTATAAGTATTCCGCTTTTTCAGAAAATTCTCCCATTTTCAAAGAGAAACAGAAAATTCAAACTACATAACTACCAATCCTTTCTCATTTTTTACTTATTTTAGCTATTTTCTCCCCTTTTACTCGCAGCAGATAAGATTTTCCGAATTTTTTACCTGCCCTCCAGATAGATCCGATTTTTGTAATTCAAACGACGCTGTTTCTGACAAGCCTTTTAGAGGTCCCAAGCCTGGAATCTGCCAATATCTCGATTCTTATTCACACGATTTTAATATGAAACATAGCTTTTCATATTTGCGTGTTGAGATTCTTATTCACGCGATTTGAATATTGTACGTTGTGATTCGTATTTACGCCTTTTTAAAAACCTATGAAGCGATTCGTATTCACGCAAGTTTAAAATTCAATGTCTTGATTTGCTCATGCTGTTTATAATATCAAAGATTGATTTTCATTTATACGTGATTTTAAAATAAGGTATTGGGATTCGCATTCACGCATTCTAAAAATTATGCATCATAATTCTTATTTATGCAATCTAAAAATTACGCATCATGATTCGTATTTACGCGATCTAAAAATTATGAATCGGGATTTGTATTTACGCGTTTTAAAAATTCTATATCCCAGTTTGTATTTTCTCATTTTCAAAATCGTATATCTAGTTTCATATTCATGTGATTTCAAAATCCATAATTGTTATTCATATTCATGCAATTTTAAGATCAACTCTCGCGATTCTTGTAAGAAGTAAATTTTTTTTAAAAATTAGTTACTATAAAGGTGACTGTTTTTCTAACGACGATTATTAGTATGTATATGTAAGTGTTACAACATCAGAGAAACTGGAAGGGAATATATTCAAAACTTACATTCTGTGCTTGCAAAGAAAAAATAGGATTTGTCACAAGATGTTTGAAAATGGACTAACGACTAAATATAGCAAACATAAAAGATATAGGAAACAAAAGCAATAACTTAAAAAGGGATTCAATTTAATTTTTTTTTGTTGGAAAAAGAGTTAATTAACTCATCATCAAAATTTTATTTATAATTGCTGTTATTTATGCTATAAAATGCAAAATTCTTATCAAATAAAAAACAATTATCTAAACAGTTGCTGATTGTCATGTAATTTTTCAAACTACAATAGCAATTTTTGTATGTTAAGGAGTTACTATATATTTCTACTTCACTGTTATTGATGTGTTTCAAAGGGCTGTAGTTAGATTAGACTACAACATGAACATAATGATTTGGTCCATTGTTAAAGTTTTTTTCCCCAATATAATTTAAAAAGTAATATTACTGATATATTTGCTATAAATCACATAACAGTATTTATTAAAAGAAATGAAATATTAATGTATATTCTCATTAGTTTTAATTTGCTAAACCAAGTAGTTTTTCAAGTAATAATTGTCTCTTATGTGAACTGAGGAAAAATATCATTTCCAACTTTATTTTTTCAATTGGTAATTTTTATTTTCACTAAATGTTAAGTATCAATGTAGTCGTTTTTGTAATAATAGATTAGTACGCAATTGTTTGTCAACACATTATTTATTACCTTTAACTGTCTGGAATTTATTATTAAAGGGCTGCGCTTGCGTAAAATTTACTATCGTGGAAATTCAGCTTTTTTGCCTTTTGGCTAATCTCATCCCTGGAAAAAGAGTTCAATAACTGTGCTAAAAAAATTGTGCACTTTCTTTTGGAGCTGTTGAGAATTAGCCTAAGCTTTAAACATTTGAATTATTACTGAGCAGTAAGTTACTACTTGAACTATAGATAATGAAATTTTTAAATGTAGTACAATATATTAATAAAAAACTTCTTATTTTCATTCTTTTGTAATTAACAAATGTTATTATTTTCTTTTTCTATCCGAGAAAATCTAATTTAATTGCAGTTCCATAAAAAATGCTTTCTGTACAAGAAATTTAGCACAATTTAAGGAAAATATTTCTTCTAATTGAAGTAGTAATTATGCACCACTATAACTAATAACTCTTTAATGAGCTTAACCTGAAATTAAACTTAACCTGAAAAACTTCAATAACTAAGCAAGATAATTAAAATGTCCTTTATTTAAAAAAAGTTTATTGTTCAATGCAACTTTGGATTCTAGTTCAATATTATTTTGTTTTGATGTAATAAATAGTCTACAAACTAATGCATTCAGTTTAAATTTGGCCCTGCTTTATCTGGAGATATTATGTTCTGTTGTATTAATACAAACCTAAAAAATATCTTTGTTTAGATAAGAATTTTATTTTATTAATTATAGTTTTTTTAAAAAAACTTTTATTCCTTGCATATATTTTGAAATTTATAATGACTAATTTCAAAGCTGTTCTTGGCGTGCTCTGTTGTCATATGAAGCATTGTTTTCAGTGGGTAATATGCTATTGTTGTGAGCTTCTAACAGTTATTAATGACTGTTTAAAAAGATGCTGTACCATCAGAAAAATTTTAAATTGCAAATTTTATTTCACCTTTATAATTTATTTAAAAGATAGAAAAAGCAAGTTCAGGTAAACTTAGAGTGGGGTGGGTCATGAAGTTTCAATTGCTAAGAATTACTTGATCCTAAGTTATCCTCTCATAATTTGTTTTCACTTTGAGATTTGCATGAATTCACTTTTTATATACCTAGAATTTGTGATAAAAATTTTCTCCCGCAATGTAGCATCCTCTTTAAGTTTTGTTCATTGTTATCCCTTTATGCTAACTATAAAAATGGGGCAAAATGAAAGAAAGCGACCCATTTATGATCTAATTTTTTAATGTTTGAAGTTACTTCATCATTGCATTGTTTGGGCTCAAAGAAATACATAGAAATTAAAGATATTCATCAATTTTATTCTATATTTCAACAAATTGGCAATTTTTTAAAAACCTTAAAACTTTTTAGATATTTAAGCTATTTCTCCATGTTAAAGTTCAGACAAATTTTATCAACAAGCTGGTATATCTAGTTTAAAATTAATGCTTTGCACTTAAGCAATTGAAACTGTGATTTTTATATTTTTCTTTGCGAAAGAACTTCGGATAATAGACTTAAATGCTTTTTTTTTATCTGACTGAAATATCTTAATTGTTCTTAGGTTAGTGATATTTGTTGCTATAATTTTTTTTCCTTTTTCATATCTTTGCTAGATTTAAGTAAAATACTAACATTTATTTATGGCTATTTTAACAATAAAGTCTTCTAAGAAACTAACAAATATACTCTATTCTTTATTAGACCAAGAAAATTGAGAAATGCTTAGAGAAACTGCTTAGGGCCCTAGAAAAAGACCGCCGACACACCCTCAACCATTATCGCCACCTGTTGAATTCTAATCTTAAACAGGCTCTGAATGAAAAGGAAGCCACACTTGAGCACCTAGACAGCCTTAATAAAATAGCTAATCAGAGCCTTTCTATGTTGGATAGAGTTCCCAATGTTGCTGAGAAAATTAGGATGAGGATGGGTAAGATTTTTCATTCTTCTTTTATGTGTTAAATAGATGTATTTTAGAAAGAAAAAAAAATTTTTAAAATCTAATTACTAAAAAGTGTTTGTTTTGGTAAAACAAAACTTTTGTGACAAGTTTCCACTAATCATTAAAACATTAGGAAATTAATAGGAAA
This sequence comes from Parasteatoda tepidariorum, assembly GCF_982258835.1. Lineage (NCBI taxonomy): Eukaryota > Metazoa > Arthropoda > Arachnida > Araneae > Theridiidae > Parasteatoda > Parasteatoda tepidariorum. The sequence continues at coordinate 71,820,296 of NC_141762.1, read as the reverse complement.
AATACAATGTAATAACGCTTAATTAAAAATGTTAAAATGCATTAAGCAATTTTTGTGCTAATGACGTATATCTGTCGATATGACAAAAATACACCATTTATATGTTGTGCAGTGGCGGATCCGCCCCCCCCCCCAAAAAAAAAAAAACAATTTGCAAAAAAAAACTAATAATTTTTTTAATAGTTTACAAGGGAATTTAAATATTTTAAAAATTATTTAAGGGGGCATATACATCTAGGTAGGTCGGAAAAATCGATTTTTTCTTTCATCTAATTATGTTCTTCACTGTTCACGAATCATAATCCAAAAGATTAAAACGAAATTCGTCATAGTTTCATTGTAAACCTCAATAATGTTGAAGCGCGCTGAGTGCTCCCAGCACGCTTCAACTGGTTTAACCAAAGATTGTATAAAGGTGAAGATGGGAAACTCGTAACTAAAATTTGGCACCATGCTTGAATTATTTATGTATTGTTCTATTGTTCATTATGAAAAAAATAAATGCGAAGACTAGTGTTAAAAACCCCCAGTTTTTTTTCCCTTTCAAAAAAAATATTTAAAAAAATTAATTGTGTGGGGGGGGGGATCTGCGTCTATGATCCCCCCCCCGGAAAAATTTCTGGATCCGCCCCTGATGTTGTGGTAAATAATTATCACATTATGCCTGCATTTGGTCAGTGAATATATGTTAATTTGCAAACTTATAACCGTCGTTGACCAGCCGACCAAACTTTTGGGTTTACGACTACTAATGTTCAATTTTGTAGCCTTGTTATTTTGAACCCAATCCAGAAAAAAAGGAATTCTGGACTAAATATTGGGAGAAATTTGCCTTCATAACGGACTTTTTAATGGAACTAACCTGCATTAGCGTTACATGGAGTGGAAAACCTCCCACAGTTAGCCTGACAGCAATAGGGACTCTAACCCATGATCCGTCTACCATTGTGGAAGTTTTACGTCAGCACTGTGGTCGTTGCAAGCAGGATGCGAAATTTGTATCACCCAGCCATCGCTGGGAATCGAAACTGGTAATTTGTAAAATTGAAAATGTTTTATTATATGAAGTATTTATTGTCCTGACGTGTGAGTTGATGTTAATTAATGGATGCTGTTATTAATAGGTCAGTGCCAATATAGCGATTGTGGTGTACCGACAACCAATTAGAGAATATTATCATTTTTGATGCATAAAAAATATTTTTCTTATTGTGTTGATATTTTAGAAGCTTTTAAATTTTACCTCTGAGTTTCACGCTATCAAATTTCATATCTTACTCATTCAAATGAGTTATATTTTGTTGTGGTTTTATAATCCATTAGTATAACATTTCAGTTTATTTTCTATTATTTTTTAATTTTTATTTTTGTGTGGATTCTAATGACTTATGTTTTCTGCTTTCTTTTGATGACTTCCATGTTGTCAGTGCTGACGCATGGAGGGAGACCAAAATTATCAAATAACTACCTTTTTTTAAGCTTTTGTAAATAGTTTTTTACTTGTTCTTTGAAGAAAATGGAGTGTGGGGTTTAAGTTAGCTGTTCTAAAATTATGATTTTTTTTAACAGTTGCTGTTTGGCATCATTTACATGGATTAGGACCCAAAGCAGCTATCACACGTGATGTAGATGAAGCTATTGTGGAGAAATATAAGGAAGAAGTTACTGAGAAGCAAAAGGGTAGGTTTCCTAAAAGGCAGAAACTGATTATATTATTGTAAATCTCATAGAAACCTGGTAACAATCTATCGTTAAGTTCTAGGGATCAGCAGTATAAAATTTAACAATATTTTCCCATAGTGAAATCATCATTCGTTAATGCTTTTAAATTTTAATACTTTTTATTTTTTAAAACCTTTTTAGAAGGAATTAATTAATTAAAGAAAGCCGATTCTATTTCTTTTCTCTACTGTTTAATACTGACACTTGAGTAACAACTGAATAATTGGATGATGAATTCCAAATTATGAATATTTATTTTTATCCTTGTATTATAATCATCTTATTATTATAATTGGAAATATATTGTAAAACTTACAAACCTTTCTAACAACTCAAAATTATCAAACATTGATTTTCATATTTATCTTATTTAAATGACATTTTACTATTGGTTTAAAAATTCATTATCGCGATTCATAGTCATGTGAGTTTAAAATCCAATGTCTTGATTCGTATTCCTGTGTTTTTAAAATCTAATATTGCTATTCTTATTTTCTTGGTTGTAATATCAAGCATCAATTTTCATATTTATGCATTATTTAAAAACTACGCTTTGCGATTCATATTTACACGATCTAAATTTATGCCTCGGAATTCCTATTTACGGGATTTAAAAACTCAATATCACAATTCACCTTTGCATGAATTTAAAATCCAATGTCGTGAGTCATTTTCACGTGATTTTAAAATCCAATATTGCAATTCTTGTAAGAAGTAACTTTCTTATTGAATAAGTTAGTATAAAAGAGTGATATTCTTCATTAGTAGCTAATTTATTGGAAATGTTAATTCAAAATTTATGTTAAATATGAAACATGTGTGGTTTGTAAATTGATATCTTGACATCGATTTTTTGACATAAAAGTTTTAGGGTTTTTTACTTTGTGTCACAATTACTCCTGCCTTTATCTGTCTTGCATTCACACAAACTTCAGAGCGAACTTTTATTTTAGAGACTCTTACTACCTTATTTAATAGCTTAGAAAAATCAGTTTTAATAAACAAAACAAAAAAAAAATGTTGCTCAAAATGTGTCTTCTTAAAAGAGATTACTAAAGAATTAATTAAAATTAGCAACACAGCTTTTTTTTTTTCATTTGTTGAAATTGCAATAGAACTTCATGTTTATTATAATTTCAAATGAAAAGAAAGGATCATCGACACTAGGTTTTCTTTACATTTGAAGCAATTATCACCATTACAAAACTTGTAAGTTTTTTGAAGTTTAAGATAACTAAGCTTATAAAGAAACTCATTCTGAGTTTTGAACTTCACAAATCAATAGATTCCCCAAATATAATTTACTTCTTAGACTAACCCAGTTTCAAGCTTGTGTGACAGCAAGTGTGTCTTTTTAAATGATTTTATAAAGATAAGAAATCAACAATTAGTTATAATTTGAACGCTTTTTTTTCTTCTTCTTGATATTAAAAACTGTTTTTTGATCAACATTATTGAAAAGTTATTTTGGCAGGGGAAAAAATTGCAGTTTTGTTATAATTCTCAAACTGCTTGGAAATACATAAATTTAAGCTTGTAGATTTAAAAGTTCATTTAAAATTGACTATTTGTGCAATATAGTGCTAAGTTATTTAATTAGTAAATGTCGTAAAATATCTTTTATGAAACATTTTATTTTCCTTTTATATTTAGAAAAATTGCCTCAAATTCTTTTACCAACAAAATTTTTTTTACTATCTATGCATTAATTTTATAATTTTGGTATTTACAATTTTAGTTTTTTTTTTTTGTGAAACATAAACTAATATGTTTCCGTTTTAAAAAATGACAATTTTTTTGTTCAAAATCTATGATTAAAATGTTCCTCAATTAGGAGCATGGATAAGATAAACCTGGAGAGACCATTGTATGCTAATTTTCTATTTTGGCAAAAATTTAATTTTTCAGAGTAAGTAGTATGTATTGGAGAAGTTTTTTGTATAAATGCTTGTTCCAAAAATGATTGGAACTTACTGTTTTGTGTAAGACTCTTTCTAAAAAATTTGGAATTGTTATATTTCAGAACGAGAAAGACAGAAGAAACTGATGGAAGAAAGGAGGCAGGAATTGAAAGAATTACGTGAAGAAAAGAAGCGAGTTATTGCCAATCATGGTGGCAAACTAGACAGAGAATTTGATCCTGAATCAATGGAAGATGAGAGCATTATTGAAAGTACACCAATGCCTCAGCCAGTAAAGTTGGCGGATCTGTCAGGTGTTGAACATAACTCTGTTGATCACGAAGATATTCCCGTACCCAAACTGGCTCATATACAGAACCAACCATTCCACCATAATGAAGTTGTAAGTAGTACAACTAATTTCTTAAAAATTTATTGATACTATAAATTAAAATATAAGGTAAATGATAATTATTTGATACATAAAAACTCCTAAAAGAAATTAGGTAACTAGTTTATGTTACTTGGTCAGTGTGCACGGTGAAATATGAATTGAGTGAATAACTTTTGATCTAATGATTGGTTTTCCATAAAGTCAAACCCCAATTTCTTGAACTCAAAGAGAGACACTAAATGTGTTGCGATGTCAAGAATAGAGGATTTCAAAAATCAACTATTTTTAATTTTAAATTTTTTAGGAAACCCTTCAAATTAATATTTGTATTCATATTTTAAAAGTTGATCAACAATTTTGCTTTATTATTTTATTTTACGTTGAGTGTCATTAATCTGTATCGTAGTCTACCTCTTCTAATATGTCTCCCGACGTTGTAACCTCTTTTAATATTTCTGATTCTGACTAATCACCACACATTGCAAGACTATTGTTTATTGTTACAATATCATCAATATCGTTTGAAATCATTAAATTCGAAATTCTTAAAGACTTATTTTTATATGTGTACACATTCTAATCTACTTCTTTGGATGATTCAGGTATTCAATGATTCATATCTTCAGCTTAATTATTTAATCTTTCAAGTATTTGCTATCTTATTCAATGTTTTCAAGAAATAATTCATCTTAAAAACTTCTTGAATAATTTTATGAAGTTTTAAAAAACATTTTGAATTCTTTAAAAATCAGGGGGAAATGGAAGAGCAAAAATATTTTGTAAAATTAATCGTCACCGCGAATTGTATTCAGATATTAGCGGTTTCCTTTCATTATCAGCATAACAAATGTCTAGGGAGTTCAGATTTTTAAATGATATCAAGAATTCGTATTATTGTAGATCATGATGCCTAGGTTTGATTGTGATACGATATTATCTTAATGATTTGGGTTTTATAATTAAGTTACTATACTTTTAACACTTAATTATTATTTAAGTATACTTTTTATTTGCTTAATTTGTTCTATAAATATAATAAGGTATGTAGAAAGCAAAATTAATATTAACTTTTAAGTTCTACCATTGGAATACTGCTGAATCTCTCGTGAGTTCTCTAGATCAATCATGATTTTGCTTCTAAGTTCACATTTCCTAGAAAATATTGGTACTCATTGTGGCTTGATAACAAAATATATCTTCAATTTATATTATAAAATATATCCTCAATATAATTGCAATTATATTTGCATTTTTTATGTAATTGAATCCAATTATCATGATTAATATAATAAAAGCACAATTTAATATGAACTATATTGAAAATCAAAAAGTGAAAAAAATAAAACACAAAAAGTTCTAAGTTAAAACAGCGCTGAGCTGCTAGTGTTATAACTGGAAGAAAAATATTTTTAAAAAAATGTAAAATAATACAAAATTCCTGACCAAAATCCAATCTCTCTATATGAAATTGTTAATTGTGCCATTTGTTTTGTAGACATATTTTGTTAATTTTTCCATGATGCTGTCTCTCTATATGAAATTGTTAATTGTGTTATTTTGTTTTGTAGACATTTTCTGTCAGAAAAGAAAGCATGGAGAGACTGAGATGGAATGGAAGTGTGTACATTACTTTGGCCTTTGCTGGTGTTGCACTTCTCACTGCAATGATTGTTGGCATAGTCCTGCTGCGGCGACACTCGCATCGCTCCCCACATGGGCAGGGATTTGTTGAAGTGGACCAGGCTGCAACCCCTGAAGAGAGGCATGTAGCCAACATGCAAATCAACGGTTACGAAAACCCAACCTATAAGTATTTTGAAACCCAGAGCAATTGAAGATTTATTTTTAATGTTTTACTTTACACCACTAACCGAACACTTAACTAGCATTTTAGTCGTTGCCAGTTTTAGTAGGGGGGATTTATTATATGAAATATTTTTTATTTTGTAGTTTGATAGCTTTCTTGCTAAATATAGAAAGTCTATGAAAGGAACATTACTTTTAATGGTGTGACAAAAAAATTCTTTTAATCTCTCGATTTGAATTTTAGAAGGAATTGTTTTGCTGAGTTATGTGACTCAATATGATACTTAACGCATTTTTTAAAAATTTTTGTTTCCTCTTGTTTGCATTTTTATTAGATTCATTATAGAAACAAATTAAGTTGATTAATATATTTCTCATTAATTTTATTTGCTTGTTTCAAATGTGTTATCTAAGTAGTACATCATATTTAATAATTTTAATCATAAATTTCATCTCAAATATCAAGCCTTTATTTTAACTTGTTTTTTGTTCACTATTTGTATTATTTTAGTTTGTATATTGATTGTATAAGGAGAAAGTATTGTGAGAAAATTGATTTGAATAGATCAATTGATATGGATTATGATAAATATATATTGCTGTACACCTGTGTATTGCTATTTAATTAGTAGTATCCTAGAATATTAAGGCCAATATTTACATTCCTTATCTTTATTTGTGCCATGTACCTGCTGCGGTTTATATTCGTTAGTTGGCCCACAAGCAATAGCGGCATTGAATTTTTACATTATGTACATATAGAACATTTCATGTTATCATGTCACATTTTATTTAGCTTCTTGTCCTGTGAGAAAATCTGGAATTGCAAATGTGTCATCGCTGCCTTCATTATTCTTTAATATTTCTAACTCTCAGATTACTAGTATTAAATAAAAATTGATGACATTTGTGCACTTTCTTTAAAGTAATGATCAAGTATTCGCTGGGATTATATAAGTAAATATAAACGGTAATTTATATTTGCAATTCTGCTTCCTCACAGGCATTTAAAAACAACAAATACTTTAGAAAAAGCATGGAAGTATACTTTTAAAGTTTCGTTTATTTAGTGAGCCAGCGATTCTACTATCTCACAAATATATTTAATAAACCTCTAACTCCCATTTTGTGGTATTTTGTAATCTATTGACCTACCGTGTTGTCCTGTGCATGTTAACTGTAGACATTGTATTAATGTGTAAGTTTTATACGGACTGTAATAACAATCTTCCATGTGCAGTATAAATAAATTAGATTTTGCTGTAAGGAAACCCTTTTTCTTGAAGAATAAAAATTTTTGTTTAGAGAAGTTTATCATTAACCAAGGAGGATCTAGTTTGTTTCTAGCTAACTGGTGATATTTTTGAAACTAATAAAAAGCTAGGTTACAAAGTGTACAAAAACGCTGTCTTCGAATATTTTTCATTACACGTTTTTGTATACATTGATGTGTTTGAATCTATATAACTAAAAATGCGGGAGGACTTTTTAAGCGTTCCCAAGTTAGATTAAATGATGTTTAGCTTACTTTTATAGTTCTCAAGGTTTAAGTAATTGTATCATAATGTTCTTAATAATTATTCTATATTCTGAAATAAAAAATTTATTAGTGATTAAAATTATGAAATTAAATAAAAACCTTTCATAAGGTTGGTTATATCGTAGAATTGAAGTTATACAATACTGCACTGGTGAGCTTTGCTGTGACGTTTAAATGTACAAAAATAAAATTGTCAAGCTTAGTGAATTCATCAGTTTCTTGTAAAATTGTATTTAAGGCTTGCACATATCAGTATCGTATTGCCCAGTGTAATGTTGCAATATTTGTTTTCCATTATATTAACAATATTTATGCTTTGCTTTTGATAAATTCATGTAACAACTACTTAAAGGCCTGTTGTAAACTACCTGCTGCAGTAGAATATTACTGCTGCATGGTAGTAAAAAATATTAAAAGATGAATTTTTAAGTTAATTGAAGTAACAAGTACTGTAGTGCACAAAATGTCATTCAATATGTGGTAAATTCTAAATAAAGGATTAATGATAATGTCTTTTTTTTTATTTTTATAATTACAAAATTTAGGATTATATTTGCATCTTTATGGATAAATAATTTTTAATTTTGCTGCATTTGGGAGTGGCAGTAATGCATATTTATAGAGCAGCATAACTGCCAACATGGATAGGAAAAAATCCAGTAGATTCTACGCAATAACACACATTTCATGATAATTGTTTAATAATGTACCAAATATTTCACACATGGGGAATTTTAGGGATTTTTATAGTCATCGAAATAGAAAAACTGCAGTATTTTCCAGTTATGATTGACACTAAACATACTTGAAATCTTATGTATTATGTTTACTCATAGTTTCGAATATTAATAGGCATTTAATTCATCAAAGACAGTTAAAAGATTTTTTTAAATTAATTTAAAAAAAGAGAGTTCTGAATAAAAAATAAATGAACATTTTTGAACAAATAAAGTTTTGAACTGATTTCTATAAATGAGGTTCGCTTCATTATGTATTAATAGTTCTTATTTAATTATTCCAGCATGCAAGCAATAACCAGTACTGAAATTTTATTTCAATAGGTATTTTTTTTAGGAAACTTGCTCATTTTTAGGCAATTTTCTAAAATGTACAAAAATCGTGAGAATTTTATTTAAACCAGTAGACCAGGAGAAACTGGCAAAATCCAGTAGAGTTGGCATCTATGGAGCAGTAATTTTGCTCTATCTATGAATCAATTTTCAATAACCACAGAAGACATCTATTCATAATAGAAAATCAAAATGTATCTATTTTTATAACTAATATTAATTTTTTGGAGTAAATGTGGCACTAAAAATAACTTTCACTAGGAACAAATAAATATATAGATATTAAATATATTTCTTTCCATTTAGATCTTTTATTGTTTTAGCAGTTTATTTCAAAATTTAATGAAAATAGCATAACACTTTCTCTTAATGTGGGTATTTTAATACAGTTATAGGTAAAATAAGGATAGTATTACTACTTTAAATCAAGATTCTTAAGAGGGAATTTCTTTTTATTTTAAAGGCATTCTAATTTGGGATTATTTATATAAGTATTTTTTAAAATCTAAATTGGGGTTATAGATATTTTAAAAATTTCTGACTTATGTTAGCATTCATGTCTTAGCTAAATTAGAAATTAATGATTTAGAAATTTCATTTTAAACATGACACTCCGTTTATTTATAATAGCAAGAAATTAATAAAAAAAGTCTAAAAGAGAGAATTTTAAGTAAACTTCTAAATTCAAAAAACTTATTATAAATAACAAATGCATAAAGAAAGATTTTTTTTATTTAATAATGAGAAGGAAGTTCATCTTCAATAATCTACTGTATTGCAATATAAAACATAAATGGAAAGAAAAAAAAGTTTAATGTATTGCCATATTTGTATAAGCATTATTCTGCAAAAAAATAATAATTTTTTTATCACTTTCCTGAAATTTTATTTTAGCGTTGATAAGGTCTTGGGAAGGGAAAGAATAGTTATGAAGCTGCTTTTCTGAAAATTTATTGTGAAGCACTTGCATTGTTTTTTAATTGCACAGCAGTAATCTGTTGCTTACTTTTAGCATGTTTTTAATAATACATTTTAGTTAGCACAAGTTAAATCAGTGGGGAGAAGTTTCAAGAATTGTGAGACAATACGACAAATGAGTTAGTATAATGATAGCCACTTAAAACTTTTTTACAGTTGTTATTTTCTTTTTGTCATCAGTTCTTATTAAATAAAGAAAGGTTAAATCAATGGGATGCACGTGCTATGTACCAATTCAGTATGGAAATATGTACCAACATTAAAAAGGATACATATGCATTTTTTATTTTGGACAGGAGATTTCGCTTATCATATACAAAATTTTAATAAGTCTATTTTTTTCACTTCGAAATTAATCAATTATGCTTGTGAAAAAGTTTGCTTTAAGTTTAAAAATATTTGTTTTTCATTATTCGTATTTAAACTGCTTAATAAACTTCACAATTGAATATTTATTAACATTTCATAAAATTGACAAGACATGGTAAATTATTTCATACAAACACATCTTATAAATGTTCTGTTTATACATAAGCTCTTCCAAATTTTAACTGGAATAATCAACACAGTAAAATACACATAGGTAGTTTTATATTGATAATACATTTTAAAACAGTCTGGCAAAAGTGTTATACAATAACAACATAACTTTAAAGAACAAACAACTACACTTACAATCACAACTGTTAACACAACATCTAGCAAACATTAATTTACTGAGCATTTCTATTTTAAAACTTTATAAGAGTTAAACATGAAACGGAATCATTGGATTGGATTGAAAGTAAAGTAACATAGCATGAGAATCTGACATGCTGCACCAAAATCGATAGTTAACAGTCATGTAAACAACATTTTAAGCAAAAAATGAAAAGAAAAATAACTTAAATATTTCAGGCCCACAATACCCATATTCGGGAAAGGATAAACACCCAGTGGGTTGTAATTTTCTTGTCTCTCTTTATCTGCTTTAAAATGCATTTTTATTTAGTTACTGAATTTTAAACATCAATTAAATTATTCATAAAGCATGTAACAATATTTTTTCTTCAACTTTTCAAAACTGCTTAAGTGAAGTGGACTTGGCAAGTTTTAATTACTTAGCAGAAAATTAATTTACTATAACTCCTCAAAGTGCTTGAATCTTAAACTTTCAATTACTAAGCAAATAATTTAACAATATCAGTTGAATTGTGAAATAGGGTTCACTCGTATCTCTGTATGTTTTTTTTCTTTTAAATTTATTATATAGCTTTAATAAACTTGACAACTTTTCATTACAAGTGATTTACACTCTTATTTAAAATAAAACTGTATTATATGAACTAGAGCACCAAGTTTATGAAAAGGAAAAACTTACTCCGAAAAATGTATTATCTTAAGAATATTCTTTTAAATGTTTCTAACACTGTTTATTTCTATAAAATGTCTTTCAAAAATCTCTTAAATGGACTTAACAAGTTTTCATACCTTAAGTTTTTATTACTAAGCAGAAGTATTTTGATATCTTAACAGGTAAACAGCTTTAATTCAGTTTGTTACACAGTAATTCAACATCACACACTTAACAGTAATTGTACAAATGTTACGAAAGCACCTTTACAAGCAAGTCAAACAAAAGCAAATCATAATTATTAGATCTATTTCTCACCATAAGTTTTTTTTTTAAAATTCATTTAAAAGTTCAAATAAAATTGGTATAAAAATATCAATTTTTAAAGAAAACGGAGACTGATAGAAAAGATTCACATTCAGGCATAAGAGTTTAAGGAAAGAAAGTACGAGAATAAATTTGAAAAAAATTGAGACTAGTATTATGTTTGCTAGAAATATATAACCAATTATATTATAGTTTAAATTCCACTTATTTAGGGGGATATCATATTTTATATTATGTAGTAAACACAGCAAGTTTATAAATAACTTTTGACGAAGGCATGAATGTATTATAAAGGAAAAGGTTATAATATATAGCATTTAAAAAAATTTTGAAAATCTTTGAGAAATGAAACATTAGTTTTTTATTTTATTTATTAAATTCTAAATTAGTATATATAAATAAAACTATTGATATAAATTTGGATGACTAAGTTTTATTAGTTTACTTTTATAGAATCTATATCAAGATTTATATTATAGATATTATTTTTATAGAATCTGTAATATAGATCATACATTAAAAAATAGAATAAGACAGAAAAATTTTGGCAGTAAAGTTATTTTACAACATCCCTAGAAATATAATAAAGAATTTGAAAATTATTAAAAAACAGGAAAAAAAGTGGGAAAATTTTAAAACTTTACCAAACTATTTCACTAAAAATAGCACATTAAATTATATTAATAATATTTGCATTGCATATCCAGATCTTCAGAAAATATTACATATGACTTAAACATTAACACAAAAACACTTAAACATGAAATATGTTATTAAATAAATTCACTAGAAAAGAAATTAGGTAAAAATGATTTTCTTTAACACTTTTTAATAATGTATAAAGTAGTCATAGTTATTATACCTTAGGAATGCACAACCTGTCTCTTAAATAGTTACTGAACATACTGCCCCAACCAACCAAAAGTTAACTCAAAAAACTACACAGTGTAATAAATATTAGAATATATTTTTGAAACTGATCTCAATGTACTTTGAAAAAACATCAAAATAATTGTAACATTCCAAAATATAAAGGTACAAATCCAAGATGTCAAAAGATTTAATATTTGTGGATTGATTTTATTAAAAAAAAATTTCTTAAAATTTCTTTTTTACCAAAAATAGAGATAGTATATAAAAATTAAAGTGATATAATAATAAAAGTTAACCCAGATAAATGATCAAAAATAATGAGAATTATTTTTCCATAGGAAGTTAAATACCTAATTTAATTTCATTAAAAAACTTCAAGTGATTTTTTTTTTTATTATCTTAAACCATCATACATTTTCAAAACATCTTTTACTTGAAATTTATGGTATTTTACCCAATTATAGACTTAATTATCTAGCATCACCAGTTATATTCAATTACAGAACACCACTTAATGTAGATTTCAGTGGAGATGCGAGCCCGTGAGAGTTAACAATAATAAGAGAAGTGGCCACTGTATACAAGATTACTTTGAAAAGAAAAAGTATTAATTTTTTACAATATCAAACAAGAAAAATTATAAGAAGACGATCAAAATTTTTTAAAAAATTTCTATTGTGTAAGATAAAAACGTTAATAACAAAGCTATATATGAAGACATCGACATTGAAAAAGAAAGATTGAAGAAAAAGTTTCCTTAAAATTCAAGCTGCAGTTGAATTAACAAACATTTAATTAGTTAAAACAAATATTTATTTTCTGTTTAATTTAAATATATTTAACTAAATAAAATAAATAATGTAAAACTAGAATAACACTGTTGATAATGTAAAAGGAATGAAAACACACTAATTATAACTCCTTTAATTTTTTAATCTATTTAAATTCCTAAAACCACAATTCATTTTTACGTAGATTCAATAAAGAAATAATTAGCACCAAAAGCTAAACTGCAAACGATTCAAACAAGTATTTTAAAATAACGAAATCTATTGGTGTCATAGGTATAACTAGTCTGACAGGAGAAAAAAAAAGGAAAAGATCCTGGATTTCGAGGAATTATTTTTATGGGGAAAAAAAACCTCAGAAGAAAGAAAAATTTCTCGAAAAAGTAAAAATTCTCAGCAATTCCTTTTAACAAATTGGTTTTCAGTTTCTGAACATAATCTAAATATGTATCTCCACTCCAGAAAATCAAAAGTACTCGTACTTTTCCTAATAATTTTAATAAAAGTCATTAAGACATTTTCTCTTGGCTAGTAAGATTTACACACAAAAGGTTTTTAGAAGTATCCAGCTTGTCATAATTTACAACACTAAATATCATTTCTTAGAAAAGAAAATTGTGTAGAAAAAATAGTTTTTAAAAAAATGATTTTTTGTTAAATTCAATATCAAAATCCAAAGGTTAATTCTTTGTATACCCTCATTTCTTGTAACGACTGAAAGAAGGTTGACTAGATGGCTGTCGATTAACGCTCCGTTTCTTCGAATCATATTTGGAAGGGTTTCCCATAGCCTTTGAGGTATAATTTTCATTTCCCCACCCATCTACTTCATCATTCCAGTTGCATTTTATTCCATTAGAATCTTCGAAGTCCCCCCATCCGTTGCTTTCAGGTTTGACAGCAATTGGTTCTTTGGCAGAAACAGTTCCATTCCAAGAAGCTCCTGAATTAGAAAAGTAAGAATCATTTGTATTCTTGTTGCCAATATTATCTTTACATTCTGCAGGATCAACAGATGAACTTGCATGGCTGTTAACCGGCTTGCATGCTTCAGGCGTGAAGGAGGGTATCTGCTTGTTTGCAGGATTTCCACTGCGGGATTTGGGCATTACAGGTGGTGGTATAAAGTTATCATTATCACAAGGGTCAAGAAATTGCTGCAGCAATGAATCGGCATCATCGGGATCATATTTTAGAATGTGAGAGCTTGAATCCCCATCGTCATTTAGAGCAAAGCTTAATTTATTGTTTGGAGTATAGATTGGCGGATTTATTAATGGAGAATTGGTATCAATGTCACAATTATTAGGAGGAACTGGAGCATTTATAGTGTTGATGTCACAACTGTTATCTGTTGCGTTGGGGAAGGAACTACCATTTAAGCCTGGAGTAGAACACATCTGCGGAGGGAACATGCCTTGCGGCACAGTAGCCATACCCATCGATCTGTAGTACATTTCCATAGCTCGAAATTGACTAGCAAGAAAAGGATTACTAAGAAAAAGCATCTGCTGCATCAAGAGTGGATTCATTCCAGCTACCATCATTGGATTCATCCCAGGCATCATACTTGGATCTAATCCAGGCACCATACTTGGATTCATTCCAGACATCATATTAGGATTAATAAAGCCGCCTGTCATTGGGTGGATGGGAAGTAATGGATTAATAGGTGATTCTGAAGGGAGATCAGTTGGTGGCAACACTAAGGGTGAATTATTAAAGGGGGACTCGACTTGGTCATCATTAGATTTATTCAATTGCGATGTTTCATTTATGGTGATGTTATTCAAATTACTAGAGTGGGTATTAAGAGTTGAAGGCTCAACAAATTCTGGGGTCAAGTAAGATTCAATTGGTTTTGAAATGCCACCAAACTCAAGTGACTCAGAAGCTGGCTTTGGAGAATGGATATAAACAGAACTTGAATTGGTGGGAAGACTTTCATTCACTAATGAGTTCGATTCATTTAAAGACTCTGAGTTAATTGTGTTATGCTCATAAATATTTAAATTGGAAACACTTGAAGTAAGTACATCAGATTTTACAAAATCTGATGTTTTTGCAGCTGGCGCTGTTAAGTGGTCACCTGTTACTAAAGAATTATTTTTAGCTTCAGAACTTTCCTCCAAAATAGGACTAATTTGTCTGTTGAAATAAGAATTTTGAGATTCTTTAGCAGATTCATTATCCTCAAAGAGCTTCAGTTCGACCACTTCTTCCAATCCTTTATCAGAATTTATAAAAGATTTAGATTTTATAGAACTATTTTGCATTGTAAGCTTAGCTGGGCTTTGGGAAGCTACAGCTGAAAGATTTTCAGATTGTTCTTTAGTAACTTTATGATGGTATGCATTTTTATATTCATAGTCAGAGTTTTCTGTAGAATTTAGTAGGTTATTTTCACTTTTAGCATTTGCATTGGGTTTTCTAGAATAATCTGATGCCGATCCCCATCCTCCAAACAAATCAACTACTTTTTTAATATCTTCTGTTGATTTTTTGCCAGAACTAGATGACTTTTTATTATCTGCCTTTGAAATGCTTTTATCTATTTTATCAGAATTACTATTAAACTTATCACTAGTCACTTTAAATCCTACTGATGCAGGTTTCTTTTCATCGATTGAAGTATCTTCAAAATTAGAGTAATTCCTTTTATATCTAGCATCTGTATTATCAGAATTATTAGAATCTACACCATTATCCCAAGCATCCCATTCATCAGATTTTTTGGATGAATTCTTTGTCGATTGTTTATGTGATTTATCAGCGGAATCATCCCAATGATTGTCATTTTTGTAACTTGATGAATTTTTAGAAGTTTTTTTGCTACCAGAGTCAGAAGTATCGTTCCAGCTATTTTGTGATTTATCTTTTGAGTCAGCCTGATGATTACCACTTCTGAAACTAGAACCATTTCTAGCAGTTGAATTTTTTAAATTTCCTGAACCTGAATAATCATTCCAATCATCAGAATTTTTAGTGGCAGTTTTCATTTTATGTTTCTGAGATGTTTTAAAAGGAGAATCATCAAAACTATCCACACTGTTATAATTCGAAGAACTTTTAGTGGCAACGTTTTCTTTAGGTTTAGTATCCGAATAGCTATTCCAATTGCTTGAACTTGTATCATCAACCTCACCCCAAATACTTTCATAATCTTTCTGCTTTGAATTTTGTGACTCAGATTTAGTTGTTTCACGAGAGCAATCGTCCCAGATACTTTCGCAACCTGAAGTGTCTTTAGAAGATGAGTTGTTCTTCACTCCATAATTTGAATAATCATTCCAAGTATCCCAATTATTATTATTTGATGAATTATAATCTTGAGCAAAACCCTTTTGCTCAGCTGTTGCATATCCTTCTGATTGGAAATTACTATCAACATTGCACAAATCTTCAGGAACAAATTCTTTGAAGTAATCTGGGTCCAATTTTAACATTTCTTCTTGCATCCGATATTCTTCTTCTAATCGCCTGAAATATAAATTGCATTTTAAGAAAGATGCAACAGTAAGCTTCAAGCTTAAATTTCAACATCGACTACTGTGTAACCCTTTTTAAGGCTATAGTTATTATATTAATAACAAAAATCCCCACTTTTAATATACTTGTGGTAAACTTGTTAATATTCTTACTAGATGGTACAGTAGTTTGAATTTATTTAGTTAAATTGGCAATATGAAATTGCAATAACTAAGATATTAGAAAGGGTTACTTCATAACACTCTCAGGATCAAACTCTTTAAAAGAAAAATTTCGAAATATTGACAAACGCACTTTCAAAATAGGACATAACTTTGAGTGTTTCATACTTATCAAATTCCATTCTACTTATACTTCCTTTAAAAATATTACATGTTTTTCGGAGCACTCAACCTTTTCAATTGCATTTTGCCACAACCTTAAACTACTTTTGTGCTTTAATAATTAAACTAGTACAATAGCATATAAGTTAACAAACATTTTTAAGCTATTTAATTTTTTAATGTAAAAAAAAGAAATAAACTCAAAGATCAAGAAAATTTGCTCCCAATAATTTGATGTCAACCCAAATTTAATTTAAAAGCACATGCACTTTACATTGACAAAATAAAAACTGGCAAAATTTATTTTGTGCATTAATTTAGCAGGGATCAATTATTAGATAAAAATGCCAGAACTTTTATTAGAGGTAAGAAAAAAAGAAGAGGAAGTGGACAAAGAGTACAGATAATTGATTACAATAGAGAAACTTTGAATTACAACGCTCAATTCATACGATTTAAAAAACGATATTTCAATGTACATCTAATTATTATTGGAATGCCATTAATTTATTGAAACAATAAATACCAATGATTATGACATTAAAATAAATGATAATAAATAAATTAGGTGAAGTATGATTTTCTTATCACATATTTACTTTATTTTTTACAAAATTAATTTTAAAATAACATAACATGAAATGTAAAATTACTAATATATAATACATGTGCCATAAAAACAAAATTAGAAAAAAACATTCATACTTTCGGTTTGCTTCGTCACTTCTCACATCAAGTTTACTCATTTCTAAAGCAATTTGAATCATTTTTTGCTCTTCAGCTTCACTTGTGGGTTGTAAACTTTTAACTTCTTCAAATTTTTGCTGGCGTTCTGTCCAGACGTTTCTTTGAGATTTTTTCTGAGAACCTCCTGAAATTATAGTATGGAACACAAATTAGCTTTGAATAATAAGTTGGTTAAAACAACAAAAAGCAAGGGGGGATATCACAATATATGTTAGAGGTGCACAATCTGTGACATATTGACAGTTGACGAGTGGTCACAAGGAGAGATTCTGAACAAAATGAATTATTTTAATTATTTATTTTTTCAAATAAAAAAATTGTCAAAATTTTTTAAAGTAATCCAGTAGGTTATTATAAATATTTCGAAATATTTATATTGATACAGAAATCAATAAAGGAAACAGTCTACAGGATTTGACACAAAATGGACAGGGATGATACACAAAAATAAAAAAAATAGTGAGAGTTTCGAAAGATTAAGTAAGAAATCAATAAAATAACATGCTTCGAGAAAAAACTTTTATATTCATTTACATTTTGTCAATTTTGGAATCCATACTATGGATTATTTCGAAAGCTAGAAGAGTGTGCAACACAAGGAGTAAATTGCACAATTTTGCTTTTTTTCTCTAATAAGTATTATGTCTTCTATAATTTTTTCTAGATACCTTCAGTTTTTTTTTATTTGATTGTAATAAAATTGAACAAAGCGCAATTGGTTCAAACATATGTGCAGCTTTTAAAATATGTGATTTTTTAATACAATCTTTAAAAAAATATGTGATATTGGAGTTTGATGTGCTTTATTTGCAATTCTGTCAATCTAAACATTTTCGCATTTTTTAAAAATTTTAATTCTGACATTTTTAATTCATATTTACTATGAATTTGATATTTTTTTAAATGCAATATAAATTAAATATGAAAGAAAAAATTAATAATTGGAGAAACACACAATCATTTTCAAAATGCTAGGATTTTACAAGTTTTGAGGTTAATCTATAGATTACATGCATTTTTTATAACAATCAATTAACGTAACAAAAGACATTTGTGAGTTTTCCACTTTTTAATGACATACAAAGGTCAATGGTTTTAACCTGCAAAAGTAAAGCAAACTAAAGTCGGAAGAACGGAAAAGGTCAGGTGGAGAAGAAACAGTAAGCAAGGGGAGAAAAAAAGTCCTAACTTGAGATAAACTTTAAAAACTGCTTAAAATGAAATCATTCAAATTTTCTTTAAAAAATTAAAATTGATTTTTCATTCTGTTTTGCTTTTGTATATAATCTTTTTTTAAAGACATTTTTATGATAGCACTGCATTTTTAAAAGCGTTACTGATAGACATCTCTTTTAATGTTTTATAGTAATTTTTTTTAATGAAAATATTATTTTTGGCATTAAAAGTTCTGTTTTAAGAGTTAAGAATATTTTTTTCTATTTTCTTTTCAACATTATAATTTTACTTTTTTTTTTTTTTTTTTAATATCAGTCACTCAAAATTTTTTTCATCTTAAATATTTCTAAGAATCTTAATATCTAATTATCTTTATTATCCTAAACATTTCTATTAAAGTTTTTTTTTCTTTTACCCCAAACCAATAATACAGCTAAGTTCAGATTATTTTTTAATAATGACTTAAGCTATTTCTAAGAAAAATAAAATTTATTAATGATTTAAAAAAAAAATTGCTATTCGGTCGATAATACTCGGCCAAATCACTATTTGTTACATCCCTACTGTTGATATTCACGATTGTTATTTTTAGTAAGTCAGTTGTAATTAAAATTATCAAAGTCTTTCGAAAAAAATCAGGGGCACTCCATACACTATGGGTATATATATTAATACTGCAGATTAAATTAAACAAAAATCAAACATTCCAAATCTATATTGAATTCTTAAAGTTAAAAATCACTGCAAGTGTCATAAAATATTTAAAATGAACTTGCAAGCCTCTCTATTACTTCTTGAATATAAAATTGAATCGAAATTTATATAATTTTCGAAAACACTATGCTTACTCAAAGTCTTGTTTTTTTTCTTATTTTACAGATTTTTTTTTTAAAAAAATAGAAAATTGTACTACATGATAATGGTAGAAAATGAACTGAATTTTAAAAAAAATTTCAAATTCAAACTGTTAGCAAAAACCAATTTGATCTGAAACATTTCCTCACATCATCACCTTGGGAGCTACAGCCCTTTCAGAGACCTGGCCTCCTTCAAGATTTTAAACCATTTTCATTTGTTGGTTAAATTTTTCTTGCAGTCAGTTATTTTAAGTAATTTCAAGTCCTCTTCCACCTGCTCTCCCCACCTAGTTCTAGGTCTTTCCCTAGATTTCGACCCTTTCGGTTTTCCATCTAATAATTCTTAAATACTTCTTTACAACTCTAATCTCAGGATATGTCCAAGCTATTGGATTCTAATTCTTATACCTGTTACAATGTTTGGTTTATTATATTCACTATAAATCTCATTATTTATTCTGATCCTCCAATTTCCATTTTTACATATTGTGCTCAAAATCTTCCTTAGTTCATCAAATCAAGATTTTATTTATTTATTTTTTAAAAAAGCTATAGAAGGGTAAATGAATTTTCAGTTTTTATTTCTCGATTAGAAGTTTTTCTGATAAAGAGTTTGCTACAGATGTTCGTATCAAAGCTTTACAAAAAATTCAACTTAATAATGGAATCGAAGTAAAATACATAAGTTTAGCTAAATATTACCAAAAAATTAATTTTCGAATTGAAAATTAATCAAATCAATCATCAACCAAAACAGGGAACTAGTTTTGGTTGAATATAATATACTCATTAAAAAGGAGTAACATTTGATCAGATTTTAAATGTTCAGAAATAGTTGGTGAGTTTGGTATAGTTCTTAGAAATTATAACGTCTAAGATTATTAGGTTATAAATACAAAAATCAATATTTTTTCTAATTAACCAATGAAAGATCTCATCTTAACAAGCACACCGTTTTTCTTTCTCTTAGATTACTTGAATGACAATTTATGCAAAACTTACTTGAGTAATATTCTTTTCCTTTTCTTATTATGAATGCTTTATATTACCAGAGTAATTATCTGGCTTGCAACACTGTGCACATTAATACTCTGCCATTCAAACGTATAAGAGTTTTGAGATTACTAAGTTACATTGTATAGATAAAGTCTCATAGAAGAATTAAAATTTAATGACAAATAAATAGTCTGTTGACAGTAAACATGACAAAATAAATATTTGCAGTTGTTAAAAAAATAAACATTTGTAACTACCTTAAAACTAACATACATGTGAAAAAAATATAAAGGGGGTTATTTTCGAAAGGACTATAAACAGCTTACCTAAAGATGGAAAATCTTGCTCAATACTATTCCATAGTGTAGGAGTTTCTTTTTTCTTCCTCATAGATTCTTCCCAAGAATCTTTTTTATTCTATTAAAAACAGATATAGAATCATTAAAAAAAAGTTACAGTATAGATAAATTTCATTGCTTTAGCTCATATAATTTTTATTCAATTCAGTACATATTATAATTGGTGAGAATTACAAATTTAGACATTATAATTTGTAAAAAAAAAAAAACATTTTCCAGCTACAGGGTATCTGCTACATTTTAGATATTCAAATTCATGACTTTTCATGATTTTCCATGACTAATTCCAAGAAGTTTTAATGACTTAACGAAGTTGCTATTTTCTCCAACAAAAACGCAACAATAAATTAAAAAAAGCATTATAATAACATTATTCGAAATAGGCATAACCAAAACTATTATACTCTTCATATTTATAGATTTTAAACTTAAAAAACAGAGTAAAGAAAGAGTTGAAACAATAAAATAGTTGAAAAAATACAAAAGCAAAAAAAAAATTTCTGCAGAATTATATTCTAAAGATACTTTTCTTGTTCATCAGAAAGGAAAGAAATACTCCTGATTTTTCTGTTCATTTCGAGGAAAAAAAAATTCGCCAATAACTGGTTTGCTTCAACTAGAATTTAATTGATAAAATTAAAAAAAAATAATAATTCTTAAATCACAGAAGAGAGTTTAAAGGATAATTCGCTCTAGAAATGATATTTTTTCTTTCATTTTTTGAAAGAACAGGATAAAATCATTTTATATTCAAATAAAATATGACTGAGTGGTGATTTTGTTAGAAATTCAGATATTTGGAACAGGATCAAATTGAGGGGAGGGAGATTCTATTTTAAAAATTAGATTTTTCGGAGACCTAAATCTATGACTATCCATGATTTTTGTAAAAAATAGTAAAAATCATGACATTTCATGAAATTTTGTTCAATACCGAAATTCACGACTTTCCATGACTTTCCAGGTGCGCGGATACCCTGCAGCAAAAAAAGCAAAATTTTAAATAAACTTCTGGCATTATTACAATATTATTTTGTCAAGTCCAAAAAATAGATTTTTCCAAATAATAGGTGTTTAAGGTAAACAAACATCAAAACATCTGTAAGCAAAAATAATTAACTAACAGATGATAAATTAATGTAAATTTAATCAACAACATGTAAATCCACATGATTTTAAAACGCTCAATATTTTAATATGCCATTACATATAACGTATTGCTACTTCTGAACCATGCCGTTTAGTTAGCAATCCGTTGAAGTGAATCCGAACACAGTGAATCTGCATGGTTTTGTCAATCATTTTTTGGGTAGTTAGTAAAACGGATTTTCACTTGGTCTTTAAGATTTTAATATATCATTTCGTTCGACAAATTTTGAATGGCCGATTTTGCACTCAAATATTGACGATTCACTCGCAATCCCTTGAGGGTTTACGGTAACATTTCTGTCACTTATTTCCATAGATTTTCATAGTTTTTAATGCCACATTATCATGCACAGGAAATTTCGAATCGCACACATTAAGAATTACCTTTTTTTGCACTCGATTTGTAACATCCACATAGTTTTTTAAATTTTGTTTTAATTTTTAATGAAATATTATTACAATCAAGGAATTCCAAATTGAGTTTTTGAATAATCACTTCACGATCGGTTTAGTTGTGACAATTTTATCTCAAATCTGCAATTTTTTCAAAATGTTAAATTTTTGCACACTCAGAAATTTGAGTGTGTGATTCTTGGCGGCAATAATCCTTTGATGCAAGACGTGAGAAAAAAGTGAAATTTCTTTTGCTGCAGTAATATGCTGGATTTCTAATTTTTTTTGCACATTATAGTGTAAATTAGATTAAAATCAAACAAAAATCAGAAATCAGGTAAAATCATAATGAAGCAGAAAAGCGAAGAATTCTCATTGGCTCATATTTTTTTAACAGATGGAAAGTAGAAAAATATTTTTTTTTAAAAGGAGAAAGTTTATTTTTTTCGTTTATTTTATTGTTTAAAAGTGTGCGGAAAAAGAGAGGCTTCCCATACACGGACGTCCAGATATAGAACTTTGTACTGGAATACTGTCTTTCATATTTAACAATATTTTAATATCTTTTTTTGTACAGTACACTGTTATCAAGGTCAGAAGTTTTCAAACTACAAGGCCACTGTAGCAGATCTGACATGTCAGGCACCTAACCCACCAAATTTCCATTATAAAGCTTACAATCTGAGTGAATTTTACAAAAAAAAAAAAAAAAAAAAAAAAAAAAAAAAAAAAAAAAAAAACTTAATTATACAATAATTAATATATCTAATACAGGAGTCTAACTCAATTTCAAAAAATTGTATCAGGTTTCTTTTCAGGAAAATATAAGTTTGGTATCATAAAAAACTGATTATGAAACATGTAAAAAAAATTTTGTATCAGGAAAAAAAAAAAAAAAAAAAAACAGTTTGTATCAGGTACGAGACAAGTTTTGTAGCAAAAAAAAAAAAAAACTTTTGTAGCAGATAAACTCAAATATAGTTTTCAGCTAGTGTTAGGTAAATTCAAGTTTTACAACTAAAATGAATACATTATTAAGCGAAAAATTCTGTGATGAAAGTTTCGGGATTGTAAAAAACTATAAGAAAATCAACAGCAAAAACTGCCCAAATAAAAATAAACCGATCGAAGCACCACATGTATTTTCACAAATTGAGTGTGTCAAAAAGTAATTCCTAAAATGTGCGATTTGAATTTCTCGTTCTTAATAAAATCGTACGAAAATATCAAGATATTTTTCTTTCACAGAAGTCCAAAATGAACAGTCTTAAGATCCGTACAGTTCTTCGAAATAAGCCGAAAATCATATGTAATTTGATAACGGAGAAGGAAGTAATTCATAGCCGTGGCAAAATTGATATTGATAAAAAAAAATGAAACAATATCATGAAATAATCGATGCACAGTTTCTAATATTATCAAAAAATAATCAATGCACAGTTTCTGAAATTTTGGCACAAGTGTGCAAAATAATACATTTGTTTCAGCTTGTATTATCATTTTTGATTAGGTGCAGATGTGGGATGCATTCCAAGAATATTGAACTATTTCATTGCTATGTTGATATAAAATTTGCCCAGAAAACTTACAGAATGTAAGATAATTATGTACCATAAACATCTTACTTGTGGGGTAGTTTTGAAAGAAAAATTTGATACACTTAAAAAATTTAATACATTTCAAAACTGCAGTGTATGATGACATACCTAATTGTGGGCAAGAAAAGAATAAATAAGAATTAAAATGAACATTCAAAGAAAACATTACCCATGCACTATTGCAGGCATTAGTGGGAGTCTGATCCCAAGTGTCCATGCTTGCATTTCTAGAGCTTTTGCTGCTTGCATTTGAACCCTCCCAGAGCTTTTTCTCACCCTAAAATTAAAATTAGTAAAATGAAACTTGGAGTATAGTTTGTCTAAAATAATCTTGCTAAATATTCAGTTATGCCAACAAAATTCTTTATTTTCTGTAAATAAAATGTTTCATTTATAAGGGTATATATTAAAAGAATTAATACTAAAAAGCTGAATTAGAGTTGTGAATGAGAATAGTTTTCTTAACTCTGTCATGTTCCTATTTCAAGTAAAAACAGGCCATACTAATATCTAAGCACATTAAATCATTCCACTTTTTTTTCTTATGCTTAACTTAACATTTTGTTTTAAATTCATAGCAATAAATATTTTTAAGAAAATTTTTATGGAATAAAAAAACAACTATGTTTGAACCAATATATTTTTCAACCAATATATTTTTTATTAGTTCTGGGTGAAATATAAATAAATGGGTTTAAAACGATTTTTCAAAGGTATAAACACATTCCTATGGCCAGAAAATTGATACGCTTCCTTAAATAACAAATACTGATAAATTATTTATTCTTTCATCATTTATATATTTCTAATAGTAGTATTTCTTTATCATCCTCTATCATTCTTAATATTATTCTCTATTATTATTATGATTTGATATTTTATTTTTATCGCAAATTAACAGTTTAAAACTGAAAGTGGTATTCTTTTATTATAAAATAATCCAGTATTATCACCTTATCAGATAATATTCTGTAAAAAAATATTGAAAAATTCAATGAAAAAACATATTGAAAACGGTATACAATTTTGAAGTTATCACTAAACAGCAGTGTTTTCACTATAGAACAAGAATGCGAGAACCTCGCATATTTTTTTCTTTTCTCGCATTTAAAAATGATTAACACGAGAAGTTCGCGCACTCTATTAATCAATTTTAAAATCCGCGAATCTCTCGAATTTTGGAAAAAATTTCGTCTTCCGCAAATTTGAATAAAATCCGCCATTTTGAAAAAGATATGAAAACAGCTACGACAAGTGTTGAGAAAAAAAAATGAGTCCTTTATAATAAGTTGTTTAAAGTTAGCTCCATTTTTAGCTGTAAATGAATTACCGAATTCCCTCCCCGACAATTTACAGCAATTTGTAAAAATTGAAGTGTGTGAAAACTATGCTGGAAGACCTAACAAGAAGTATGAACATGGAAATAACTTCAACGAACTTCACTATACTATAACAAAAATAATTGAAAAGCCTATAGTGGCAGATGTAGAGGATAGGCAAGTGCGTGCACAATGCTACAAATTTAATTAGTGATTCCGAATAGTTCAGCATCTGTCATTTAGCACCCAAAACCGAATTAAAACAAAATAACCTAACAGATTTGACTGATGAACATTTGAGCAACCTAATGAGAATAGCTGATGAAAAAGTAGGTATAGAACATTTTCCATATGATGATGCAATAAAAATATTGTCACGTTAAAGTTTTTATATTTAGTGAAGATTACAACATGAGGTTTTGATAATTTATTAACATCAGGAATTTACAAGCACCGGGAACTAGTCTGCGCCCAGAAGAACTCTTCTCTACAATCCCGGGATCGCTTTTATACTATCTCAGAATGTTCTAGAAGCTTCCTAGGAACAACGAAAGAGGAAATGACGTAGACTGAACATTCCAGAAGCTTCTGGAATGCTCATAAACTAAATAGAAAAATGAGTGTCCGCTTCCCGGATCGAACCGAGGATCTTCGGCTTTATAGAAGCGAATTCTACCCCTGAGCTACTGAGACTCGACATTACTCCCGTCTTAAAAGAACAGCGTCTCGCTGTTATAGGTTCCTGCGTGATCTTGTTATTGGTCCGGAATAGGCCGTGGTCGCCTTGCAGACATCAGTTCTTGCATTTTGATTCTGAACTCTGGCGACCCGCATGTTTTGGTCTGTACTCGGTGTGCCTGGAAACAAGTCCTCTTGTGCCTCTGGTGCATAGTAGGGTTTCATCCTGAGAACATGAACGATGTCCTTTGGTTTACGCCTCCTGGATGTAGGGTCAAAATCTTGAACTTCATATGTGACCTCCGAAATGCGACGCAAAACTTGATACGGGCCGAAATACTTTTTGAGAAGTTTTTCGGAGCGACCTACCTTGCGCACAGGAATAAAAATCCACACCAAGTCACCAGGCTGATAGAACACTGCGCGATGCTTGGAATCATAGCGACGTCGGTCTTTCTCTTGCGCTTCCAAAGTGCGGATCCGAGCCAACTGGCGAGATTCCTCTGCACGGATCTTCAACCTCGCAATGAAGTCTGTTTCCGAATCCTCGATGGGGTACTGGAACATGGTATCTAATGTTGTTTCAGCCTCTCGTCCAAACGTCAAGAAGAATGGCGTATGCTTAGTGGTATCTTGCTTAGCTGTGTTATAAGCAAACGTGACGAACGGCAAAATCAGATCCCAGGTCTTGTGTTCAACGTCTATGTACATGGATAGCATGTCTGCCAAAGTTTTGTTGAAGCGCTCTGTGAGTCCATTCGTCTGAGGGTGGTATGCGGTCGTCATCCGATGAACTACGCTGCACTGATGGTTGATCTCGGCAATGAGTCTCGACTGAAAAACTTGACCACGATCCGTGATGATGGTTCTCGGAGCTCCGTGTTTTAGAAGAATCTCTTCAACAAAGAATTTTGCTACTTCTGGAGCTTCTGCATTGGGAATAGCTTTTGTCACAGCGTATCGTGTAAGATAGTCGGTGCATACGATTACCCATTTATTTCCATCCTGTGATTTTGGAAAACGTCCAAGCAAGTCCATACCAATACGCTGAAATGGGACTTCGGCTGGAGGTATGGGGATCAGGTAGCCGGGTGGCTTCAGCGGGACAGCTTTTCGACGCTGGCACTCTTTGCAATGTGTTATGTAGTGGCGCACGCTTCGGAAAATCCCCGGCCAGAAGAATCTCTTTCGGAGACGATCATATGTTCTTGTCAATCCCAGGTGTCCAGCAGTAGGTTCATCATGAAAATGGCGGAGAATTTCTAACCGCATTTTCTTAGGAATGACTGGTAGCCACTGTTTTCCAGACGGGTCAAAATTCTTCTTGCAAAGGATGTCATTCACCATGGAGAACCCTGCGCTTGACAAGTCGGCTGAATTTTTGCAGACTCTGATGTGCTTGGCAAGCTGCGGGTCGTCACGTTGCTCCGAAGCCAAGTCAGTCACCGCAGCAAGGGACTCAACTCCTGAAATGTTTTCGTTAGGAACCGGATTTCGTGATAGGCAATCAGCATGCTTCCTTCCACTTTTATAAATAATAGAGACGTCGTATTCTTGAAGCCTCAAAGCCCATCTTGCTAGTCGACCAGATGGATCTCGTAAATTGGCTAACCAACATAGAGAGTGGTGATCAGTAATAATTTTGAAGAACTTCCCAAAGAGGTATGGGCGGAATTTCCCTATTGCCCATATAGCTGCCAGACATTCACGTTCAGTGGTCGAATAATTTCTCTCGGCTTTAGATAGGGTCCTCGAAGCATATGCGATGACTCTTTCTTCTTCGTCTTGTTGCTGGACCAACACGGCTCCTATACCATATCCACTGGCGTCGGTATGCAGTTCGGTGGGTGCGTTTTCATCGAATAATGCCAATACAGGTTGTGAAGTCAGCGCCGATTTGAGGTCAGTAAATGCATCTATGTGGGCCTGATTCCAGCAGAATCTTGAGTCTCCCCTTAAAAGTTCTTGAAGGGGTTTAGCACGGAAACAAAATTTTGGGATGAATCGTCTGTAGTAAGAACACAGACCCAGAAAACTTCTGACATCATGCACAGTCGTCGGTGTAGGGAAATTTTGTACAGCTGCGACTTTATCTGGATCAGGTTTTACTCCTCGTCCGGATACAAGATGCCCAAGGATTTTGATTTCGTTAGCGCCAAATTGGCACTTTTTGGGATTTAAAGTAAGTCCGGCTTCTTGAATGCAGGATAGCACGCAGCGTAATCGCCGAAGGTGTTCAGGAAATGTGTGCGAAAATACAACTATATCGTCTAAATAACAAAGGCACATTTTCCATTTTAGGTGACGTAATAAGTTATCCATAGTTCTCTCGAACGTTGCAGGAGCATTACATAATCCGAACGGCATCACCTGGAATTCATATAGTCCTTCACTAGTGACGAACGCTGTTTTTTCCCGATCAGCCTCGTCCACTTCTATTTGCCAATAACCAGAGTGCAGATCCATCGATGTAAAGTATTGGGCCCCTTTAAGACAGTCTAGAGTATCGTCTATTCTGGGCAAAGGATAAACGTCTTTTTTGGTGACCTTGTTGAGGCGACGGTAATCAACGCAAAATCGCCAGCTTCCATCTTTCTTACAAACTAGCACAACCGGAGACGACCACGGACTCTCTGATGGTCGAATGATGTCCCGTTTCAGCATTTTGTCAACTTCGTCATTGATTATGCGTCGCTCTGTAGGAGATACTCGATATGGTCTTTGGCTGATTGCTGGGTGGCTTCCGGTGTCTATTTTGTGTTTCACTTTTATTTTGTATTCTTGGCGCGATAGTCCGTAGTAGAATGCGTCTTGAAAGCTTCTCAGCAGGTTTTGCAATTGCATTCGCTGCTCCGTGCTCAGGGTTTCGGCCATCATTTGAGAGTAGTCGACTAGGTCAGTGCGCTTTGAGTCTACATCATCAACAACATCAGCGTATGAAGGTACTTCCGTCAACGTGTTCAAGTAGTCGGAGTTGGCAGGCTCAGCGTAACCAATGCACATGCCTTTTGGGATGTGACGTGCTTGTGCATGTCCATTAGCCACCCATATTGAAGTTTCGCCATTGATAAAGGAAGCTATAGAGGAGGGGATAGCAGTTCCTTGATTAATGCACAGAATTTTATTTCCTTCGACTATTAAATCAATGTCTTCTTGTTTTTCTGGGGCTTTTACTGTAATGCGTTTGAAGGAACGGCCAGGGATGACAAAGTCAGACACAGCATGAAGGTTAAAGGTACAAGGCTTCGTTGGTTGATCTTGTAAAAGTTCGTCAATGGTAAGTTCAGCTCGGCCACAATCAATTACGGCTTGTGATGCTTTCAAAAAGTCAAAACCGAGAATAACGCTATGGCTGCACTTCGGCATCACGGTAAATTGGTAGGG
Organism: Parasteatoda tepidariorum; assembly: GCF_982258835.1. NCBI lineage: Eukaryota > Metazoa > Arthropoda > Arachnida > Araneae > Theridiidae > Parasteatoda > Parasteatoda tepidariorum. The sequence goes on along the minus strand of NC_141762.1, from coordinate 71,791,096 downwards.
CTGTGTTCGATCATCTATGGTCAATTGCAATACACAAGTACCCAGTGGTCTGACAAAATTGCCGTCGGCGACCTTAAGGATAGTGTCTTTTGAGGCTCGGAACATGACTTTTCGTCGTTTTTGTCTGTATGATTCGGAGATAACGGAAAAGGATGCTCCAGAGTCCACAAGTGCTTTTACGGGTTCGTCGTCGATGAGAATGTCGATGTGGTTTCCCTGCAATTTAGCGGCCAATGGAGGATTTCGAAAAATTGCAGCCTCACCTCCCACTGAGGGCGCAAGGCTTAGTTTTCCTCTCGGGTTGGCGACTGGCTGGAACGGCGGTGCAGCATCGGCGATGGAGATCTCATACGACGTATCGGTGACCGTCCTCGGGCAGGACTAGGGGATCTTCGTCTGGGAGGTGCGTCGTAGGTAGTATCGTCTTCATAGTCAGCTGACGGATATCCTCTCGGGTTGTTGGATCGGTAGTCGTTAAATATGGTTCGGCGTTCCCGACAATAGCGAACGACATGCCCCGGTCGTCCGCAATGAAAGCACACCGGACGGTTATCCGTGGTACGCCACAGGTCGGTCTTTCGTTGGGGTTCACTCCAAGGAACATTATTTTGTGGCTTTGCGGCGTATGTAGTGAAACGTCTAGGAGGTCTTGCAATCGGGCGTCCTGTCGTGATAAAGGGAGGTCGGTTGGTTGTAAGGGCTGCTATGGATCGGTCCATCTCGTTTCGAATAGAAGCCTCAGTAGTTTGCAGTTCACGGGGATGGACTTCGAATGGCTGCGCGTTTACATGTTGAATTTCGTCTCTGACAATCTGACGAATTAGCATAGCCAAGTCAGGTGCTTCGTCCACTGCGGCCATAGGGACAACATTAGGTAATCGGGCAAACTTGTACCGTCCCACTCTCTTTTGTCTCATTTCTTCTATGTACAGGCACCACTTTGTAAAATCGGCTGTTGTCAGGATTTCTCTCGTAAGAAGGGCTTGGAACACATCTTCTGCGACGCCCTTCATGAGGTGGGAAACCTTATCTCCTTCGGACATGGTCGGGTCAACCTGAATGCAAAGTCCGAGAACGTCTTGAATGTAAGACTGGATGCTTTCGCCGGATTTTTGTGCGCGAGACTTGAGGTGGTCTTTGGCTCGTCTGAGGTAGGATTGGCTGTCTCCAAAGGTCACTTTCAAACCATTTTCGAATAAAGTCCAAGACGTCAGTGATTCCTCGTTGTTTTCGTACCATTGTCTTGCGGTGCCGTCCAGGAAGAAGTAGGCATTAGCTAATTGCATAGTGTCATCCCAATGATTGTACGATGACACTCTCTGGTATTCCTTCAGCCATTTTGTCGGATCTTGTCCTGGAGTACCCCGGAAGATTGTTGGTTTCCTGGCTTCAGCAGCAACTGTTGGCGTCATCCAAAATGCAGGTTTCATATCCTGTTGGTCCCCAGTGGTCATATCTGTCTCTGGCACATTGGCCATTACTGTCTTTGGCACAGTCGTTTCAGGAACGGCCTCTTTAGGTTTTTCGTATAGTCCAAATTCAGGTAGAAGTCCTTGGACTCGACGGCTTCTTCTAAGCCAGTCAGTGTTTTGCTCCGTGATATTGATTGGGAGATTAACTCTTACCCGGCGCCTCCACCAAATTTGTCACGTTAAAGTTTTTATATTTAGTGAAGATTACAACATGAGGTTTTGATAATTTATTAACATCAGGAATTTACAAGCACCGGGAACTAGTCTGCGCCCAGAAGAACTCTTCTCTACAATCCGGGATCGCTTTTATACTACAGGGATGCTACTCGCAAAATATCAAATTGTCTCACCAGAAATTGCATTTCGTCTCAGTTAAAATCTCTTTTTGGCTCAGTTTGTCTCAGCTAAAATTATTTTTTTCACTCAGTTTATCTCAGCTAAAATGATTATTAATCAGTTTGATAACAATATAAAGATAATTTTCAGGATCCATAAAACCATTAATAGCATACTAGGAGTACTACAATTATACATACATTCACTATTGCTAGGATTTTAAAAAACCTGCATATGATTGATTATAAGAGTCCACAAAATTGTTTTATGGACTCTGTTGTTTTCATATATATTGCATTTATCATTTATGCCAATGAATAGTATCTGTTCCAGAATTTTACAAAGTAAATTTTAACTTTCTTATTTTTTAAAATATAATGGTGTTAACTTTCTAAAAAGAAATATCTATTTAGTTTCAGTAATTCAAAAGGGAAAATACCCATTTCATTTTGAGCTCAAATTTCATCTCAAAATATATAACTATTCAGTTACAATGAAAGGTCTACAGATTTCAATAATTAAAAGAGAAATTCAGTAATTAAATAATGAGAGTTTAAGAAAATGCAAATAACACAAAAAAAAACACTCTTTGATAGAATTCAGGAGGTGCAGTGAAATTTTGAAATATTTTAGGTAGGAATTTTTCAAGAAAATTTTAGGGAGCACTTAATAGCCAAAAATTAGCATATATACATTTTTATATCAAAACAGAAATATTTAAAAACTATTATAAACAATTTAAAAAGACACATATAAATATAATTTTCTTTCTAAAATGACTTGCATCCTTTATTAAGTATAAAAGTAAACTTTTTAGTTTATTGGCATTGACTAGTAGATTGTACTTTCTTGCATTCACAAGATTAGTTAGTTGACTATGTTCTTTTAATTTATATAGCTAAATATACAATCATAAAATGTGATTATGAATGCACTTAGTAATTGTTTAAATACAACAACTGTAGAAAAATATATCACATCTTTACAGTAACTAATTCAAGAAAAAACTTAATTCTACTTCTTTCTAGAATCGTGAAACTGGATTTTAAAATCGCGTGAATATGAATTGCGAAATCGTGTGAATATGAATCACGATATTGGATTTTAAAATAGCGTGAATATGAATTGCGATTTTGGATTTTAAAATCGCGTGAATATGAATCGCGATATTGGATTTCAAAATCGCGTGAATATGAATCACGATATTGGATTTTAAAATCGAGTGAACATGAATCGCGATTTTTGATTTTAAAATCAAGTGAATATGAATCACGATATCGGATTTTAAAATCACGTGAATATGAATCGTGCAGTTGGATTTTAAAATCGCGTGAATATGAATCGCGATTTTGGATTATAAAATCATGTGAATATGAATCACGCTGTTGGATTTTAAAAACACGAAAATACAAATCATGATATTGGATTTTAAAATCGTGTGAATATGAATCGCGCAGCTGGATTTAAAAAACACAAATCACGATATTGGATTTTAAAATCGCGTCAATATGAATCACTATTTCGGATTTTAAAATCACGTGAATAAGAATAGCGCTGTTGGATTTTAAAAACGCGAAAATAAAAATAGCGATATTGAATTTTTAAATTGCGTAAATAAGAATCACGATGAATAATTTTTAGATCACGTGAATACGAATCGCAATGAGTAATTTTTAAATAGCGTACAAATACGAAAAACGAGATCTGATATTACAACTGCGTGATAACGAATCGCAATATTGGATTTAAAAATGCGTGAATACGAATCGCGACGTTGGATTTTAAACTCGCGAGAATACAGATCGCGATATTGAATTTTTAAATTGAGTGAATAGGAATTGTTAGTACGATTTTTAAACAGCGTAAAAAAAGTCGCAACACATAAGTTTTAAATAAGTTAAATACGAAAATCGATGATTGATATTAAAATCGTCTGATTAAAAATCGCAATTTTAGCATATTCCAGCGCAATTCCTAATATTTAAAATTCCGAAAATCAGCCAAACGAAAAAAAAAATCATATATCGGTGGTCGAAACGAAACACTTAGACTCCTTTCCACTCTATAGCGGAAGTCGCAGGAATCCGACTATCGTTCCGGCGGCTTGGGTTTCTCTAATTGGACTCCCTAAAAATTTTAGTTTTTGGAACATGGTCGAAAATTTTAAAAATTGGGAGAAAAAAGCGGATTTCCGCTTTTTCGTGGAAGTCTTTCATCCCTTGGAGACGTGAACGGCAAAATGATCTCCAATGACTCACGGCAATGCGGATTAATATTTGAAACTAAATTCAGGTTTGCCAAATTTTGGACGTTTTGTCTCAGAATGGCGCAGCTTTGGCAGAAACTGAGCTGAATGTCGCAAAATGGCGCAGTTATGCCGTTTTGTCTCAGTTTGTCGCAAATGGCGCAGGCGTAGCATCCCTGATACTATCTCAGAATCAGGGTTCATTCTAAGCGGGGTTTACGGGGCGGCCCGCCCCGTATGCCCTTTTGATATAAAATATCCGCCCTATTGCCCTTTACTCCTTTTATCCTGCCCTGATATAATTAAATGCGCCCTGTTGTGTCCCCTCCAAAAAGATACCACTTTCCTGTAAGAAAGGATTTTTTTGACCTGTCTCCCCCCGCTTAGTTACTTTTCCTTACTTTTCTTGAAATCAACTTGTCTTCCCTCTAGCTCAAAAGCTATGGGTAAATGAGATTCCGAAAAGCTCCCCCCCCCCTCTTTACTATTTCCTCTTAAAGTTAGTAGTTTAAATAAGAGATCTTCCAAGAAGTTCTTCGGGGAATGCAACCCCTCCTGCAGCTGTGTGGGTTCCTATTTTCTCTTTTTAGAAAAATTTCTTTTTCTTAGAAATGGACGTATTGCTTATTTTAAGAAACCATACTGCTATGATGACGGTCAGTAGGCCTGGCAAGAGTTTTCCTGGAAAGAATTTTTTAAGGGAAGAAATCTTGTTCACAAGGCGGTAGACAATTTTAGGGGTCAGACTAGGTCATATAGATAAAAGATACATTCTCATGTAGCTTCTGGACCCCTCTGTCCAGCTTTATTCTTTTGAAGGGAGAAAGAAATTTTTACTTTTGATTTCAAAAGTGAAGGGACTACAATTAACTACGAAATAAAAAAGCTTTTTTATCCAAAAAAAGAAAAAAAATTCTAATTTTAAAATAACTTTTTTTTACATTGACGCAATACAATTCTTACAATAATAAGTTTCAAGTTATGTTACATTACAAGTTATTTTAAGATATTAGCAAACGATAATTTTTATTCCGTTTTTTTTTTTTTTTTTAAATATTTTTCTCATTCTTCGTTGGCACGCTGCCAGGAGTATAAACATATTCGTTCTTTTTTTTTACTCTTTTAAAATATTGTTTAGCGCTATAAAACCTCTAACTTTCTCGTTTTCATTAGAATTTATCCTAGCAGTCGATCTTTTTATTAATTTTTTTATTTATGTTATTACTAGTGTGTGCAAAGGTATGACTGCTCCTCATAAAAGTTGAATCAAGCACACAATTTATTTGTAGATGAAGCATATTTAATTCAATTAATCGTTTTTTTCCCCCTTTCATACATTTAGAATTTTTTCTAAATTTTTTACTCATAACTGAACAGACATTACGAGTGATGTAATTATATCGGTAAATTTAAATACGTAACTTTCCTTTATTTAAAAGTATTAAATTTATTTATAGCTGTATGCTTGTACCTCAAAAATATTAAAAAAGGAAATTTATTTGAAGATACAACATGTGTTATTCGCAAATTTTTTTTTTAGTTTTCTGAATGATCACAATGCAGCTTTAATTTGGCCGCCCATTTTAAATAGAACTAAATAAATTGATAAATTAAGAAATGGTTTTCTTTCTTTAATAGTAACTCGTTTGTTTGACGATATTTTTCAAATGAGGTGTTTGATTCGACACTATCACAATTACCAAGCCGATCGATAACTCTATGTTGTATTTTCCATATATTTAAATTACACTTCTATACTGTTACTTAAATTATTTTTTTCTCGTTATTATAGAAATTTGGTCTTTATTTTTGCGCTTATTGCAATTTCGGCTATGATCTATATCACATACCATGATTTGACAACGCATTGTAATATTAGATAGATTAATTTAAATACCAAACTTTTTTCATTTAATATTTTTCAGCTTTTTATTAATTTATTCTTAATATCAATGTTATCGCTTTGCTAACTCTGCGTTTGTAAGATCGTGCGTCGTAAATATTGTAAATTGAATTTATTTTAATATAATGAGCAAATTTTTATTTTGATTCTTCTTAAAACTTAAAATGTTAATTTAAATACAATAAAAAGTGCTGCGGTCGCAAATGAATCTTTTTTTAATAACTTATTTACTTTATAATAATTTGTAATTGTTTTATTTTATTTTTTTTAATCACAGGGTCCGTACGCGCCAGACTTGATAAGTCATGGAATTGTCATAGAAAAACGTAATTTTACTTGTAACGTACTTGTACGTTTTTGATAACGTAATTTGCGACATTTCCCCTTTCGAAATTGAAATTTAAGAAGGAAAAAAAAGTTTTTTTCCACACCGATCTTTATTAGGTGCATCCATACCCAGATAAAAAAAATCTGAATTGGCAAAATCAGTGGTAAGTCTCCACTCAGGGGGCGTCGCTTTTAGGCAGGGTTTACAAGATTAGTACAGTGACAGTGATTTATAATAGAGAATCACTTAGGCTGTTCCATGGTCATTCAATGGTTAAGAAAATTGAACAGTGCGAGCGTTAGTTTCTTACACTTCAGATAAGTTATATACATTTCTTTTTTTTTTTTAATATATAGTATTACTTTTTGTGCTGATTTAGTATTTATCATGAAAGCAATTTTCTTTTTTTTAGTTATTTATTATTAATTTCGTTTCTTTAACATCTTAATTTATACTTCTTTTTTTATCTATTTATCCATCTTATTTATAATAACTTTTTTTTTTTGTAACAGAAAATCTTGACTAAGTGCATTTTAATTATTTTTTTTTTTCGGGTTTTTTTTCCTTCTCTTCTTGCAAAAGTTCATGAATTGATGAAGTACGATTTTACTTCGCTTCAATGCAGATTATTGGGTAGTATTTTTATTAAATTTTTTTAGAATGACTTAGTTTTTGAGAAGTTTTTTTATTTATTAGTTTGTTTATTTTTTATTAATAATTTCTCCGTTTATTTTTCGTTGTCTTGCAGCTTTGTTTCATATTTTAGGATAATTTATTTTATTTTTTAGCAGACAAAAATATGCGATTTTATCCTTTATTTTTTTTTTTGCTTGTACTTTGATTTGTTAGTTTCTTTTTAGGGTGATTTGATATTAAAAATATGCCTTTTTTTTTTTTTTTGCATAATTTATTTTTATTGTAACACTTTATTGCAATCTTATTTTCCTCTAATTAATATTTTAATTGATGCTCATGTATTGGATATTTTAACTGTTTATTGCGTTTTTGTGTTAAAAAACAACGGTAGCGTTTCTAGCTTTCGGTAGCGCTTTTGTGTTCAAAATTGTTCTTACATTAATTTGGATTTAATTTTGATTTCACACAGATTTATTTGTATAAATTTTTTAAACAACTTCGTAACTATAAAAAAGTTTATTTTCTATTATTTTTTTATTGTTGCTCTGTAAATTCCTTTAGTCTTATTTACCCTTTCCTTGCAGTTAATTATCATAGGGGTGCATAACCTGCTGCCCGCCTACTACTGAAGTGCGGCCCGCGAGAGCTACTGATCACAATAAAAAATTTTAACTTTGAGCTCACTTTTTAAAGCACTTTTGAGTCATCGCGTTTTACACGTTCAATTTTAATAGATTCAATAGTAAACGTATGTTTAACGCGCTTTCTTTAATTCGAATTCATCGTAAATATAAATTATTTTGTTAAACACTTATTTCCTCTTTGTAACGTGATTTCGAAAATCCTGAATTTTTTATTAACTTCAATAAACACTTTTTGGTGCAATTTATTTGTGACAATTTAATCTTAAATCTAAGTAATTTTTTTCCTTCTTTTTTTTGCTTTTCTTTCTTCTTTTAAGCTATTTTTTTTTTCGGTAGTTATTGCTATGCATTCCCACGTACTATAAAAAATTCCTATAATTTCATTACGACATGCGAATTTTAAATCTCACATTCGACAAACTTTATTCTTGCTGAGTTCAGCATAAATTTAAGTAATTATTACTTTTTTTTTTGAATTGCCATACTTTTCCCTGTGATTTTGTAACTACGATGTTATTAAAACACGCAAAAAGGAATTTTTTTCTTCATTTTTTTTTTTAAAGAAAAGTTTATTAATAACGTTCATTGAAAAAAATGCTGTGTCATAATAAAAATGCCTATAAAAAGAAAAGTTAATGAAAAAGAAAAACAGAAAATACAAATTGTTCTTGGTTCCTAAAACAAACTTTTAACACTGAAAATCAGTTTTCTATATTTCCAGTTATTTATATAACAGTACAGGGAAAGAGTGATAATAAATTAATAGTATGAGACGTTCTGTTAAAATGCTGCGTTATAATAAAAGCAGCAGAAAAAGTCAAGAAAAAAGAACTAAGTCAACAGAAATGCTCTGAAGCAGAATAGAAAAAAGCAAAAATGAAAAAAAAAGAAAAAAAATCTTTCTCAATTCTCAGAATTAGAAGTATCGAAAAAATAACGAAATAGATTTGTCTGATTAAAAAAAAAAAATTTAAAAAAAAAAAAAAAAAAAAGCAGTAATTCAAAAACTTGTGGTTCAGAATAAAGTAATCTAGTTTTCCAACTTTCTTTTTTCCCTAAGTCTTCTAGAAGATAAATTTGCAAGCCATGTGCAGAAACATGGATTTTAAAATTTTTGAAATTTATGTTAAAACTATTTCTTATAATAAACAATACTATAATATAGTCAAAATACAATGTTATATTTTTTATCATATCTATACAAATTCAAAAGAAGAAAAAAAAAACTCAGAAAAATATATTTTTAAAGAAATATTCTGAGGAATATTTGACTGCTCATTTAACCAACTGAATTTTTGACTAAAGTGCCAAATGCTCATTAAATCCTTAATTTAAATGCAATATGATAGCAACCTGAGAAATTCATAAGTGGTGGAAAACGTGAATTTTTAAACTGCTCACTGTTTGTTGCTTAAGTAATCATTTTCGATAAAAAAAAAAAGATAACGTTTACTATATAAAAAAATCTAAGAATTAATAAAATGAAATAATAAAGTACATTACCAAATAAGTATTGAATTTTATTTTGAACTATAAGTTTTGTTTTTATTTTAGGTTTTGTTGAAAACTTATAAGTTTTCTTCATTTAAAATATTTAATTTGAATTTATATTACTTAATTCAACACAAATTTTTTTCTTACTTTCATTCTGTGAGCATTGAAGTTTTTTTTTATTAGAATTTATCTTTAAAATGAATTTTTGTATTGCATGATTTGATAAAAATGGCATTTTTTCTTTTTTTAAAAGTATTAGTTTTTTTTATTTTCAAATGAATTCTAATAATTGAACGACTTTAATTTTCAACAAATATATTATTAAGTTTATTGATAAAAAAAAACTAGAACACTAATGTTAAAAGAAATATTACTACATTTGCCATTAACGTGTAAGTTTGATATTATTGCTGCGACTGAATTCAAGTATAAAACTTCCAGTATTTTTTATTTAAAATGACTCGAAGTATGCATTTTATTTTGCAATTTTTTTTGTAAATATTGTTTTTTATGTATATACTTCAGAACTTCGTTTTCAACAGTTAAGCTTAAAAACGCAGTTTATTTTATTTTTTTATAAGGGAGAGCCAGATACATAAGTTTATTTTCAAGATTAATATTCATATTTTATCTGAAAATAGTTATTCTAATCATCAACTCGAGAAAGAAAAACATATCTGAAAAATTTCAGTTGTTTCCCCAGGTCTTTCAAAGGTATGTGTAAAATTTTAAATATATTTTTAGTGAACTAAGAAATATTGAGATAAAGGAAAAAAACCTCGTTTGAATTTTTTTTTAAATTTTTCAATTCAAACTGTAGCCTTTTTTCCTTGGAAAATTGTAGTTATACATTTGATAATTATAATTGTGATTAGTGATAAAAGTAAACTTATATATAATTATTCATTTTAACTATGCAAAGAAGGTTAAGATATTTGCCCTTTTTATAAAATACAATGTCCTTTTTTAAACTTGCTGCCCTTTTTTTTAAAAGTATAGTGCCCTTTTCAATTTTTAGCACCCTGCCCTTTTTTTAGTCTAGAATGAACCCTGCTCAGAATGTTCTAGAAGCTTCCTAGGAACAACGAAAGAGGAAATGACGTAGACTGAACATTCCAGAAGCTTCTGGAATGCTCATAAACTAAATAGAAAAATGAGTGTCCGCTTCCCGGATCGAACCGAGGATCTTCGGCTTTATAGAAGCGAATTCTACCCCTGAGCTACTGAGACTCGACAATATTCAATGGTTTAGAAATTAGAAGATGTTAAAAATGTATTATAATTAAAGAAATATTTTTTTCCTCAAGTCTATTCGTGTTTTTTTTTAAATTTATAGAAATCTCACTTTACTTTTTGAAATCTCACCCTGTTTCTGAGAAAGAGCGAGAAATTCTCTCCCATTTTTTTCTGTAATGAAAACACTGCTAAACAGCAAATGAGTTATATTTACTTTTATGATGAATTTTACACAAAATTATTTCCAGCAAAACCTGTTATTAAGAATTAACTTTACATAATGTTACTAAAAAATCTGGCGAAAAACATGAAGTAATTTCAAAGCAACCAAAAATTGAATAAAAATTAAAAACAGTATATTAAGTTCCAATGTTAACTGAATAAAATGATTTTCAAAATCTAAGGATCTTTTAATTAAGATTTAAATTTTTACGTAACAATCTGATATCCTTAAAAAATAAAAATAATAGCGTAACAATCTAAAACTTCAAAAAAAAAATTTACATTGCAACAAGACAAATTATAAATAGACCAAATATTTAACTTTCTTGTTAGAAGCAAATCATGCTTTCGTATTTAGTACTTAGGGGAAAAAAAGTAATTTTTAAGAAAACTTGAGGTTTTCATCTAAAAACCAGTAAACCCCAGGTTTTTGATGAAAAACATAGGTAGGCTGGAATTTTTCAAACTTTTCAAACCCTGTTTATTACAGATCTGTTTCATTTTTAGTACAATCATGAATTTTAAAAAATTTTACTGTTTTCTATAAATTTACAGTTACTTATTACACATTGAAATAATATACAAATTCATTTAATTCTTCAAGTTATGGTTAGGTATTAGTTTTCCCTATGGATTCTTTTCTCAGGGTTTTACTTAATTTCCATAAGCAGAAGCTTTACCAGTAAAACTGAATTTCCAGCATGGGTCTTCTACTCTACTTTAAAACTGCTCCCTCCCCTCTACCCAAAAAAGAACTAACTTTTCCATGTGCAGTAATTTGTTACTATTCTTTTTTTGTTTTGTTTAGAATGCTTCACTCTCCTCATAGAGTATCATTCCAGGTAAAAGGCAGAATATATTCATGAAAGAACTAATATATGCTTTTTTCTCTTTGCCTGAAGCCCCCCCCCCCATACACACACATTCCTTTTTGTCTTTCTAAAATGTTTTACCCTCGATGCATGGTCTAATTCTAGGTGAAAAATATGATTTTCTGTTTTAAAAAACTGAACTAAAAAATTGCTCCTATCAACTATAGTGATGCTGAAAAGTTAAGGACTTTTAAAATCCTTGTACCAAGATTAAGTACTTTTAAGGGCCCTTATTTTCCAAAATAAAAATTAAGCAGTTTTTAAGGACTTTTAAAGACCGTGGGAATCCTGAGATAAATATAAGTATTTCAGTGAAAAAATGTATATATATATATATATTTTTTTTTTGATATTTGTAGGTAGTAAAAGTTGCAACAAGATGTTAGAATAGGTTTAAAAATTAATAATAAGTATCTATTTAAAATAATACTTCAAACTTATGAGATAATGTAATAAAGACATTTTCAAGATATATGTTGAACAAATAACTTATTCATTTTTTATGTAGAAAAAACTGAAATATCCTTTATTTTAGCCTATTAGCAGAAAATTATCTTCCAATGATCAGTCATAGTTCTATTTATAGTGTGGTGCGATGGAAAAATCTTATTTAAAAAAGGACAACAAGACTAAAAAAAACTTGGGAACCACAAAATTAAGTCAAATTTTAAAAGAAAAACTATACAACTGTTTAAAATTAAACTCCTAATAGATAATGTAAATAACAGCATATCATTAAACAAATGTCATAAGAGAAACTAATTTACCCAATTGCCGTTTTGTCCTTTTTTCTTTCCTTTTCTTGAGTTTGAATCAGCAGAAACCTTAATTTTGCTCCTTGCTCCAAGATGATTTGAGTTATTTCTATCAAACTGGGACATCTTTTTAAACTAAATAGAATAAGAACAGAATATCACTTAAAATCGACAACACAAAAATTTCAAAATAACAGAGGTTTTTATTACAATTGAACTTATTCCCTGTAAGCACAAACAATCAATCATGTCAAAAGAATCACATTTGCTGAAGTTATTTATCAATACAAAAATTAATTTCTTATTTAAATTTCACTCTTATCTCTGCTAATTAACAACAGACTTGTGACGATACTCTCAAAACAATGAGCTTAACATCACATTTTCCCTCTATTGCATTTCTCCAAGCGCATATAAGTATATCCTGTTAATCAAAAGATTTCTTGATGCAAAGATAAAAATTATTCCAAAATATTAACTCCTTCATTTAACAGGGATGAAGATAATATTAAATTGTTTATTAAAAGAAGAAGAAAAAACATGAAGCAAAAAAAGATTTTTTTAAAGAAAAATGGCTACACTTTCAAAGGAAATATTTCAAAGAACATAAAAGGACAGGTCTCAAAATTAACATTGGTCTGTTAGTCTGATTAATAGTTCAGTAAAATTCTATTCAGACTATAAAATAATCACTCACAGACTAGCAATCATATATAAAGAGCTAGTTTGCTATTTTGGTTTTTTGATTTTCGGTTTGATGTCCTGGTCTTTGCTTTTGTCACAAAATAGCGTAGTCTTTGTACATTAATTTCTCCTTTAAATTCAGTTTATTAACTCTTTTCTTTAAAAAAAAAAAAAAACATTTAATGGAGACAAGTAAATGGTTCATTGTAAATGTGTACAGATTAGTAATACCTATTAATTACTGAATCCTATGATCAGTGACTAAATGTTCTTAACTTCTACCCCTGAATTTTTAGTAACTCCTTCGAAGATTTCAAAAATACTTGCAGAAATGCCAATTTTACTTGTTTTTTTCATCTCACACTATAATAAATAGATGCTTTTTTTGTATATGGTATATGCCCACAAAATTGCAACTGAAGAAAAAATTGACATGCTGGAAGGAAGATTTTTATTAGAAAGTTTGTTTGAAAGCTATTGCAATTAAGTAGATTTTGTCAATTCTTGACTTTTAACAATGACCATATGTCCCTTTATTGCAAAGAGAAATAGGAAAATTCATTTATCTGCTTAGAATTTTATGCGAGCTTGCTTTACTTTGCTAAATAAGAAAGCAAAAAATTAGGAAATAGATAGAATTATAAACTGCATATCAACTGACTTGATAATTCCACTACATTAACAAAAATTTATTTGTTTATTATGAAAAATATTGAAATGAAATATTTAGTTAGATGAAGAGATGAATGCAAAATAAACATGAGGTCTGTTGAGTACCTTGAAGTAATATAAATAAATTAAATATAAACAAAAAGTTTACAAAAACTATCTATACAAATTTCAAGCAAAGACATAAGTAAAAGTAGCAGGTAGGTTGTAATTTTTTTAATTGTAATTATTTATTTTGAGTTTTGTTTTTGGCGACTATGACTTTCTAAAATTTAAGAGTAAACATACAATATTAGGGTAGATGTGCCAATAATGAGTATTCTTAAGAAATTTCTTTCAAAAGTTATTGGTATAATAAGTTAGTTTTTTAAAAAATATTAATCTATCAACAAAATTTAACAAATTTCATAGACATGGATAAAAAATTAAAAAAAAACAACAACAATATATAAATCATTCAGAGAATTATCAAAAATAAATAAAAGCTGAATTTTTATTATTTATAAACCAAAATATGAAGAGGGTACCCATTACTTGCACATCTTTCCTAGAACAAAATTCTACATATTTATTGTAGATAAATGAAGTCATAAAATTTACTTAAGGCTAGTTATTGTCACAGAATAAAATGTTTTCTATGTAAATAATTAACATATTATACTATTTATTCTGTTTATCAATATCCTATCATGTACAAGGTATGTTAACCTCACTTCATTGAGTCATTTATCACACATTTTTAAATTATGATGTAAAATAAACAGTGTTTCTGAATTTTTAGGAAGAATTCTATTATTTTGGTTTGAATACACACTTCCAGCTTTGTAAAATGGAAAAACACCTTTCGCTATATATACTGCTACCTGGAGCAGAAAAAAAGTATTTTTACTAGGCATAATGAACATTGATTTAAGGTATAAGGAACATTGAACCTAATCTTTGAATAACATTTTTTTCAAATAAAAAGTTCCAAAATGAAACATACAAAATGTTTTATTTAATTAGAAATACTAAATGATAATCCATAAGAAACAATGTATGCATATTATTCTGACAAATTTATCCTAAATTCAGAAATTATATAATAAGACAGTCTATGTATCAACGGTAATTTTAGATAATTTCTAAACAGTTAATGTGTGATTGAATATTTGATCATATCAGTTGGTTATTATTAACATTAGCTTAATTGCATAACTACTTTATACATTCGAAATAATGCTTTGTAGTACATTTTTGAAATTAAAAATATCTGCTAATTAATACAAACCCAAAAACAAAACGAATACCAAAAAAAAAAAAAAATGCAGCAAACTAAAAATGTTGTATGAAATTAAGAATATTAAAACAGGCTGCGTAGCCAAATTATTTTTTAAAAAAATAAGCACCTTTAAGTACTTTTAAAGCACTAAAAAATATTTTTATCCTTTCCAAAAATAAATTCATAATTAGGATCTGTGTAATAAAAATAAAAAAAATTTCCCATCATTTTTATTCCTATCATTTGTCTTAATTTATAAACATAAAATCAATAAAACTTTAAAAACATTTTCAAAAACTTTACATAATCATGATAAAATAACTAGTTTCTGATAAATATTGCAGAGAAAATTGTGAAATAATGCATTTTTTTTTTTAAATTTAGAACAATCGATACAGCAAGGAAAAATCTATTTTTAAAAGATAGAAAATGAAGCACTTTTTACAAACCCCAAATAAAAAAAAAGGCACCTTTTACAGCTTTTAAAAAACGAAAATCAAAAATAAGCATCTTAAAGCCCTTTCTAAAAACGCTACACACCCTGTAAAACATATAGAGTATGAAATATTATATTTATTTATTGTGCATGAAATGCTTAAGATCAATATGTACAGCGGCTGAAGAATAGGTATTCAGAGCTTTGACCTAACTATGCTCGTGCCTTGATAGTAATTTTCACCTATTTAGTAGACAGACAAGATATAAAATACATCATACTTTTCTTTACAAATATGATCCAATAAAATAATATTTAAAAAATGTACCTAGAATAGTATATAAAACTTTAAAGTCAATTAACAGAGTAGCAATGAAGGCATCAAGGGTATGAGCATCATACAATAAAATGGAATCAATGAAATATCCAAGAAATATTCTGCATCTTACACTTTAGATTACCTGCAAATAAATTATAATGTAAAAAATATCTCAGTAACTTAAATGAACATTAAAAGATTTATGATAATTAAACAAAATATTAAAAATAATGTTATTAAGTATAGTTATTTAGTAACATTGTTCTCACACATAAAAATTTTTTTTTACTAAGATAGATGACTTTTAATAAAAAACAATGTTATTAAGTAGGTATAGTTACTTAGTAATATTGTTTTCATATCTAAAAATAAAGAAATTTGCTAAGATCCACCACTTTTACTACAAAAAAAAGTAAAAAATAGACTTTCCACTAGTCAAAGTAAATTATCAAACGCTGAACTGAACTACTCTCTATGGGAATCACAACTAACAGAGGTTATTTCAAATTTTTTGTGAAATATTTTCTCTTAATTTTTTAAAAATAAAGTAAACAGATCACATAAATGGATGATCTGTTCAAAAATTTCATGAACATGAGAAAACAAGGTCTTGTTTTTATAGCCTGTAATGAGTTTCAGTTTTAAAATTATTAAATAAAGATCTCATTGATTTTAAAAGTATTTTGCGAAGGATCTGTTTTAATCAAGGAAAATACCAAACTTCAGGAATTTTAAATTTAAAAACAGACTCCCTCTTTACAGCTTTTTTTTTTTAAAAAAAAAGTATATGAAAGAGATGCTACACAAAAAGAAATTGGTGGCATATTTATATTAATTAGTATTAATTATGAAATGAAAAACTAGCATTAGTAATTTCTAAGAAAAAATTTGCTACGACAAGATTATCTTTGATAGAGGAATGCAGACAGAGGTAAAATATAAACAAACACCTTTTCCTACCAATATCAATGTAAACTCAATTTAAAATTACGTTCACATGATTTAAAATAAACATTAGATTCCTTTTTATATCATTTAAGATCGCTAATAGTGTTTCGTATTTTTATGACTTTATATCAAATACCACGTTTGTATTCACAGTTTTAAATGCCACTATTATGATCAGGGTAGAAGTGACTTTAATTATACATTCGAATTCATGTACGCGAAATTTTAAAATGAAGCATCAAGATTCGTATTTATGTGATTTTAAAATCAAACAGCAAGATTCATATTTACACGATTTTTTAAATTATATGTATTTGCGTGACTTAAAAAAACACACATTGAGAATCATATTCACACAATTTAAACAAATAAATAAAATCTTGCATTGATATTTTTATTAAAACGTTGCTAACATTCCGTAGATAAATGCTTCCTACATACACTTTTTCTTGTTTAAATTTTAGGAATTTTTTCAATTATTTAAAAAGTGTTTTTGAACATTTTTGGATTTCTATTTTCAGCTTTTTGGTTTTTTTCTTCAAATTTATCCCTGAGGTACAAATCAATATAGAGTTCTATAAAAATTTAATTTTTTATTTTTATTTTTAAACACTAAAATGACATGGAGACAAAAGAGTTGAAACTAACTACAAGAGTTGATCAATGTGTACAGAATGTTTTTCATTTTATCTAAGTCTGACTGTAGTTCCAATTTGATTAACATCAGAGCTTAGAATAGTCCTTCTCTCTGAGGCAGAATCGTGGCGACATTGTTGAAGAACATTACAGAGTTCTTACAGAATTTTTTTTTTAATTTGGAAGCAAAGAAGTATGAGTTTTTTATCTGCAGAATTTTTCAAAATATTTTCTTTCTGCAGAAATTTTTTTCCGCTTCCTGCAGAATTATATTCAAAAAATGCCTTTCTCCCATATCAGAATTGGAAAAAACACTCATGATTTTTTTCTACTTTCTTTTGAGAATAAAAATTTCTTGCAATGTCTTGCTTTAGCTAGAGTTTCAGATTGATATTATAAAAAGTATTTCCAAATAGCAAAAATATAAAAAAGGTTAACTATACAAATATTTTTTTAAAACAGGAGAATATCAGCAATAATATTAGAATATGTATTCTTTTATATGTAGATTAAAAAATGTTCTCACATTCATAATTTAAAAATTAATATGTTCTATTCTATCATTGAATAATATATCATTGAATAATACAGGTGGTTATCAAAATAATGGAAACACCCCAGATTTTGAAGGAATCCTTTATTAATATGGCGTAGGACCGCCTTTTGCATGCAAAACAGCTTGGATTCGCCTAGGAATCGAATCATACAAATTCTGAATAGTGTTTAGAGGAATATTGTACCATTCTTCATGGAGATATTGTGAAAGTTCCGTGAGAGATGCCGGTGGAGGATATCGATTCCGGATTGAAAGCTCTAAAATAGACCACAACGGTTCGATTATATTGAGGTATGGGGACTGTGCTGGCCAAGGTAGATGTTCCACTTCATCCTCATGTTCATCAAACCATGATTGGACAACTCTGGCTGCATGAATAGGGGCATTATCATCCTGGAAAATTCCATCTCCTGCAGGAAACAAAATTTGCATCATAGGATGGACCTGGTCAGCTAAAATTTCTCTATACTTCTCCCCAGTGATCCTTCCTTTCAGGGTTACCATTGGGCCAGCAGAAAACCATGACACGGCTGCCCATACCATGACCGATCCACCACCATGCTTGACAGTTGGATGGAGGCAATCAGGATCATACGCTTGTGCAGGTGTTCTCCAGACATGTACCCGTCCTGTTGTGGGGAAAAGGGTGAAAGACGATTCGTCTGACCATATAACAGTCTTCCACTTATCAATCGACCAGGTTTTGTGGTTGTGGCACCACTCTACACGACGTTTTGCATTAGCATCTGTGACAAGTGGCTTGGGAACTGCTGTTCTGCCGTAAATGTTCTCTTTATGAAGGTATCTTCTAACTGTAATTGTTGACACTGGAGAATCCAGATGCTGATTGAGCTCTGCGGTCACTTTGGCTGCAGTTGTTTTCTTTTTAGACATTACAATCCGCTTCAATACCCGTCGGTCTCTTTCAATCAGCTTCTCCTTCCGTCCACTATTTTGCTTTGATGAGCTTGTCTTTCCGCGCTGTGTGTATGCTGTCATGACTTTAGACACCGTACCTCTAGAAACGCCTAAAAGCTGGGATGTTTCGGTCACTGTTGCTCCAACTAGTCGGGCTCCTACAATTTGGCCTCTCTGAAAATCTGTGAGGTCTGACATTTTACGCTTCTGACAAAAAATTCAAAACGTAGACAATTCTGTTAAAGCTCTCTCATACCACCTAATATATGTACTTTTTATATGAAAAAATACTGGTAGCTAAGATTATATTTTAATGCTTATGAAGCGAATTCTTAAATGTCCCTTTTATTCACAAGTGTTTCCATTATTTTGATAATCACCTGTATATCATATTGATATCTATATATTCAAAAAATGCCTTTCTCCCATATCAGAATTGGAAAAAACACTCATGATTTTTTTCTACTTTCTTTTGAGAATAAAAATTTTTTGCAATGTCTTGCTTTAGCTAGAGTTTCAGATTGATATTATAAAAAGTATTTCCAAATAGCAAAAATATAAAAAAGGTTAACTATACAAATATTTTTTTAAAACAGGAGAATATCAGCAATAATATTAGAATATGTATTCTTTTATATGTAGATTAAAAAATATTCTCACATTTATAATTTAAAAATTAATATGTTCTATTCTATACATGATGGCTTCTTCTTTTCTTTTTTTTTACAGAAAGTGCTTTTGTTACTTTAAATTAGTAAGGTATATATTTACAACTATTTAAAATGTCTCTCAGAAAGGTCTGTACTAGAGAGAATTGTTGCAGAAAGCTCGAAAAAATTCTGCCACAGGGGTCTTTCTACACTAACTTGAGTAGGTAGAAGATCTGTTACTCTTAGAGCTACTTCTTTTAATTTTTCAGAATAGATTTTTATAAAGCCTAAATGCACAGCAGCCAACCTTAGGCAATGTTTCATTATACGTACCAATTATCATAGTAAGACAAAAATTTAACTATTAAATAATAACACTAATATTTTATAATTAGGAATACCAGTATAATAGTTTGAAAACAACCATTACCTATTATTATACAATTATTCTTCTCCAAATCATTAAACACAGGTAAATAATAATTTACATCATAAACAAATATTTCTGATGCAAATGTTAAAATACTACAATACATTTTTTAAAAAATAATAATAGTTGTTTAAGATTCAATTTAGTGAAATAATCAGCCTTCATTGGAATAGTAATTTCCAATAAAAAGCTACTAAAAATCACTTCTGCACAATAATCATAGGAAGCATGCTTGTGGCAATCAGAACAAGGGATTGGTTTAAAAAAAAAAAATACTGAAATTTAAGGAAAATTCAAATTTTTTTTTTATAAAAATATCAAATTTTCAGATTTGATTTAAAAATTAGGAACAAATCCCAAAAATTCTGAACAGTTGGCAGCTATGTAAATGAAGTGCTTTGTGAGAGTTATCATTAATTTTTATTTCTACAAGAGCTGTAGAAATCTTGTTTACATTTTTAAGACTCTTGGTTCTTTATTTTTATTCACTTTGCCTTAGCCTTTTCAACATTATCCAAATCTACTCAAAATCTAATTCATCATTAGAAAATGATAGACTCTGTTGCAGTCTGACCATCTTGATTTGAATACACCAATTGTTCTGAGAATAATTTCATTTTTAGTGAAAGTTGATCAATGTCTTCCTTTATCTTTTTAATATGCTTGTTATTCAACAAAATTTGGTGTTTTGGTTTTAAATATATTGAACCCCAGCAAGATCTCAAAACTAGGTTTTTCAAATTTCTTTTAATTCGCTTTAATTTTATTTCAAATTCATATTGTTCAATAAAAACTGGAGTCAGAGTTGACGTGATTATAGAAACTTAATAACTCAGTTTTCCTTAACTTAAAAATCTGCATATCTTTTAAATCAAAATTTATAGATCTCCATGAATACAAACCCCACTCCAAAGCCTAGGTTTTCATGCTATATTATTTTATGTAGGATACATTTTAACTATAAAATTGTTGTTAATGATCTGTTAAGAAACACCTGACATGACCACCCTTACTGATAAGTTAAAATATCAAAATACAAATTTTGGCAATCAAAATAACTTATTGATGGTAATACACTAGCTTAAGTCTTAATTTTGAATTAAATAATTATAAAAAATAATGTTTTTATTTGATAACTTAAAATTAAGACATTACATTGATCTTAGTGTTTAAAGTTAGCTTAAGGGTTTTGACACTTATATATTAGAAAATTATCTAAGTGTTTAAAGTTAGCTTTATGAAGATTTTGAGATCTATCATATTATAATACTCTAAATTCTTTTTTATTCCGTAAATTACACATCAGATATAAACTGCTTACATATACACTACTAAAGCATATGCATTAAGTTTTTATTTGTGTAAAATGGTCACTAGGAGAAAGAAATTGTTTTAAACAGAAAGAATTTATGAAAATAGTAAAATCTAGAATACAGACTAATAAAAATTTAAAGTAAAAAACGTAATCATGTAAACAAAAACAATGAGTAAGAAATGGAGCTTGATTATCAAATTTTTAGAGAGACTTTCAAAACCCTAGTTAGAATTGAAATAATCAATGCATTGTGCAAGATTCAGCAAGAAATGTTATGAATTGTTATAGTATAAAGTTATTTATGATATAGAAGAACAAAATATGGCTTCATTTTTTTTTGTGTCAAATATACCACACTTAAATAGTCATAGTTGGCTAATCCCACTAAAGCAAGAACATCAAACTATTACAAATTGCTAAATAGATACATTCCATTAATTTATATGAACATTTTTTAATAAAGCGTGAATAAAATTAAACATTTGTCGAAACTATGACCTTCATAAAAATATAATCTACAAAATTAAAATTTTATAGGGAATTAATAGAAATAATAATATAATAAGATTATTAAATAGCTTTTAGATTAGGTATCTGATCTGCGAGTAGTTGTAGAAAGGGACTTTCCCTTCATCAAATCTATTTAAAATTAAGTAACACATATTGAAGGAAAATTGAATGTAAAATAAAAATTCAAACCTTTAACAGGCGACATTATTTTTTTATTAAAAAAAATGCTTCGTAATTTTTTATTTCAAATTGCTGCACAGTTTTCCACCAACGTGTAGCAACTTCGGATGCTTACGTCGCAATTTAAAAGCCTGGGAATATTAATAATTAGTATATCCTAGACAATTACTTAATAGCAATGAAAAATTCAAAAAACGAAATTAATTAGAGAAATTAAAAAGATCTGTCAGATAGAAAATTAAAGTAAACATCAGCAACACAGTCACAACAACTTAGTTCAAAAGTTTCGGTTCTATTTGTAATGAAGTTGCCAAAAAAATTCCAAGAAATTCTAGATCCGGATAGGTTGTTGTTGTTGGCTGTTGTTAATTTACGTCGCACTAGAGCTGCGCAATGGGCTATTGGCGACGGTCTGGGAAACATCCCGGAGGATGATCCGAAGACATGCCATCACAATTTTGATCCTCTGCGGAAGGGATGGCACCCCCGCTTTGGTAGCCCGACGACCTGCGCGCGAAGTCGAGCACTTTACGGTAGCACAGTTTAACGAGGACCAATACCGCACACCCTCGGTCCCTACGCAGACTGATTCAAGTGGTCACCCACCCGCACACTGACCGTAGCCAGTGATGCTTGACTTCGGTGATCTGCTGGGAACCGTGTCTTAACGATCAGTCCACTGCGGGACCCGGATAGGTCCGATGCTGAACTTTGAATCAATCAAGAGCCAATCTCACTGAATTGAAAGTGCGTGAACCGCATTCACTGAGAGTAACCTTACAGATAATCTTTCTCATCTTTTGTGCGAACTTGATGGGCCATTCTCACTAAATGCAGTTCATGCACTTCCAATAACAGTTGAGAGAGAAGGAAAACTTGATACGTAAAAATAAAACTCAAAAATTGGGTTCTCCATTTTTCCAGTGATGATCGGAAGTGCCTGAGCCACATTAAGTGAGAATAGCTCTTGAGGATCCGCACGTGAATGTGAACCTGATTGAAGAGTTCACAGTTCACACGCTAGTCAACGGGATACCTAACCAGATTGGTTAATAATCAGAGTTGTTTCATGGATAATTATCGGGGTTTTCGAATACAGTGCAAATTGTCCTTTATATGCAGCTTCTAAATAGTATTTTCAGCAATTGGATGCAATGTGAAGGATACTGAATAACTACATTCTCATCCAACTACATTCTCATGACAATTTGATTTAATTTTTCGGGTCAATGGAGAAGCTGCGCCTTTGAGATTAATGCATATCCGAAATTCAACGATTCGAAAAGTGATTTAAATTCACGATCACAACTAATACGTCACTTTAGGAGAAGTCCAGTTCTATATTTTGACCCTTCCCTCTCCTCCTCTTCTCAGTTCTGGCAATGTAATTGTCAAAAATATTTTCTAAAATTTCCCAGATGCTTTGCTCAAAAACTATGTTTAATGGAGTTATGCGTTCCAAGTAGTTAAAAGTCTTTAATCTGTTCGGAAATCAAGACAGAAATTAACTAACTTCCTTAAGCGAACCCTGAAAAGCGTTGTTATTGGCGATCGAAATGGGCTGCAGGTGACGTAGGGGCAGAACTCTCTACCTATGGCATAGGTCAGTTTCTCTTTTGATTTTCTTGTAGATTAAAATCTTTCAAGTTGGAAAACTATATGGAACTGAAAACTACATTAAACATAGTTCTAAAGAAAACTATCACGGAAATTTCAAAAAAATATTTATATTAACTAAAAATTGTCATTTCTATACAACTGAAAAGAGGAGGAGAGGGAAGGGAGAAGGGCTAAGGGCACGAAACCGGTCTCTCCCCAGATGGCGTATTCGAGTGTTGCGATTGCCAATCTACGTTTTTCCATCTGCGTCAGAAACGAAACTATTCACTTTCATGGAGGGGAAATTTAAAATTGCAGGGCTGAAATTCCACATACTTGTTGCTCTGAGAACGAAATTTATGAAAGGAACCTTTTTTTTTAATGGGCAGAGTATTATTACACTTTTAAACACTTTTCAACAAAATAAAAACTATTTTTTTCTACTATTTTTTGAAAAAAGATTATAACTTGGATCCAAAGTTTTTGGCACAATTTTAAAGAGTAACATTGTCTTATAAAAATATCGGTTTCGGGTTGCGGCTTTGGGAAATGAATTTAAGTCTTCTTTGTATAATCCCCCCCTGCCGTTACTTTTTCGCCTAAATAATACACTGGTGTGCAAAACTTAAGCAACAAGTGGTTTTTCGGCCACAGCTCCCCAACAAAGTATAAGATAGGCATGAAATTGCAGTATAATATGCACGTAATTCAGTAGAAAGATTATTTGCATGCAAATTTTAGAAATAAAACGTCGTAGGTGATGTAAGTGTACGTAAACCTTGTGGGTCTGCGCGTGCAGGTCAAAGCTGTGATAAAAGGATGAAGAGCACCGTAGTTAAAGACTTTCGCTGCAAGTGCAAGTGATTTGTTTTGTGAAACATGTCTTCAAGAAATCATTTAGACGACTTTACTCGAGGAAGAATGATTGGGAAGCTTGAGGAGGGGCGTAGTGTGACCAGTGTCGCCGAAGAGTTCGGGATCAACAAAAGTGTTGTTTCTCGTGCTTGGAATGCCTTTAAAACTACTGGTACAGCTGTTCGGAAGGTTGGTGGTGGCCGTCCAAAGAAAAAAACACCAAGAGATGACCGTTACATTGTCCTCCAGGCGAAAAGAAACCGTTTTCAGTCAGCGATCGCCATATCTCAGCAACTGTGCACAGCCACAGGACAACAAGTATCAAAATTTACAGTGGCCAGACGCCTCCACAAAGGTGGTTTATTTTCTAGACCACCTGAACGCTGCATACCTTTAAAATTTAGCCATCGGCGGCACCGTTTAGAGTGGTGTGCAGAGTACACGAAACCTGGACACCTCATCAATGGAGTCGCGTCCTCTTCACAGATGAGAGTCGTTTTAGTGCTACAAGCGATTCTCAACGTGAGTTGATCTGGAGAGAGGTTGGAGTTCGATTTCATCCCAATAACGTCGCGGAAAGAGATCGTTATGGTGGTCCTGGAGTTGTCGTCTGGGGTGGCATTATGTTGAACGGGCAGACTGAGCTTCAGATCTTCGACCGAGGTTCTGTAACTGGAGACAGCTACTGCAATGAGGTAATCCTACCCCATGTGCGTCTGTTCTGAGGGACCATTGGACCAGACTTTATTTTTATGGATGACAATGCCCGGCCACACTGTACTGCTAATATTCAAGAGCTACTGGAAGGTGAAGATGTCACACGAATGGACTGGCCAGTTTACTCTCCAGATCTAAATCCCATAGAGCATGTGTGGGATGCATTAGGGAGACGTCTTGCGACACGACAGTATCCTCCTGGTAACATCCATCAGCTGAAAGATGCGTTAAAGGAGGAATGGAGACGTTTACCCCAAGAACTCCTGGATAATCTGGTGCTTAGCATGGAGAGACGATGCCAAGCAACAATTACAGTAAGGGGAGGGCATATCCCATACTAGGAAACATCTGCCAGTTGTACTTACGCTTCTTCAGCCGATCATGTGTAACGCCACTATATGTCAAATAAAGCCTTTTTTTTGTTCCATACCCTACTTTAAGCTTTATATTCATTTCTGCGCCATTATTCTTTTACAGTAGTTTAAGTACAAAATAACGTACATCATATTCAAATTTCATGTCAATCGGATGATTTCTTGTAGAGTTATGACAAAAAACGCACTTGTTGCTTAAGTTTTGCACACCAGTGTATATTCCAAATTTTTTAAAAAATTTTTTTCATTATTATTCAGAAATAGTTTAACACCGATACACTTAAGGCTGAGAAAAGAGTCTGCGAGGCAAAATTTGGAGTTTTGCAACACGAGAATAATAATAAAATTATTGAAATTAGTTGGCTGTCTATAAATACACAACAATGTGGAATGTTAAAGCAATGGCTATTAAGCTTGGTTTATTATCACGATGATATATTTGGATACTTACTAACGATGTCAAGTGAGGGTTTGATACCCACGCGTGATGCTTCTTGCAGGTACCCAATTATGAAATGAATATTTTAAGGGTGTCCTTTCTATCGTTACGATTTCGAGAAATTTTTCCCCAAAATAAAAACTATTTTTAACTATCATTTTTGCAAAAAAATTACATTTTAGATGCAAAGTTACGACACTCTTTAAATGAGCGACGCGATAAAAACTATATATTCTTATTACAATCTATTTAATCGAATTTTAAGTTTTGCCAATTAAAAATTAAACAATTAAATTTTTATAATTCAATAACATTTCAGCATAACAATTCATTAACAATTTTTCTTTGATTTTAAATTTTGTAACGAAAAATGCTGCAGATTATTTTATTCATTAAAACAATGGGTAAACAAAATTTTACATATTAGGTTCAAAATTATTTTGATCTGTTATAAGCTTCGCATTTATGCCGAAATAAGCATCATCGCTGTTTTCAGTGCTTTTAAATTTTTTGAGGTTATTGAAAGTTACTTTGATATTTATTATCCCATAGACGGGTTTCAGTATCCCGATCTATTTCAGTGAATTTTCCATCACATTTTTGCGAGTTAAAGTTAGTTTATAACAGAATTCAACTATCTTACCACTTGTTTTTTGCGGAAAATATTTCTCAATAATAATGAATTCGGACAGATATTTTCAATACTAAATAGAACTTTTTTCAAAAAATGTTTTTATATTCACTTTTGTATATTACCATAAGTGTTTGTGAGATTTTTTTTTATATCTGTGCTTGAATAATTAATTATTTATTGTTTGATTCTTAAAATTCTTTTGTATTAAATTTATTTCTTAAAAAAATGAAGCTATGAAGCGTAATTTTTGCTTTCACTGAGAAAAATCTTCAGTGGAAATTACGAAGCAGTTTATGAAGGCCATGGGGTAATATAATGATAAACCAATTATTTCACTTTGCTCAAGAAACGCATCACGAATTCCTTGTAGGTAAAATGAACTTGTTGCACATTTTGCTGCCATTTGGTGGATTTCCTACAAACTTGCAAAGTATCGATTTAAAAAATATTACATTTATTATTAAAAAATATTAAATATTATTTTTAAGTAAAAATTTGTCACGTGGAAAATGTGTGTCTATAATATCTACAATTAGGTTAGCAACACTTAATTTAGCCTCAATAGCCACAGATAAGAGTTATGGCTAAGATAAGTTAGTTATGCCTAAGAAAAAAATACTTTCCTTCACGAAATTTTCCCACTCTTGTCTATTTTAATCGAATTCTTTTAATAATCAATAAGGAGCAGTGTTGGCTGAGGGGGTAAAGCACTCGCCTCTCAATGAGGTGAACCGGGTTTGAATCAAAACGATGGCTGGTCGATTCGAATTCGGCCACAATGTTGATGTAAAATATCCTCAGTGGCAGACGTATTATGGGTTAAAGTCCTCTTGTCGTTGGTTAACCGAGGTGATTTTCTTCTCCATGCAATGCAAATGCGGGTTATTTCAATTAGAATTTCTCCCAAGATGGCTAGTTTATCCCAATGCTTGATCCAGGAGTTACCTTGTTTTCTGATCTGGGTTCACAATTACCAGAGGGTAGAGTCGAACATCGTGTGGAGTCGTAAACTCAGAATTGGATCGGCTGTTCAACGACGGTTATGAAATAAAAGTATCCATCTGGAAAAAATAGCAAGGAAGTGTTTGATGTAAAGATCTCACTATTGTCACTTTAGATTGTTCCTAAGGTAAATTTCTCCCAATTCTTGATCCAAGAGTTTCCTTGCCTCTAGATTGGGTTCAAAAATATATGGCTACGGAGTTGAACATTGACAGTCGTAAACTCAGAATTGGGTAAGCTGTTCAATAAGTGTCATAAAACAATATAAAATAGTCTATAAAAAATTTCTTAGAATTCTTTACGTTGAGATAAATTTCTATATATTTTGTTGATATAATAAAAACAATGGACAATTGCATAATTTATTTAATATTTATTCTAAATGGTATTTTTAAATTATATAACGCTCCAAAAAGAAGCAAACACTGTATGGAATATGCATTGAATTTCTTAAAAGGAGAAAGGAAACAGTGAAAATTACATAAGATTGCTTTACATCTTGTTCATAGTTTTATCACAACCTTCTAATGATTTTATTAATTTTCAGACTATCAATTTATAAATGAAACTTATTTGAAATTACATAATCATACTGAATTGGCAATTAGCACAAAATAGTAAAGACACAATTTTATCGACCATGCTAATAGTTTGAAAAATGCCTAGTCCCCATATAGATGAATATGTCTTTTAAAATATCACTTGAACACAATTACAAATATATTTTCAAAACTACAATAAATTATTCATACTGTAAGATTTCAATTCCGTATTTTAATAAACAGAGACAGAAATAAATTATAACACTTATGGAAGTAAGCGCGCCTATCTTGGCGAGTGGGGGCCACTTTTGGGAGAGGAGATGTGGAGTTGGTTCGAAGAAGTCGAAATGAGAACACGGACTTCTGAACGTTCTCTCGCTCGAGATTTTTATATATTATTTCATGTGTTGAATATGTGTGTGTGTGTGTATTTGTTTGTGTTGTGGAAACGAAGAGTTTGAATAAATAATAGTTTCCAACCTGGACTATTTATTTGTGCCACACATTACAGACAAGTATATTTATTGGAGGTTCCACCGAGATCGGGAGAAAAAAGGTATGTGTTCTCATTTTGTTTCACATCCCAGGCCATAATATCTTCGAATAATTTTTCCAACCTGGAAAAAAAATTAACACACCAGTGTTGCAGAGAAGGGAATGTATTGTGAATGTGTTTTTTTCATGAATATTGAAATATTTTCGAATAATTTTTCCAACCTGGAAAAAAAAATTAACACACCAGTGTTGCAGAGAAGGGAATGTATTGTGAATGTTTATTTTTCATGAATATTGAAATATTTTCGAATCATTTTTCCAACCTGGAAAAAAAAAATTAACACACCAGTGTTGCAGAGAAGAGAATGCATTGTGAATGTTTATTTTTCATGAATATTGAAATATTTTCGAATCAATTTTCCAACCTGGAAAAAAATTGAACACGCCCGTGTTGTTACAAAAAAGGGAATGTATTATGAATACATGTGTATTGTGAATGTTGATATTACATGGATATTGATTAAGTTTAAGTTATTCTTATCATAAGAATTAATAATATCTTGGTATTCTCAACTTGAGAATTTTTGTTTTTATATGGTATTTGTTCTGATATTGTATTTTACTAAAAATAGTGATTTTCATTGATATGAAGGGGATGTGGATTTGAATTGTTTATATGTAGGAAGAAAATGGTTAAGAACGTCAGTTCTGAACCTATTCGTTTGACATTGATTTAGATGAAATATTTTAACGAAATCTGGTTTTCATCTAGTGTAGATTTATTTTATTAATAGTAGGCTCACATTTGTGCAACAGAGATATATATAAATAGTTATGTAAAGCTATATAATTCAGTTTGAGTGCTTTTAATTGTTCTTAAGCGAAACTCATTTTAGAATTAAGAAAACGAAATATAGACTCTTTGAAGCGTCAGCCTTTTTGGCGCCAGCAGAAATATATGAGAATTCGTTTTTGTTTTTTCTTTTCCTCTATTCAGTTGAGAGGGGGAGGAAAGGAGACTGTTTATGTTAAGAGTAGCCGATTGGCGAAGTGAGTTATTTATGTAGTAGAATTGAATTCATTTTTATAGTTGTAAAGGAGAAGAGCATTAATTTCTTTTTATAGAATTTAATATTAAGTTGTGATATTTTTTTTTTTCCTCTCTTACGTTCAAGTGGAGAGATAAATGATCTATTTCCTCTTATTTTTGTAAACCAATTATAGTGGTAGTTATTAGAATTTTTAAGTCTTGCTTTTTGAATTATTTACTTGATTTATTATTGTTATAGTAAGATCTACTTATACATTTGTAAAATGTCTTTTTTAAGTAAGGCTAAAAAGTGTGATCTGTTTGTGATCGCGGAAGAATTGGGAGTAGAGGTTTCGGAGGACCTTAAAATAATTGGTTTAAAACAAAAGATAGTTAGTAGTGAAAACTATGAGGAAGAATTTGTTAAAAATTTATGTGAAAGTACGATAAATACTAGGATTGAAAAAGAAAGGTTAGACAAGGAAGAGAGAGATCGGGAATTTGAATTAAAGAAACAGGAAAAAGATCGGGAATTCGAATTAGTGAAACAGGAGAAGGACAGAGAATTCGAATTAGAAATAAAACGGTTTGAACTCGAATGTCTTAAAACAAAACAGGATACCAATGTTTCTACATCAGTTGTAGATTCTACTTTTAGTCAAAATTTTCAAAAGCTTATGCCAAAATTTAACATAAAAACAGATGATATAAGTTTATTTCTCGAACTGTTTGAGAGACAGGTTAAGGTGTTAAAAATTCCTGCAGACAGGTGGGTGTCATATCTTATCGGTACACTACCGACAGAAATAAATAATTTAATTGCTCGAGAGTCAGAGGAATTAACTCGTGAGTATCCAAATGTTAAATCTTTGTTACTAACCAGATTTAAATTAAGTGCCGAAAAATTTAGGCAATTGTTAGTAAAATCACAAAAGAATTCCGATTCAACGTGGTATGATTTCTATCACGAATTAAGCACTTATCAGGATGGGTGGCTTGCAGGCCTTAAAATTGAAACTTTTCAAGAGCTCAAAGATTTAATGTTAGTAGATCAGATTAAAAGAAGGGTTCCGATTGAATTTAAAGAGCATTTTCTTGAAGAATGGGCCTCTATAAAGTCGCCTAAAGAATTTGTAACAAAGATTGAGGAATTTGAGGATGCTAGGAAAATCATTAATGGGAAATCTAAACCTGGCGACCCTAGAAACAAAACTATGTATAAGTCCAATAGAAATAATAATTTCGGGGATTATAAATACAAAGATAAAAATTTCTCTTGGAGGAAAAATAATGAAACGCGTAGTTCTGCAAGTAAACCAGATATTTCTTTTGACCAAAAAAGGAAGTTAAGATGTTATGAATGTGGTTCTATGGAACATCTCCGGCCACAATGTCCTAACCTTAGAATTCCGAAATCTGAGGCAAATAGGATCGAAACAAGATCAGATAAAAACTTATTAGATCCGTACACTTTTGAGGGTAAAATAAATGGATTCAAGATGCCCATTCTCAGGGATACAGGAGCAACTGTTGATGTTGTTTGTCAGAAATATGTCAGTAGGGATAGAATGACAGGAGAACACGTTTGGGTTAAGCATATTTTTGATAACCATATGACATGTTTACCTGTCGCTAAAATTGATGTAGAGTGTAATTTAGGCATGATAACAACTAAAGCTGTAGTTGTCGGAAATGACTTAGATCAGGGACGTTATCTTTTAGGAAACGAAACTGCGTCTCTTTTTGAACAATCTGGGGGAAATGGTGGTTCAAAAATTGAAACTGTAAATGCCGTTATTACAAGATCTCAAAATCAACAGATTAAAAATAAGGAAAGTTCAGTCGACAAGGAGTTAGATGTCGAAGAGGAAAACGTTGAGTTTGAAGAGAGTGAGATAGGGAGTGATTCACAGGATATGGACGTTTTACCTCAGTTAGATAAAAATGACTCGTCTCTAGATGTTATTAAAATAGACTCTAGTACTTTTATTGGAGAACAGAAAAAAAGCAAAGAGTTAGTACCATTATTTGAGTTAGCTGAAAATGAGGATAATCAAACTGATTTTAAAATAATTAATGGGGTTTTAGTGAGAAAAAAAATAGATAAATTGGGGTTTGAAAAAAATCAGATCGTTGTTCCTGAAACACTTAGGGAGCAAGTTAAAAAGATAAGTCACGAAGACACATCTTGTCATTTAGGGATCAATAAAACGAAGGGCAATTTGGGGAGGCATTTTTACTGGCCAAATTGTTATAAAGATATTGAAGAATATGTTAAGTCGTGTGATGCTTGTCAGCGAGTAGGAAAACCATTCGACCAAAAGAAAGCACCGTTAATGACTGTACCTATAATATCGGAAGTTTTTTGTAAAATTAATGTGGATGCATGTGGACCACTGCCAACGTCTACACAGGGCAATAAGTATCTTATTACAGCAATGTGTTTATCTTCGAAATACCCTGATGCTATTCCAGTACAAAATTTAACTTCCAAATCAGTTGTAAACGCTCTTTTGTTGATATTCAGCCGGATGGGTTTTCCTAAAGTAATTCAAACCGACCAAGGCAAGTATTTTACGAGTGCTTTAACGGTAGAATTCCTTGAGAGGTTTGGGGTGAAGATTGTTAGGAGTTCTGTTTACCATCCACAGAGTAATCCAATCGAGCGCTTCCATCGTTCTATAAAACGAATTCTGAAAGTTTTATGCATTGAAGCTGCTCCTGACTGGGAAAGTCAAATACCTCTTGCTCTTTTTGCATTAAGAACTGTAACGCATGATAGTACCGGGTTTAGTCCTTCTGAGCTTGTGCATGGAAATAATCTTAGGACTCCCAACGCATTATTGTACGAAAAATGGTTAGATCCTTCCGACGAGGAGAATACGGTAGTACAATACGTTTTTGAATTAATAAATCGCTTAAAACGAAGCCAGGATTTAGCTAAAGAAAAAATGGAAGAAACTAGGGACAAAAGGAAAAATTGGTACGATCGAAATGCTGTTAAACGGGAATTTCACGAGGGTGACTCAGTGCTTGTCTTTACCGTAAATCGACCTCATAAATTAGCTCCTCAATGGAAAGGACCAGGTCGAATTGAAAAAAAGTTATCTGAGACCAATTATGTGGTTAGTTTTGAGGGTAAACAAGAACAAAATAAAGTTTATCACATTAACATGCTAAAGTCTTATTGTAAAAGACCTGAACTAGTTAATATAGTAGATCTTACGAAGAATGAGTCCTTTGAGTCTGAAATTGATGCAGACTTCCCTTACATGTTATCCGATCCTAATGTGTATGATTTTAACGAAATAGTTGAATCAAATAATTTAAATGCAAGGTTAAATGAGGAACAAATCAACCAATTAAAAAACTTGTTATTTCAGTATCGTAAAATGTTTTCCAATATTCCGGGGAAAACGCATTTAGTTGAGCACGATATTGAACTAACTAGTGATAAAAGAATTCAACAAAAACCCTATAGAGTGACACATCGTCAAAATGAATTGCTTAAAGCGGAAATTGATAAAATGTTAAAGTATAATATTATAGAACCAGGCGATTCTGATTATATATCCCCAATGATCTTAGTTGAAACTCCGGGTAAGGAACGTAGGCCCTGTATAGATTATCGTAAATTGAATGAAATAACGCTAACTAAATTTTATCCTATTCCGAATATTGAACAGCGAGTAGAAACTGTAGCAGCTGCCAAATATATCAGTTTAATTGATTTAACCAAAGGATATTGGCAAATTCCGTTGAGCAGTAGTGCTCAGAAAAAAGCCGCTTTTGCCACAATGTTTGGAACTTATAGACCTTTGCGTATGCCGTTCGGGCTCAAAAATGCCCCATATCACTTTAGTAAGATGATTAGTGAAATTTTAAAAGGTTGTGAGGATTTCGCAATTCCGTATCTTGATGACATTGCGATATTTTCGCAAACTTGGGAAGAGCACTTGCAACATTTACAAGAGGTTTTAGAGCGAATAAAGAATGCTAACTTGACTATAAAACCAACTAAGTGTAAATTTGTGCAAGAGGAAGTAAAATATCTTGGGCATGTTGTTGGTAAGGGAAAACGTTCACCCGCTGAGCTTAAAGTGAAAACTATTCAAAATTTTCCTATACCCACTTGTAAAACAGAAATTAGGGCTTTCTTAGGTTTGGCTGGGTATTACCGTCAATACATTCCAATGTTTTCGGTGATAACTGCGCCACTCACGGAACTGTTAAAGGGTAAAAATAAAAAAGGGAAAGTTGTGTGGAATGAGGAATGCACTCAAGCATTTAATTCTTTAAAGGACAAACTTGCGAATAAGCCTATTTTACATGCGCCAGATTTTTCAAAACCATTTATTTTGCAAACAGATTCGTCAGATTTAGGATATGGGATTATCTTAGCTCAAAAAGATGATGAGGGAAATGAACATCCGATTTTGTACTTAAGCAAAAAATTCACATCAGCTGAGCAAAAATATTCCACGACCGAAAAGGAATGCGCTGCAATCTTATACGGTGTTAAAAAGTTAAAGGGATATATTGATGGGCAAACAGAATTTTGTATCCAAACAGATCACAATCCTCTTGTTTGGCTGAAAAAGAATGCCGGACAAAATCCGCGACTTCTTCGCTGGTCTTTGGCATTGCAATCGTATAATTATAAGATAGAACATAAAAGAGGAAAGGATAACTCTAACGTAGACTGTTTAAGTCGAAATCCTTTATACAAGGATTGATAAGGAATATTATTTTTTCTTATTGGTTTACATTCATTCTAAATTATGTTTTATATTGTTTAATATTCATATTAACATGTTTTGTATTCATATTTAATTGTTTTGTATTTATAATCAAATGTTTTGCATAGATTTCTGTATTTAACTAAATTGTTTTATGTAGTAAGTGCATGTACATAAATGTTGAAAATTTTTGTTAGCAAGATTTCATATGCATATTATATTTATATCCTTCTATATTCTACAAACTCCTGAACTTATATCTACATATGTATATGAAGAACTAAACGTTTCTTAGATGGTAAAATTTTATCTTATGGCCTGGTGATGATGAGAGAACTCCCTACCTTACTTCACCAAAGGGAAAGTTTTTCTTCCTTTGCTTTCCCCTATGTATCGGGAAAGGCAAAGTCTGGTGGTTGGAGGTGTTTGTAAGATTTCAATTCCGTATTTTAATAAACAGAGACAGAAATAAATTATAACACTTACGGAAGTAAGCGCGCCTATCTTGGCGAGTGGGGGCCACTTTTGGGAGAGGAGATGTGGAGTTGGTTCGAAGAAGTCGAAATGAGAACACGGACTTCTGAACGTTCTCTCGCTCGAGATTTTTATATATTATTTCATGTGTTGAATATGTGTGTGTGTGTGTATTTGTTTGTGTTGTGGAAACGAAGAGTTTGAATAAATAATAGTTTCCAACCTGGACTATTTATTTGTGCCACACATTACAATACAAAATTTTTTCATTCACTTCTCTGAAAGACTTCTTTGTCTGTAATCTCTTAATAATTTTAATGCAAAGTAACAACAACAATAGCAAATAAGCACCCCCTTAAACGTTTTTATCGTACGTCTACTTTCAGTCAACAAAGCTTTTTTTAATCGTTTCACACGTATGTCTACTCTGAATAAACAATGCTTTTTAACGTTTCAGTCGTATGTCTACTCTCAATAAACAATGCTTTTTAACGTTTCAGTCGTATGTCTACTCTCAATAAACAATGCTTTTTAACGTTTCAGTCGTATGTCTACTCTCAATAAACAATGCTTTTTAACGTTTCAGTCGTATGTCTACTCTCAATAAACAATGCTTTTTAACGTTTCAGTCGTATGTCTACTCTCAATAAACAATGCTTTTTAACGTTTCAGTCGTATGTCTACTCTCAATAAACAATGCTTTTTTTACCATTTCAATCGTATGTTAGTTCTTAGCCACCAAAGCAAAGCATCTCTAAGTATTGAAAAATACTGTTCACATCAGTCGATAAGATTCGAAAATGTATGAAATTTTTATTATCTGGTATAATGTGCTCGTTCAACAAAAATTAGGACTTATAAACTAATTACGACGACAAAGGGTTAGAACGCAACCGAAAGATTTTGCACTTTTAAGTAGCATCCCATACGGTCATGTACGTTGGCTCAGAGCAAAGCTCGTAATAAGAGAACCCGTATAATTCTGTAGTAACTGCGATGGGCATAATTTACGAACGTGAACATGTAGAATGCTACATATGGAAATGCAAAATCTCTTTATTTTTACATTAAATGCATTATTCACACAAAAATAGTTAGTACACAAAATACATAAATGCAGAAATCAATGGATAAATAGTTCATTAAAAACTTTTGAAACACACTCACGAACATTGAAGATTCAGAATTCTATCTATAGGAACATAAATGTAGTTAACATTGCTTCGCACCAAACTTTACATTTTGATCAATTGATGGTATCAAAGAACGTATATTTGAATTTCTCATTCACTCAACCGATTGAACTCGCGTTTAGTAAATCAACTAAAAGTCTTACCTCTTCTAAAGAAGATACTACGTTTTTTAGGAACCGGCTATAATTCTTTATAGACTATGATCGCACGTACTCCGTTTGTCATGCTTTCGGTCTAGTTTACGGATGAAGAAATCTCCGGTTTTGGTGCTTTTGCTCTAGGTTATGTGACCAGAAAATACACTTTGCTCGTAGCGCTGCATAATAATTTTTATAACTTCAAAGAAACAAATAAAGTTTTTTTTTCTTTAACCCTTTACTTTGAAGCGCAGCTTTAAATTTTTCGAAATAGTAATGATTTCTCATAATAGTCTCGAGATCATTCCTAATACTGCACATAATGACTTATAAAAATCATCAATCATCAACTTCTTGTCGCCTCATGAATTCCTACTTCACTTTTAAAGTTTTTCCAACTGGCAAATCGTTTCTCCACAAATAAATACCCGATGTATCCTAAACTAGATATAATCAGAAGAACGTATATTTTAATGGATGTGCAGAAGTAGTTGCTGTAGGCGAAAGACAAACAGAAGCCAAGTGCGTACCACACATGAAAGGCTGAAAAGGCAGCTTCTTCCTCTGCTTTGAAAAGCACTCCATAGAAGGCTGAAAAGAAATATTAATGCATTTATGTTTATAAACAGATAATAATATATTAATTAATAAAATGCATCGCATTGTTGTTCGTGTTTTCAAGTTTATAAATATATAATTGGCAAGTTATTTAACTTTCAATTTAATTTCCTCTATAACACTTTGCGTGTATTTAAGTTATATCATCTAAAGATATTAAATATAAAAGATATAAGATATAAAAGATATAAAGATAGAGTATTATTTTGTCACACAAGAGCTGCACTAAAATTTTTTCCCCTGAGATTATGTCATGGAGGGAGGATTCGTACCCACCAGAATTCCTCTTTAAAACAAATTTTCAGTTAATTATTTTTTTCTAGTACAGAAATGTCTAAGCTGACGTCACTCCTTTTACCTGTCCACTGGAAATCCATCAATGATCAATCAGTTACAGATGCAACCAATAGGAATACGTTTATATTGGGATAGGAATACGAATAGTTCAATAGGAGAAGTGCAAACGTTATTGTTTGAATGATAGTGAAACTTAGATTTAGTTCAGTTTCTTACTTGGTCATTGAGATGTCCAAACTAGAGGCTGAACAGTATCATTGAGTAAAATAAATAAATCAATTGTAGTCTGCGTCATTGCTATTGGACGATTCATATTCACATCCTAATATAAGCGTATTCTAATTGGTCGCTATCTGTAACTCATTGATCATTGATGGATTTCTAGTAAATAGGTAAGTAAAGTGATGTCAGTTTAGGCCTCACTAATAGAGCTCCAAGGGAAATTTAAGCATCTTCGCTTTTCAGGAAGTGATGGAAATTTCGAATGGTGATAAATTATGGTGATATTCGAATGGTGATATTCGAATGGTGAAGGTCAGAAAATGATCGAAATTCATATTTTCTTGAGGTACAAAGGTTCAGTTCGAATCTGCGCCTTCTAATGTGTTAATATTAGAGAAATCTCGCAGAGTGTCACGGTTTCCCTCTTAATTTAATGCTAATACCATTGCAGCTTCATATTACAAGTGAGAGTTTTTTTTTGCTTCACAAATCACAGAAATGTTAAATGGTAAAAAATAAGAGGATAATTGCGATTTACACAAGACAAACGCTGCGTGAAATTTCTCTATTCTTCTTTCGCGAACAAAGAAAGTTAATTAAAATACATGGTAAAAAAAATATATTTTTTTGTTGGAATCATAGTGTAAAGTTTATGTGGTTTTATATCTGTCTACGCAATGTGGGGTTTACAATAATAATAATAATGAAATGTAGCAAATTTTGTTACAGATAATCTTTAACTTTGTTATAGAGTTTTTTATACTCCTGGTTGCCGGTGAATCCCTTTTTTTTGTATCATTGGTTTTTAAAAACTTACACCGAATGTATGCTTTTCAATAATTCCTATAAAAACACTTTTGAGCAGCGATGGCTCAGTGGATAAAGCATTCGCTTTCCAATGCGGCGAACCGGGTTCGAATTCCGCATCCAGCGTGCACAGACCACAGTGCAGACGTGAAATAGCCTCAGTGGTAGACGGATCATGGGTTAGAGTCCCTTTGCCGTCAGGCTAACCGTGGGAGATTCTCGTGGTCTTCCACTCCACGTAACACATATTCAGGTTAATTCCATCAAAAAGTCCTCCACGAAGTTATATTTCCCCCAATATTTGATCCAGGAGTTCCCTTGTCTTCTGGATTGGGTTCAAAATTACAAGGCTACGGAGTTGAACATTAGTAGTCGTAAACTCAAAAATTGGGTCGGCTGTTCAACGACGGTTATAAAATAAAATATAAAAACACTTTGATGTTATAATATGCTTGAATTTGAATTCATATAGCATGTGTAATACCTCTCAGCTGAGACCATATAATTCCTACGAAAGCACCCCACATTCCAGCAAATATAAAAAATATTTCAGGATGATGAGGATCTGGACTCCAAAGAAGTAACAGAATATTTGACGCTATATTTAGAACAGCAGCAAATGTAAAAACCGGTATTCGATTAAATAGCTTTACTAGCCAGCCTGAAGATGATGCAAAAACTGCACAGAAGAATCCGTAACATATTGAAACAAGTGCAACGTGGTACGTTCCCCAAGCACAGCCAATGAACGCCTGTAAAAGTAGATTACATTAAAAAAAATCATTTTTTGCACATTATAAATAATAATACACCATTAATTACATTTGTATTTTTTTCGAAAATTCGTTAATTATATGATGAGGTATCGTTTATTAACTAGCTTGTGTTGCAATATAAAATTACCACATTCTCTAAAGAAGTCAAATTCGCTACCTTAATTATAGATAATTATATTACGAGATATCGTTTCTTATGTGGCTTGTTAAATCATTAATTATCATACGAGATATCATTTATTGGTTGGCTTGTTAAATTTTTAATTATATGAAGAGATATCGTTTATTATCTAGCTTGTTAAATCGTTAATATATGAAGAGATATCATTTTATTATGTGGCTTGTGTTACAATATAAAATTTGCTGATTACCCTATAGAAGTCCTATTCTCTTCTTTAAAAAGACGTTATATTACAGGGTAAACGCTTCTTGGTAAATCCTGTTTTACCTACCTGAGTAAT
Organism: Parasteatoda tepidariorum; assembly: GCF_982258835.1. Taxonomy (NCBI): domain Eukaryota; kingdom Metazoa; phylum Arthropoda; class Arachnida; order Araneae; family Theridiidae; genus Parasteatoda; species Parasteatoda tepidariorum. The sequence goes on along the minus strand of NC_141762.1, from coordinate 71,752,030 downwards.
TTAAAATACAGAGCGAAGTTGGTTCAGGTAAACCATAAAGTTTCAAATGCTGAAAAGTTTTTCTTCAAAATATTAAAATGCAAGCAAATGATGGCAGAATTACTCAGAATTGAGCATCAGGGAAGTAAACCTGCCATAATAGGTTCGCATTTTGACATTTCGAGAAAAATATTCAAGATTTGAAACTTCAGGGTTTATATTAGCTTTATCCAAACCCACGTTTTCTATATTTTAAATTTTTAATTACCATTGTTGATAAAACAGAATTTGTTACGAAGCGTTTCTCAATAAATTGTTAGAAGGGGAAAATGATTTGATAAAGATTTTTGTATCGAATTTTAATCATAAAAGAAGTTAGAAATATTTGTTTATAAAGAACCATAGTGTCTTCATACACCCATTTCCTCTTTTAAGTATCTCTTTTATGGCTATAATTTAAACTCCACATAATTTTAATCTTGGTCTGACTACGTGGTAGGCATATAAGCTAGTACCCTTACAAAATTTCGACAATGCAATAATTTTCACCGTATATACTTGCCGGACCTATTGTTGTACTCAAGTGTGAAGTTCATGACTTACAGCTCTTTACCACAAAAGTGAATTGCCCTCCAACTGATTGTGATCCTGGTATGTGAACTACTATTTTTTTAGTTGAACCTTGAGGAGGCAATATTAACTAATGTTTAATAAACTGCAGAAATAATGAATTAATACGCATAATGCAAGAACTCATCCGAAACTAAACTAAGATTAACGGAGTTAGCCATTGAGTGGAAGCAGTAAAGTAATATTCGGTGAATTGAGCAATGAGTTGAAGCCTAAAACTAATATTTATTGATTCGGACAATGAATACCAGTTGCAAACTAATATTTGTTGAATTGAGCCTTGAAGAGTTGTAAACTAATATATATTTTTTTAACTGAGCATTGAGACGAAAATAGAAATTTTAAACCGATTACGATTTCGAGTGTGAAACATTGGTGTTTTAAGTATATGGGCTATTATTATCTAAATAGCGTGGAATCAGGCCCAATAAGCCTAATCTTAGGACCCACGATTAGAATTTTTTTTTAAATCTTTAAACTGCAGTCGGAATTCTATTTAACGAACTTCCATTCTACGAATTTCTCTATTTTACGAATTTTTTCGAGGAACCAAGAGCATTTTGGAAATTTTTTTGTAAAATAACTTCCATTTAGCGAAGTGAATTATTTTCCATTTAACGAACTTTTCATTGAGATCCACTTTCCCTATTTTCCGAAATATTTCTTAACATTTTAAACTTGTTAGAGCAATTTATGGGGGAATTGACCTTGAACAAATTTTCGAAGCCACTGCTTTTTGAAATGTATTACTGTTTTCTCTAAAAATTATCTTTGACAGAGCAGTAAATTCCCTTTCCCTTTTTGTTTGCATTTCAAACGAAAAACTCAGTTCAAATTAACGGATTTTATCCGTATCAATTTAACTTAACGCATGCGTTAATGTATGCTTAAAATAACTTTTATAATAAAAGCAACTATGATTTTATACATAAATTTAGTCTTTTTTTAGTTGAAAATGTATATAGCATGATAGTGTAACACCGGATAATGTTTTGCTCTATTCTTGCTTTTCATGCAGATTTCTTTTATGGTTAAGATTTATAAATAAATAGTAGATACTAGTTTACAAGATAAAAGTGCATCAATTGCTATTTTAATTATGTCTAGTGTTTATGAATTTAAAACTTGTTTTGTGCTGTTTAAGTGTTTTAAAAGGTGTTTTTCTATTTAATGAATTTTCCATATAACGAGCTTATTATCGGTATTTAGCGACTTTGTTAAATAGAGGTCCGACTGTATTTCTTTGATATTAAATTTATCTTTACATCTGTAAAAAGGAGATCTGGTTTTGTGTTGGTTACATATAACAAGCAAGAAACAAATAAATAGCTTAAGGACACTTTGAGAAAAGCAGTATTAAAGTATTTGTCTATATTTACATAATGGTTATAAAAAAAACTGTTAATGGAGATTTGAAATATTGACTGACAAAATTGTTTCTTCATGCGAAGTTACACGCAAATACAATAAATTATCCGAAGCGTAAACTAAAAGGAATCAAAAGTTTTCTTAAACGACTGATTTTTTCTTCACAATGAGCCATTCAGAATCAAATATCTTAAGATTTACCTTGTTAAATTCTCCTGCAAAGAAACCTTGTGCTTGTCCAATATAAAACGATGACGGAATTAACAGCACCAAATCGAGACGTTTAGCCAAGTTAAATGTTGCCATCAACAAATCTAAAGAGAAAGTAGCTTTCTTGGAATCTGAATCTATTGGATCCAGAAATACAGCCACAATAATGACAGATAAAATGCCCAATGCAACACAAACCGAAGTTAAAGTTATTCTTATCTCATCCGATATCTGGTCCACGTTTTGCGTAAAACAGTTCGACTCGATGTTGCAGTATTCAGCACCGCACACACAAGTGTAGTTGCTTAAAGAATTCTGAGGATCAATTCCACTCTTCGTAATGAAGTACGAAATCATGTTACCAGATAAATGGCATATTAGGTATGACATACCATGGATGCCAAACACACGAGCTGTCACAGACTCGATCTCTTTCTTCCTTATTGCCAAATTACTGTTATTTGGCGATGTTTGAGAGTTTTCATTGAAAATATTATCTGTTTTGGAAGGTACGTTGAAATCTACGTTTGATTTTTCATCTACGATCACAGTTTCTGCAGAATTGTAGAGATTACCAATCCCATTTGATCTCTCGACATACCCATCTTCATTGGCAAAATTGTTTGCAATGTTTGTTGAGGTGGAAGATTCCCTATTGGAATATCTCTTCCTTTCTGAATTAAAGTCATTCTGAGAAATGACAGTTTCTTTAAGATTTTTATCAGAATAAAACATATTTGACTCATTAGATCCTCTTTTGGATCTTATGTTTTCTTTCTTCGAAAGGTTTAATTCAGCAAACATTACAGATATATCATTTAGATAAGTTGCTTGAGAACCCCACAAAGTTGCTGCACCCAATCCAATTAATATAGATGTGGGGAGCATTAGTGACCAATGAGGGTAATAGTTTGCCGCTATGTATGGAATGTAAGTCAACATGGAAGCGACAAAAGTTGCTTTGCTTCCAAATCTTTTAATTATGTATTTTGGAAACAGTAAGGAAGATATGCAGAAAGCGGCGTAGTCTATTGCTTGGCAAATGACGCCGATACCTCCTTCCTTGTTCATTGTGCTCTGTAACATAACAGGTCCATCATATGCAGTAAAAAGGAAGAAGACACCAAAGCAAACTACTGCAATGTTTTTAATCATTCGCTTTTTGCTCATACAGCCTTTGGAGCCTTCGTGGAGGATTTCTGTTCTCTCGTTAAACTCTTTCTTTCTTTGCGTCATGGTGAAGATTATTGGTGAGACCTGCTTATATCATGTCACCTAAAAATAAAATAAGTTTAAAAAAGTCACTAAAATTTGTGATAATTTACAAGAAGTTTATAAGGCATGCTGAGATAATAAAGTAATCTATAATAGACTCTCAAATATAACATTAAGTTTTTTGAATACCTTTCCTTTTTAAGAAGCAGTATCCAAGTTTAAAACTTAGTATATATTAGCGACAATTTACAAGCAGTTTATAAGATATGCTGGAATAATAAAATAATCTATAATAGACTCTCAAACATAATATTAAGGTTTTTGAATACCTTTCCTTTTCAAGAAGCAGTACTCAAGTTTAAAACTTAGCGTATATTAGCGACAATTTACAAGCAGTTTATAAGGCATACTGAAATAATAATTTAATCTATAAAAGACTCTCAAATGTAACACTAAATTTTTTGAATACCTTCCAAGAAGCTTTAGCCAAGTTTAAAACTAAAATTACTCATAACTACTAAAAATACTTTAGCAATTTTTAAATTTTGAATTTAAAATCAAAACTTATATTACATTTTTGTTTCAATACAAGTAATACATTTCAAAGTAGTAAAATAATCAAAGAGATAATATTTTTCTCAAACATGCGAAAAGTTGTGGTCAGTTTAAACGTTAGACTTTTTATCCAGAAGAATAAAAAAACGTCATTTTTTTTCCTTGTTTGTTCGAGATGGAAAAGTTATAAGGATTGCTTCTCTATATTACATTCAATTGCAATTTTTATCAGTTCTGTTCTCTTTTTTTCTCTCCCAAAACATTTAATTTCTTTTAATGAAAAAATGACTTTCTTTTACCAGTTCGGACAATTATTCTTTTCATTAAGTTTTCCTTCCATGAAAAAAAGGAGAAAAGAAACTAACATGCTGAAAAATTAAAATAACACACATATACAAAATATATAAAAATAAAACAAGATTTATCCTCCACTTTTGTCCGTAAATTTTAACTTCTGAAATCATTTGTTTATTAGCAAATTAGAGAAAAAATATACATTAAAAAAATAGTTAATAGAAAAAAAGATTTTTTAGGTTAAAAGAGAACTTCTTAAACGAAAAAATTATATTTATTTACAGAATAAAGTGATTTGTAAATTATTCGCAAAGTGAACGAATTTGTTTATATATTTTTAAGTGAATTATACGTTTTTTGGATGACCATTTTTTGCTACAATTCGACGTTTTAGCTTTATGTAAATTTTACGAATGGTTAGTAAAATTTAAAAGTGAAATATACGTTTTTTTTTTTTTTACGTAAAATTGATAGCTCTCTGTTACATGTAATCCCTCGCAGTTGAGTAGTTTAAAAGCTTCCTTTGGCGGGAAAGTGTTTAAGTCAATGCGTTTGAGTCATTCAAATTAGGTAGGTTTTATGAATTATATTTACAAAAAGTAATAAAAATATCACTGCACTTTTTTTACAAAAGTAATAAACTTTATAATAGTAAAAGTAATAGTACTTTTTTACAAAAGTAATAAGAATATCACTGCACTCAAGAATGTAAATATTACGTAAGCAAATATCTAAAGAGAAGAAGAGTTATAATTTGTCTAAAATAAGAACTCCTCTAGACATTCGTCTGGACCTGTGGCGGTGACCATGGTAACGAGGTATGACTATTTCAAGTAGGGGTGTGGGGTCACTGTTTTGGAGTGGTTTCGGTTCAGGTCGAGAGAAAGAGAAACTCTTCTTTCTATTGTGTTATTCCAAGAGTGAAGCTACCTTCCCTAAAATGCGCCATTCTTGTATCCATAGCAACAGACAGCCTCCGATTTTGTGGTGGGAGGAGTTCTTAGCTTAGACAAACTATACAATTAGCTTATTTCTGCTGAAAAGGAGGGCAGAAAGCATGTGAAATGCTTACGCTGTACAATAAATTCTTTCAATCGAAAAAACTTTTATAAATTGAAAAAAAAAAGTAAACTTCGAGGAGGCGTTAAATTTAAAAAAATTCCTACATAAGCCTTACGTTTGCGTTTTCTAATTTCTAATGATCAAGGAGTTTAAAATCAGTTTTTATAAAATAGTTTATCATCATAGAAAAATTATATTAATTTTTAGTATACTTTTATTTCCATCATATTAATGCATACCGAATATAAATTTTTTTTTTTAATATTAACATTCTTTAAATAAGTTAAGTCTGTATTAACTTAGTTCATTCTTAGGTAAGACAAGATTTTTCACTTAATTCGCAGTAAATTACTTGAAAGTAAATAATAGATTTGGAATTATCCATCTTTAATATTAATCAATTAACAATAATGATAATGATTGTGACAATAATAATATAATATAGAAATATAATAAATAATAATAATATAATGTAATAAATAATAATAATATAATATAATAAATAATAATAATATAATATAATAATTTAGTAATATAATAACTATAATAATATAATATAATAAAGAAAAGTTGACTTCATTAAAAGTAGCACGTACCCCTAAGCTCTTGATCACATTGGAAATGGATTTATACATCTCCATTTATGAATACGAATTCATAACGTGTATAAGGATTGTATAAAATTTAAGGATTTTAAACTTGTCATTCTATTTTGTGTTTTTCAGGGTCACATGAGTACATAAACTTTCAAGGTTAGACAACTTTCATACTAAATATAGAATGATATCTAACCAAAAAAAAGTACACAAAGATGACTTCCAATTTTTGACTTTAAGACAATTTTTTGTCTATTCACTCTTAAAATTTCCTAAGAAAGTTTAAAACTAAAGCTAATTCAATAAATGATTAGAGAATTCCATAATTTATTTGTTACTTAATTTAAAGTTTTGAAATTTACTTCAAGTTTAAAGATGTTCTATTTTATTTGACCATTTCATTACTGTTAAAAGTTACCCATTTTAAGATTGAACATTTATTTAGTAATCTATCATTACTATTATTTTACATATCTTAGAACTTAATTAACTTTCAATGTGATTATTGCGAAAATGCTCCATAAGACTATACTTTAAACAAATTAAAGGAAAAAAATTAAAGTTGCTTAAGCTTCTTAACAGAGTTTATGTATACATACCATAATTGCGTGAAATGTAAAAGATAGCAAGTAATCAGTCACTTTTTGAATAAATTATAATCGCCATTATAAGAAAATAACAGTATGTAGAATTTTTGACGTGACAACAGTAATAATAAGTTGTAACTAGAATTGTAATCATAATTTACAAGAAGTTGTGTTTACAACATGGAAAAACAAATTCGACTAAAATTACCGTAATAACATTTCTGGTAAAAAAAATAAATAAAAGAAACAATCCTACATGCAGTTTTCTAGTAATTAAAGCCAAAATATATGGTATTAAAACTATTAATTTGGTAATTTTTCCGTTTCTACGGTAACGGTTTACCGAAAATTCTGGTTTTCAAAATTAAAGTTCTTTTACTACACATTTAGTAAAAAACACAAAACAAAAAGTTATTATTTTACCGAATAAATTGTTTTTTTGCCATGGACTAAAGTATCATTATGAAATTACTAAATTTTACTACAATTTTACCAAAATCATTACCAAAGCGCTTCCGTAAAAATTCCCATAGAGCCAGAAACTCGGTAGATTTTACCATATTCTGGTAGTTTTGATCACAATTTTTATTTTCGTTGATCTACGATTAACGTTAATCATGATCTACGATTACAAATAAATATAATTTACGATTACAAATAATCATGTATATGATTACACGTAATTATGATATCAGATTCATTCTTACGTAATTAACAATTTGTATGGTAATTATGATACAATTATGTTAAAAAAATTTTAATAACCTTTTATTACGAAAGCCCTTAAGAAAGGCTCTTTTTTATACACGGATTTTAAATTTAATTAATGAGAAAAAGAAAAAAAAAACATGAGCTAATTAAATCAACAATATTATGGGATAAAAAATTCTAAAGTGGAAAATATTATTTTTTAATTATTGCTTATGAAAGGAATTAATATTATATAGTACAAGTTATAAATTAAAAAAAAAAGTTTTATTTAAGGTAAATTTTTTAGTTTCAGTACGTGCGAACCAACAAGTTTTTCAGAAGATTAGCAATAAAATCGTAACATTTGTTAGTAGAGATGCACTTTTTTATATATCTGAGTTAAAATTATTATTATATTGCATTTAAATAAAACTCATAAAAAATTGTGCACAAGCATTTATGAAATAAATGATTATGTAATCAAACCATGATATTGTTCGAATTACCTGTCCGTGAAATAGTAAGATAAATGTAAGAAAATGTTAGAAAATGTCAACATGCAAGAAAGTAAACTTATGCTCAGCGCAATGCAATATTCATTAAGTTTAAAATTATGGAAATTATTTTTCAGAGGAATCAAAATGAAGTATTTCTTTTGGCATGGTTTCTCTTGGAATAGAATATTACAAGTTAAGGAAATAGAAAAAATGCCTTCATATATATCAGAATTTTTAGATTTAGTGAATTAATTTCGTTTTGACACAGTGTTAAGGAAACACTTCGTTCCATTGTTTACTTCTGTCAGTGTCCTAAGATAAGTGAAAATAGCCAATTGTTTTCACATAAAGAAAGAATTTGTTTTAGAATATTCAAATTTTTACATTTGTGCTGTCATAAAGATGTCAATTGTCAAAAACGCGTTAGAAATATATGGCATAGACTAAATATATAACCTGTTAATATGAAAAATATGTTTTACCTATGTTGGAAATACCTTTGTCTATGTTACCTTTGCTTGATTACAAAATTCATTCGCTTAAGAAAAATATACGAATTGGAAAAAAAAAACAGTCGACATGTTTCCAACGCTCTACTTGATCAAAAACTTCATTTGCCTCAATATATATATATATATATATATATATATATATATATATATATATATATATATATATATATATATATATATATATATATATATATATATATATATATATATTTGATGATAGTGATCTATCGTTTGTCAAAATGGGGCCGGGATAGCTTGGTTGCTAGGACGATGGACTCGTGTTCGTGAGGTCGTGAGATCGGATCACGCCAGAGAAGAATTCTCGTCTATTAAATTGGTACTGGTGCACGTTAAATCTGTCGGGGACATAAAATCTTCCAAGTTTCCATAACAAATCAATATCTCTGGGGGTACTGAATTGGAGATTGATCGTTCTCTGGTTCAGGTCAAAACTACGATCTGTGGCTGAATGAATACAGCATGAATGGGCCCTCCCTGTAAAACGGGCTGTGACGTGTGTGTGGTTGAAGTTGTATTCTTGACTATGAATGGCTCCACTGAAAATGAAGAAACGCACCCTCTGCCTCAAAAATTCGCTATAGTTTCTCATATCAGGCTTGCTGGTATTGGCATGGGGCATAAGTAACAACATAATATTTGTGAAAGTTATACTTGAACTTCCTAGTACACAGATATTTTTTTATATTTTGCCCCAATTTATTTAATTTTTTTAAAAATTATGTGACATATATATTTTAATTTTTTTGTTTCGTTTTTTAATATACAATTTTTATGGAATTAAAATGTTAAAACCTGACCTAGTGGCATTTCTGCATTCATTATGAGACCAGCGACCTCCAATTAAAGAATTATTAATTTAACACACCACCATTTAATATACCACCAATGAATTGTTTTTAAAATGTTTTAAGTTTAACGAATATGACATTAACAATTAAACATGGTACATAAACAAATTACAAAATTTTAATGAAAATTAGAGCATTTATCGAACCACGCATAACAAAATTAAGCTTAATATATTTTATCTGTAACTAACTTTAATTGCTCCTATCAAAATCAAGTATAGAAATTAAACTATGTAACTGCAATATTTTATTACAGTAATAAGTTATAGTAACAAAATAAAACTATGCGATCGTGAATTAGTACAATCAAATATATAATGAAAATATAATTTTAAAAAAATCAATTAACACTTTATTATAAAACGACACAAAAAGGTTACTACTGAAAAATTTTTTTCCATTTAAATGTTCAAAACAAAAATGAATTAAACCTATAAAAGTTTCAGTGTGCTTCAGATCATTTACTATAATTTATTGATGAAATATTAAAATTTTCTTATCGCTTCGATATTGTGATAAACAAACGGCTGATGGCACATACAAAGTTATACATACAATTGCCTACTTGATAGACATGGTTGAGCTTTAATTAGTTCCAACATTAGAATTAATTTTTTATGCATCATAAGAAATAATTATATCCTTATAAGAAAAATTAATCTAATTAAATAAATACCAATTAAAAATACATAAAATATACTACCTATTCTATTGAAAATTATTTTCAAAAATAAAATATAAAAGCTTGTTGTTTCAATAGTATCCTATAAAACGTACATGTAATGGTATTGGTAAACAAACCTCCTCTCATCCCCTCTTTCGGATTGTTGACTATTAAAATGTACAGAACGCAATCGAACAGTCTATAAGATAAGATACCAGAAATCTATTTCATAATACAGCGAGATTAAAACGTTAAAAGTAGTTTATCAAAATAATAACAACACAAAAGAAAATGAAAATATTGTGGAAAAAGACAGGGTGTAGTGGTAGGGGTACGCGGGTTGATGGTGTATATAACCACATTTTTTTTCCTCCATCAAATACTATTTATTCTTTACTCTTACTATCTTTTTTATCAATTGTAGAATAGTTTAAAAAATTTGAAAATGCATCTTTAAAATTTATGTGGAATAAAAATATAGTATTTATAGTATTTGCATTTTGTAATAATAATTTTTACTTACATAAATTATCTTAAGCGTTTAAATTAAATGGGAAAAAAACTTACTTTAAAGTAGTCATAATTTAGCGTATCATGTATAGATAGTAGTCATAATATGTAATAGTAGTCATATATATAATCAAATGAAAAAAGACTTATTCGTCTCGGGGAAAATAATCACTTACCATGCCGGTTTTAATTACACAACTTTATTGAGACAAAACACATAGAGAACTAAAACTACATATACATAAAACAAAAATTAACATTTACTATTCACGTGACTTTATACTGCCATCTATATTTCATTTTGAAAACTACTTTAAGCATAAACATCCTCCCCCGCCATGAACCCTTAGGGGGTTCTTAAAATGTTATACATTCATTCAAACTTTAATTTCAAAGATAAAGCAGCAATAGATCAACTACAGAAAATTTTAAGTTGAAGAATCTTCACACAAAACTAAATCAACTTTAAATGAAATATATGTGAATCGTAGACAAACAATAAACAAATTAACTATAACAAAAACAAAATTGATCTAATGAAATGCACTTACAGACAAATAACCATCATAAAATTTTGATTTAAAATGAAAATTAAATTTGACTGAAAAATTAAAATTAACAGTTCAAAGTTCGTATGAGTTCAAAGTTTGTATTCTATAGGCAGTGGGCAAAGTTTAACAATAGGACGTTTTAACTCACCATTTGCAGTTTTCAACCTTACCACTCTGATTTTACCATCTGCTCCAGGATAAGTCTCTAGCACACGTCCCAACTTCCACTTCAGTGGAGGTAAATCATCTTCTTTGATTAGCACCAGTTCATTTACAGCAAGATTTTTCTTTACTTGGAGCCATTTCGGTCGCCTTTGAAGAGTGGAAAGATAGTCAGTTGACCACTGTTTCCAAAATTGTTGTTTCATTTTTTGCACTAACCTCCATCGTTGTAAAGGTGTAATCACTTCCTTTGAAAGATCAGAATCCGGTACTGATGTCAATGAAGTACCAATAAGGAAATGACCAGGCGTCAATGCCTCACAATCAGCAGGATCATCCGACAGAGGGGTAAGTGGCCTAGAATTAAGGCAAGCTTCTACTTCAGCAATCAGGGTTAGGAATTCTTCGTAGGTGAGGATCTGTTCACCGACAGTTTTTTTAAGGTGTGACTTCATAGATTTAACAGTAGATTCCCACAATCCTCCATGATGAGGTGCCGCAGGAGGATTGAATTTCCAAATGATATTATCCTTTGCAAGATAGCCTTGAAAACCTTCATCTGAAGAGAGTGATGCAATCAGGCGTTTCAACTCTCTATACGCACCAACATAATTTGTCCCACAGTCACTGTGTATCTGATCAGGTTTTCCCCGTCGAGATGTAAATCTTCTTAAAGAAGCTAGGAAGGTATCAGAAGTCAGATCACTTACAAGTTCTAAGTGAACTGCTTTTGTGGATAAACACACAAATAAACAAACATAGCATTTCATAGTCTTCACACCTCTTCCTTTTCTGGACTTCACTTGGAAAGGACCGGCATAATCAGTTCCAACAATGGAGAAAACTCGGGAAGGTGTTACTCTTACTGAAGGTAAATCAGACATAAATTGTGTCAAAATTCTAGCATTTTGACGATGACATTTTACACAACTGGAGATAGTCTTTCTGACAAGATTCTTGACTCCAATTATCCAATATTCTTGCGTTAATGCTGATAATGTCATTTGAATAGTTCCATGCAGATGGCTTTCATGAAAATATCTCACAATTATCGTTGATAAATGATGACCTTTTGGGAGAAGTATTGGATGTTTTCGACGGTCAGAAAGATTGGAATTCTTCAATCTTCCACCAACTCGGAGCAGTCCCGATGAGTCAAGAAAGGGTGCCAAAGGCAACAGATTGCTATTTTTTGGGAGTGTCTTCTCTTTATGCAGATATTCTATTTCAGTACCAAAAGCACATTCTTGAACTATCTTCACCAGAGATTTTCTAGAATTTTGAATCTCTGCAGTTGTTAAACAACCACTAATCTTTGCAGCTGGAAACTTGCAATTTAAATTAAATCTTCTACACCAGGCAAATACTCTTTGCAATTTAGTCCATGACGAAATTTTATTTATGACGTTCATAAAATCAGGCTGGCTTTCTTCCTTGCAATCATTCATATTAATGTTCATGGGCTTGATTCGTTTCTCAATACGAACTTCATCGTCCAAGTGTTCGCTATTCCAAGAGCTAAAACCTCTGCCATTATTCCATTCTGACTCTTCAAGTCTCAGCCAAGGAGGTCCATGCCTGTATTTATCTCCTTCTTTCAATTCGCTTGCATTGCACCCACGTGTCAGCAAATCAGCAGGATTATCGATACCACAGCAATGTCTCCAATTTTCTGGTTCAGTTTTCGCTTGAACTTCCATTACTCTGTTCCCTACAAAGGGTTTCCAATTGCTAGCACACCCCTTGATCCAATGTAAAGTCACCATGGAATCACTCCATAAATAATAATTGTTCGTTATGTGGAAAACACTTCTCAAGGAGTCTAGCACTCTTGCACCAAGGACAGCGGATAAAAGCTCTAGTCTCGGTAACGTAATTTTCCTAACAGGTGCAACTCGAGCTTTTGCAAGGACAAAGCTAACTTCATACTGTCCTGATTCATTGATGTATCTGAGGTAAGCTATAGTACCGAAAGCTAATTCACTGGCATCGCAGAAAATATGTATCTCAAAATCGATGTTCTCTCGACTAGACCTAGGAAAGTACCAACGAGGTATAATAATGTCTTCCAGTTTCGGAACTTCAAATGTCCATTTCTTCCATTTTCTTCTCAAATCATTAGGTAACTCATCATCCCATCCAAGTCCTCTTTGCCAAGTAACTTGCAACAATATCTTTGCTCGAATCGTGAATGCAGCTATAAACCCGATAGGGTCAAAAATCATGCATGATAGTTGCAAAATTGCACGCTTCGTGCAAATAGTACTTGAGAGAGAACAGTTTATGAAAGATAAATCCAATTTCAGTTCATCTTTCACGGTGTCCCATATGACACCTAGTACCTTAATAGGAATCAAACTATTTTTGGAAGGTTCCTCGAATTTCGTTTCTTGCCAATATTGCGATAGTTCGATGCTGTTAGTTTTAAAGGCACGTAAGTTCATGTTGGCAGACATAAGAATGTTCTTTGTGTCGTTACACAGTTCAATAGCGTCTTCTAAATTATTCACACTTGTAATTAAATCATCGGCATAGAGGCAATCGTTTAACGCCGCGTATGCTAACTCGTGTGACCCTTTAAATTTCTCAATATGGTGCTTAACTGTAGCGGCTAATAAAAATGGCGAAGACTTAACCCCGAACGCAACTGTAGTGTTCCGAAAAATCTTAATCTCATTTGGCGGCATCTGATCAAACCAAAGAAAGCGCTGACAATCTCTATCGTTTTTATTTAAAGAAATGCGCAAAAACGCTTTCTCAATATCTGCTATAATTCCAATAAAATTCTGTCGAAACCGCAAAAGAAGATTTAACAAATTAGGGTTAAGATTTGGACCTGCCTCTAAATTATCATTCAATGAATAACAATTTTTATCTTTAGAAGATGCATCGAATACAATGCGTAGTTTTGTACGCGATTCCTCTTTATCCCTTCTGATAACTGGATGATGAGGCATGTAATACATATGGTCTGACGAAATCCCTTTCTCAATAGTAATAGGTTCAATTACACCCGATTTTAACTGTTCTCTAAACACTTCATTATAATCCTGAAAGAGAGTCTGATCTTTCTCAAAACGGGTGGTCAAACTCCAGAGCCTCCTCTTAGCATTCGAAAAATTATCAGAAAGATTCATGTTTTCTCTAAAAGGCAACCTAACCACATATTTTCCATTTTCAAATTTTATTTCATTTTCAAAGCGTCGCAAAATTTCCATATCATTAGTTAAAATGCTATTATCATCGTTCCCAATAAACAAATGATCTATTTCCCAAAGTTTCCTTAAATTAGCATTTAAATCACCATCTGAATTCGTAACATTTTTCCTTTCCGAAATACAAACGTTAACTGATTGAGTTCTTAAATTCATAGATTGCGTAACTCCACTAATACAATAACCGAATAAAGTTTCAATACAATAAAGGCCTTTAGAAAATTCTAATTTATTTCCGGTATAAAATTTCCACATTAAATCGCATCCCAATAAAATGTGAATTTTCTCTTTTCCCTCAAAAGAAAACAATTCTTCAGATGATAAATTTAATTCCTTTAACATTCTTTTAATCATATCATTCGGAGCCTGCACGTGGCAATGAGAAATAGAATCAGTTATAAATAATTCTACTTTCGCGCATCTGCTTGGTTTATTTATATGAGATAGGTTAACTGTCGTGACCCCGAAATCTTTTTGAATTGGGTTATTTCCAAATGTATATACTTCTAATCGCTCAGTTCGAGAAATCAATAAATTAAGACTATCTGCTAATTCCTTCGTAATGAAACTACAGCTACTAGCTGAATCATAAAGCATTAAAATATTTTTAGAATTACATTTTTTATTTGGATTACGCGCAGTTACCGAACACGTGGGCAAAATTATAGTCTTGTTTTGACTATTGGCCTTATGCGCAATACTAGAAATAATTGATTCAGGATTTTGAGGCGCGGCTGCTGGCTCCTCATTTCGCTTTTCTGAGTGATTTGTTATTATCGGTTTCTCTTTCCCAAAACAAAACAGTTCGTTATGATTTTGACTCATACATTTTTTACATCGAACATTTTCCTGGCATTCTACACTCAAATGACCTTTACATAAGCATTTAAAGCAGCGACCTTCTCTTTTTAATTTGGCCCTTTTCTCAAAAAGTGATAATAAGCGACAATTTAAAGAATCGTGTCCCTTAAAACAAAATATGCATTTTTTATCTTTTATGATAGTAGTTAAGGCGGAAGTGTGCGGATTATTTCTTTTCGCGTATGATTCGTTTGCCGAACGATGATATGGAGGGGAATAATCAATTTTTGGTTGTGTTAGCTGTAATGACGATTCTCTCGATTCTAATTCGATTTTGATAAACTTCATTAATTCATTTACATTAAACTGACCTTTAGATTCTTTTATTTTGTTATATCCCAAACTAACATCAGGAGGTAATAGTTTTAGAATTATGGGACACAAAAGCTGGCCATACGAACCAGATGCGACCTTCAAACTTTCAAGGGAACGAATATTAATTTCAAGTTGATCATATAAATTTCGAAACGCTCTCAAATTAGAAGAGTTTTTCACGGGTTCTAAATTAAGGAGTTTAGTCATGTGACCATTAATTACAAGATCCTCTCGTCCAAATCTATCAGATATTAATTTTATGCATTTGTCATAATTAGAATCTGTCAAACAAAAACCCTTAATAGAATTTAATGCCAAACCACCCAACGAATTTTTTAAGTAATGAAATTTTTCGACATTTGATAATTCGGTATTTTTATGCACTGCATCTTCAAATTGGGCCCAAAATTCAAGCCATAAACATTTCTCCAAAATATTTAGGCAAAGTTAATTTCGGTAAAGAAATCAATTTTTTGTGTTCTATCATGGGAGTTCTATTTAATGAACTTAGAGGTAAATTTTCGTGACTAGAAACCGATTGCGTTTCTTCATTAATTTTATCAATTTTTCGTTTAACTTTACTTTTCCATTTTAAAATTTTCTCCGAATATTCATCAACCGAAATTATTTCCCTTTCAATTTCGTCAACGGAAATAAATGCCTCTATCTTTATGTTAAGTTTTACAAGCTCATATTCTTTTTCAATCAATTGATCGTATAAGGTTTTTAGTTCTTCATTTTTATTCTCATCATCTAAATTTTCATCTTTATAACAGGATTCTATTTTATTAAGCAGTTTAGTCGTTAATGCTCTATATGTTGTTCTCTTTTGAATGGTTTTTTTCTTCGAGTTTTCATCAATTTCATCTGTCTCATTATCACTGACCGACATGGTTATTCAAATTCAATTCTAAAGTTCCCAAATTCAAAATTCAATTCTATTCAAGTTTCAAACAAATTCAAAATTCAATTCTATTCAAGTTTCAAACAAATTCAAAATTCAATTCTATTCAAGTTTCAAACAAATTCAAAAATCAAAGTCACTTACATGAGTCATCCACATCTGCCCCACGTAATGGCGCCACAAATGAAAAAAGACTTATTCGTCTCGGGGAAAATAATCACTTACCATGCCGGTTTTAATTACACAACTTTATTGAGACAAAACACATAGAGAACTAAAACTACATATACATAAAACAAAAATTAACATTTACTATTCACGTGACTTTATACTGCCATCTATATTTCATTTTGAAAACTACTTTAAGCATAAACACATATCATATATAATCATATCATATATATAATAGTATCATATACATAATCGTATCATCTATATAATAGTAGTCATCATAATATATATAAATATATATACATATATATCACTAAAATCTTCATATGCATCATAATTGCAATATGTATTTTCGTATATTTTTATATCAATAAAAATATGCGAAATGTTGAACACTACTACAACGCTGAAAAAATACAGTGAAAATATAATTTAAAGCAGCACTATTTGCGCTATAGTACAGCATGATATATTACTGTTAAATTGTATAACAACAATCTGTAGAAATTTTTAAATTAATTTAGTTAATTAATTTACTAATTTTTTAATTAAATTTGAAAAAAATTATTTAAATGAATGAAAACTAATGCAGGCTGTTATTTAATGACTGCTGTCATTATATATTTTTAGAAACCTTGTGAAAAATGAAGTCTCAAAAGCTATGCAAATGACTAATCACAAATTAATATTTAAAAGGAACGAAAAGAAAAAAACATTTTTTATTAAGGTGGGCAAAAGTAAAAGTGGAAAAATTAAAAAATTGTAAAACCAGTTTATTTGGAAATAAAACATAAAAGTTGTTTTAATCGAATATGAACGCGTTCCAGTAACACAAGACAAATATTAATTGTTTTTTTTTAATGATTTTAATTCCATTTTCGCATTTTTTGTACTAGATTAAGGTAGAACGGATTTTTAAAACGTTTGTCTTATCTCGCTTAAAAATTAATTTGTGACCCTAAGTATACACAGTTTTTCATTACTTCAATTTTTGCAAAGATTCTAAGAATACATATTCATAGTCAATTAGACCCTTAATATGGAAAGTGAAGAAAAAAGTCTATTTTATTTTTCGCATTACATTACTAGAATGGTATATAGTTTCACTTATTTTCAAAAAGAAAAAAAGCCGATTTTTTTTCATAAATTTAAAAAACACGTGATAAAATTTTTTACTTTTATAATTTAAACTATATTTTCATTATACCAATAAAAGCAATTGCTATTGTAATATTTTACAAAATCTTCTGTTTTATGATACAAGTTAGTTTTAAAAAATAAGCCACTTTTCTAGAATAAGAACAGAAATGAGTGCAAGTTTAATAAAACATTCAAAATTTCATTACTTAAAAAATAAACATTATTTTTTTTAAAAAAAATTAACATGGAAAAAATAAATAATAAAGTTATGTTTGGTTGACAGTTTCCTTTTTGAAACTTCAGATAAAAAAGACTTTTTGAGAAACATATTAAAGAGTAATAAAAGTTTTCATAAACTTGCCTCTTAATATCAATGACCCATAGAACAATGCGATATATTATCCAATATAATATTTGACGAGTCCAGAAAATTCGTGCCACTATTTCTCAAAGTTAAAAACAAATTTATCTGTACCTGTAATTCAATTACAACTGTTCTAGTCTAAGTTTTCAAATCATCCTTTTATTACGAATCATTTTATAACTGAATTATCATTCATTAGATATGACTTCGTATCTTACAAAAACAAGCATTTGAAATCCCATTTTCCCAGACAACTGTCTAGAGTTTCTAACGATCTGAAGGAATTTCTGATTCAAAGGTGTAAATGATAAATAATGTATATTGCTGATGTAGAGAAACTTTTTCATGTACACTATTTTCTTCAAAAAGAAACATTTGTTTCTTCTTCTTAATATTCGAGTTGCATAGCATTATGACGTAACCAACATTACTTATTTTTATGGTAGGGTTTGTATTTGCATAACAAGACTCTCGATGTTCAATAAAATGGCCAAATGATAAAAAATTAAAAAAAATCACGACGCCGAATTTTTACGACTCACATGCAAATATATGAAGTTTTTGGCTTTTTTTTGTTTTAAATTTTTCTTTTTGACAAATAATAAAAATATGTTATCGTCTGTCAGACTATTAGTAACATGTCTGTTATGCAAACTTCTTTTCTTTCCAAAATGGCAACAACCATTTATTTACACTTGAATACAAGTAGAAGTAAGAGATAATTTCGATGGTCAGACTGAAGATTTATTGAAAATTTTGACATTTATTGGATTTGATAACTACAGAGAATGGACGAGACGAAACGATTGAACACACAGGCTTGATTTTAAATGCTGCCCTAACAATAAAAGACTTTCGTTAAAGTAATAAAAGTTAGTTTATCTCAATTGTAAACGAAGGCAAGCTTGTCCAAACATTTGACACCGAAGTTCTGTTGTTTTCTATGAGGAGAGCTACAGGAAGGCGATATTGCTTGATTATTTGATTGGTTGATTATTTTTTCATAATGTGAACATGATTTTCATGGAGAATGATAACCATCAATGGATGTGGTAGATTGGTCAGTTTGGAAGCCAGGCTAATCAACCTTACAACCGCAAAAGTTATTGTCTGATTGATAGCTATTCCATTTCGTCAAATAGAGCTTCAAAGATGGTAATTATCATAAATGGATGTGATAACTTAACCACTATGGTCTTTAGGCTAGCCAGCCTGATAGCCACAACAATTATTGACTGAGTGATAATTATACCATTCTGTGAATAAGATCTTCATAGACAATAATAATCAATAATGTGGTAGATTGATTTGTATGGTAACTATAATAAAGATAAAAAACATTCAAATATTTATTCTTGTTTAAATGCATTTAATGTCTCAAAATCATTACAAGAACTTTATAAGAAATTTTTTCCTTTAAAGATATTTTAATTTTATATAGTAGATTTATATAGTAATAAGCACTACGGGTGCGAGGCTAGCCAGCCTGATTGTTACAACAATTATTGAATGAGTGATTATTATTCCATTTCGTGAATAAGATCTTCATAGACAATAATAATCATGAATGGATGCGGCAGATTGACCACAATGATCTGGAGGCTAGCAGACTTGACAGCCAAAACAAATATTGACTGATTGATAATCAGTCCATTGAGTGAATAAGATCTTCGTAGACTATAATAATCATGAATAGAAGCGGGATATTTATCATTATGGTCTCCTAACTGACCATACATTCAACTCACATAAGAGTTAGATTCTTTCAAATTCTTTACAACATTGAGATGAGCTCGATATTTGAATTTATAATATTTTCTGAGCAAGAATTAACATTTCCAGGTTGGTTTCGCATTTGGTACTGTAGCTTTGATTAGTTTTAATGGGTGTTAAAAAAAGTCTTTTCACTTCATAATTAATGATTTTCGGTTACCTTACTGAACCGACACAAAAGGAAAAAAAACATCTACATATTTAAGTTTGGCGAAATGTATTTAATGTTTAGAAGGAAAAAAAATCGTTACCCATGAATTTCATAACAATTTTTTTTCAATTTAAAAGATTTTAGTTACGTACAGTAGATTAATACAGTAAGAGTTTTTGATAAGGCCTTGCATTTACTTCATTACTTATAAATCAAAAATAAACAGGTCTCTTCCTTTTTGATTGAGTGGCACTAAATACTGGAAAAAAAATTTTTTAGTTTAAAAGAAGCTTAAATAATTCAAAATTTGATCCATAATTTGTGTAAATGAATTTACACTCATTTTGGTTCTTAAAGTTCATAAAAATAAAAAGTCAAGTTAGGGTATAAAATAAAAAATTAAATAAATAAATAAATGAAAAAGAAATTAAATGAAATAATTTTTACCAGAATCGCTCAAAAAAGTTTTAGGAAGAGGACATAGAAATTTAAAAAAGTTCAAAAGAAAGAAAAAGAATTCAGTTTGTATGTTGCTCCGTGCATAATCATTATCAAAATTTTTAACTATAAAATTAATATTTTGTTTTTGTGCATTTTTAAATTAAACAGTATTTCTCCGCAATGCAATTTTGATTAATTTTTAATTATATAATTTATTTTATGATTTTTGACATAGTTTATATTATTAAGAAGTTTCTGCGATATTTGTGAATTAATTCTTCAAATATTAGTCAAGCTATGGTTATTTCGAATTTCAACAGATAGTTCACATAAAACAAGATAAGCATTTTGAACATGAATTAAAAACTTACTTCAATTAAAAGTGGGCTATCCATCCTAATTTTTTTTAAATAATTAAAAATTAATAAATTTTTTTCAACTGAAAATCTTCTTAACTGCTTCCCTTGAATTAGCCATAAACTGATATAATTTCGATAAATATAACGACAATCAAACCTGCCTCCAAATTCTAGAAATAAGAGAAATAAACTGGCATTAAAGTAACAGAGTGTCAGCTGTGTTGTTTCACATGTCATCTAGTGTTTCTTGAATTAGTATTGCATGTCTTTATTTGCACTTGAGTCATTCAAAATTCTCATTATTTGTCTTTTTGGCCAAATAATAAATGCAAATAATTTTTAATTTTATTCTTAGATTTTCTTGTATTACGGCACAATAATATCTTAAATATGTTAATATATGAAATATATATGAAATATAATGTATATGAAATATATATGAAATATATATATGAAATATAATATGAAATATAATATATATGAAATTTTATGAAATAATAATGAATTATATATAATAATTAAGTTAAGTTTATTTAAGTTATTATATAATAATTAGTTAATATATATGAAATATCTTAAATATGTTAATTATTTAGCACTACATGTTAATAAAGTCACAAAATCCAGTACTAAAGAACTGTTTAGGTGAAATGATAAATGGAAATAATTTTTTATCTAATGTTTGGATATTCTTGTACTAAGGCACAATCATAAAATATCTTATAGTACTAAATAATATGTTAATTATTTAGTGCTACATATTTATAAAGTCACGTACTATGTCATTGTATAGGTGAAATGATGAAAGGAAATAATTTTTGATCTTATGATCTAATATATGGATTTTCTTTCCCTAAGACATAATCATGAAGAAACTAAAGTATAATAAATATTTATATATATATACTACATCGACGTATCAATTAAGTCACGAAAACACGTTAATGCACTAATTAGGTGAATTCATTGATTAAAACAGTTTTTAATCGCATGGTCGGTTCTTACGTGTTAAGGTGCATCCTTAGCATGTGAGGCATGCTTCAAATATACTAATTATTTTGCTAATAAAGTCACCAAATCCCGTACTAAGGCCAGGCGAAATGATAAATGGAAATAATTTTTTATCTAATGTTTGGATATTCTTGTACTAAGACACAATCAAAAAATATCTTATAGTGCTAAATAATATGTTAATTATTTAGTGCTACATATTTATAAAGTCGCGTACTGTGTCATTGTATAGGTGAAATGATGAAAGGAAATAATTTTTGATCTTATGATCTAATATATGGATTTTCTTTCCCTAAGACATAATCATGAAGAAACTAAAGTATAATAAATATTTATATATATATACTACATCGACGTATCACTTAAGTCACGAAAACACGTTAATGCACTAATTAGGTGAATTCATTGATTAAAACAGTTTTTAATCGCATGGTCGGTCCTTACGTGTTAAGGTGCATCCTTAGCATGTGAGGCATGCTTCAAATATACTAATTATTTTGCTAATAAAGTCACCAAATCCCGTACTAAGGCCAGGCGAAATGATAAATGGAAATAATTTTTTATCTAATGTTTGGATATTCTTGTACTAAGACACAATCAAAAAATATCTTATAGTGCTAAATAATATGTTAATTATTTAGTGCTACATATTTATAAAGTCGCGTACTGTGTCATTGTATAGGTGAAATGATGAAAGGAAATAATTTTTGATCTTATGATCTATTTAATATATGGATTTTCTTTCCCTAAGACATAATCATGAAGAAACTAAAGTATAATAAATATTTATATATATATACTACATCGACGTATCAATTAAGTCACGAAAACACGTTAATGCACTAATTAGGTGAATTCATTGATTAAAACAGTTTTTAATCGCATGGTCGGTTCTTACGTGTTAAGGTGCATCCTTAGCATGTGAGGCATGCTTCAAATATACTAATTATTTTGCTAATAAAGTCACCAAATCCCGTACTAAGGCCAGGCGAAATGATAAATGGAAATAATTTTTTATCTAATGTTTGGATATTCTTGTACTAAGACACAATCAAAAAATATCTTATAGTGCTAAATAATATGTTAATTATTTAGTGCTACATATTTATAAAGTCGCGTACTGTGTCATTGTATAGGTGAAATGATGAAAGGAAATAATTTTTGATCTTATGATCTATTTAATATATGGATTTTCTTTCCCTAAGACATAATCATGAAGAAACTAAAGTATAATAAATATTTATATATATATACTACATCGACGTATCAATTAAGTCACGAAAACACGTTAATGCACTAATTAGGTGAATTCATTGATTAAAACAGTTTTTAATCGCATGGTCGGTTCTTACGTGTTAAGGTGCATCCTTAGCATGTGAGGCATGCTTCAAATATACTAATTATTTTGCTAATAAAGTCACCAAATCCCGTACTAAGGCCAGGCGAAATGATAAATGGAAATAATTTTTTATCTAATGTTTGGATATTCTTGTACTAAGACACAATCAAAAAATATCTTATAGTGCTAAATAATATGTTAATTATTTAGTGCTACATATTTATAAAGTCGCGTACTGTGTCATTGTATAGGTGAAATGATGAAAGGAAATAATTTTTGATCTTATGATCTATTTAATATATGGATTTTCTTTCCCTAAGACATAATCATGAAGAAACTAAAGTATAATAAATATTTATATATATATACTACATCGACGTATCAATTAAGTCACGAAAACACGTTAATGCACTAATTAGGTGAATTCATTGATTAAAACAGTTTTTAATCGCATGGTCGGTTCTTACGTGTTAAGGTGCATCCTTAGCATGTGAGGCATGCTTCAAATATACTAATTATTTTGCTAATAAAGTCACCAAATCCCGTACTAAGGCCAGGCGAAATGATAAATGGAAATAATTTTTTATCTAATGTTTGGATATTCTTGTACTAAGACACAATCAAAAAATATCTTATAGTGCTAAATAATATGTTAATTATTTAGTGCTACATATTTATAAAGTCGCGTACTGTGTCATTGTATAGGTGAAATGATGAAAGGAAATAATTTTTGATCTTATGATCTAATATATGGATTTTCTTTCCCTAAGACATAATCATGAAGAATCTAAAGTATAATAAATATTTATATATATATACTACATCGAAGTATCAATTAAGTCACGAAAACACGTTAATGCACTAATTAGGTGAATTCATTGATTAAAACAGTTTTTAATCGCATGGTCGGTTCTTACGCGTTAAGGTGCATCCTTAGCATGTGAGGCATGCTTCAAATATACTAATTATTTTGCTAATAAAGTCACCAAATCCCGTACTAAGGCCAGGCGAAATGATAAATGGAAATAATTTTTTATCTAATGTTTGGATATTCTTGTACTAAGACACAATCAAAAAATATCTTATAGTGCTAAATAATATGTTAATTATTTAGTGCTACATATTTATAAAGTCGCGTACTGTGTCATTGTATAGGTGAAATGATGAAAGGAAATAATTTTTGATCTTATGATCTAATATATGGATTTTCTTTCCCTAAGACATAATCATGAAGAAACTAAAGTATAATAAATATTTATATATATATACTACATCGACGTATCAATTAAGTCACGAAAACACGTTAATGCACTAATTAGGTGAATTCATTGATTAAAGCAGTTTTTAATCGCATGGTCGGTTCTTACGCGTTAAGGTGCATCCTTAGCATGTGAGGCATGCTTCAAATATACTAATTATTTTGCTAATAAAGTCACCAAATCCCGTACTAAGGCCAGGCAAAATGATAAATGGAAATAATTTTTTATCTAATGTTTGGATATTCTTGTACTAAGACACAATCAAAAAATATCTTACAGTGCTAAATAATATGTTAATTATTTAGTGCTACATATTTATAAAGTCGCGTACTGTGTCATTGTATAGGTGAAATGATGAAAGGAAATAATTTTTGATCTTATGATCTAATATATGGATTTTCTTTCCCTAAGACATAATCATGAAGAAACTAAAGTATAATAAATATTTATATATATATACTACATCGACGTATCAATTAAGTCACGAAAACACGTTAATGCACTAATTAGGTGAATTCATTGATTAAAACAGTTTTTAATCGCATGGTCGGTTCTTACGTGTTAAGGTGCATCCTTAGCATGTGAGGCATGCTTCAAATATACTAATTATTTTGCTAATAAAGTCACCAAATCCCGTACTAAGGCCAGGCAAAATGATAAATGGAAATAATTTTTTATCTAATGTTTGGATATTCTTGTACTAAGACACAATCAAAAAATATCTTACAGTGCTAAATAATATGTTAATTATTTAGTGCTACATATTTATAAAGTCGCGTACTGTGTCATTGTATAGGTGAAATGATGAAAAGAAATAATTTTTGATCTTATGATCTAATATATGGATTTTCTTTCCCTAAGACATAATCATGAAGAAACTAAAGTATAATAAATATTTATATATATATACTACATCGACGTATCAATTAAGTCACGAAAACACGTTAATGCACTAATTAGGTGAATTCATTGATTAAAACAGTTTTTAATCGCATGGTCGGTTCTTACGTGTTAAGGTGCATCCTTAGCATGTGAGGCATGCTTCAAATATACTAATTATTTTGCTAATAAAGTCACCAAATCCCGTACTAAGGCCAGGCGAAATGATAAATGGAAATAATTTTTTATCTAATGTTTGGATATTCTTGTACTAAGACACAATCAAAAAATATCTTACAGTGCTAAATAATATGTTAATTATTTAGTGCTACATATTTATAAAGTCGCGTACTGTGTCATTGTATAGGTGAAATGATGAAAGGAAATAATTTTTGATCTTATGATCTAATATATGGATTTTCTTTCCCTAAGACATAATCATGAAGAAACTAAAGTATAATAAATATTTATATATATATACTACATCGACGTATCAATTAAGTCACGAAAACACGTTAATGCACTAATTAGGTGAATTCATTGATTAAAACAGTTTTTAATCGCATGGTCGGTTCTTACGTGTTAAGGTGCATCCTTAGCATGTGAGGCATGCTTCAAATATACTAATTATTTTGCTAATAAAGTCACCAAATCCCGTACTAAGGCCAGGCGAAATGATAAATGGAAATAATTTTTTATCTAATGTTTGGATATTCTTGTACTAAGACACAATCAAAAAATATCTTACAGTGCTAAATAATATGTTAATTATTTAGTGCTACATATTTATAAAGTCGCGTACTGTGTCATTGTATAGGTGAAATGATGAAAGGAAATAATTTTTGATCTTATGATCTAATATATGGATTTTCTTTCCCTAAGACATAATCATGAAGAAACTAAAGTATAATAAATATTTATATATATATACTACATCGACGTATCAATTAAGTCACGAAAACACGTTAATGCACTAATTAGGTGAATTCATTGATTAAAACAGTTTTTAATCGCATGGTCGGTTCTTACGTGTTAAGGTGCATCCTTAGCATGTGAGGCATGCTTCAAATATACTAATTATTTTGCTAATAAAGTCACCAAATCCCGTACTAAGGCCAGGCGAAATGATAAATGGAAATAATTTTTTATCTAATGTTTGGATATTCTTGTACTAAGACACAATCAAAAAATATCTTACAGTGCTAAATAATATGTTAATTATTTAGTGCTACATATTTATAAAGTCGCGTACTGTGTCATTGTATAGGTGAAATGATGAAAGGAAATAATTTTTGATCTTATGATCTAATATATGGATTTTCTTTCCCTAAGACATAATCATGAAGAAACTAAAGTATAATAAATATTTATATATATATACTACATCGACGTATCAATTAAGTCACGAAAACACGTTAATGCACTAATTAGGTGAATTCATTGATTAAAACAGTTTTTAATCGCATGGTCGGTTCTTACGTGTTAAGGTGCATCCTTAGCATGTGAGGCATGCTTCAAATATACTAATTATTTTGCTAATAAAGTCACCAAATCCCGTACTAAGGCCAGGCGAAATGATAAATGGAAATAATTTTTTATCTAATGTTTGGATATTCTTGTACTAAGACACAATCAAAAAATATCTTACAGTGCTAAATAATATGTTAATTATTTAGTGCTACATATTTATAAAGTCGCGTACTGTGTCATTGTATAGGTGAAATGATGAAAGGAAATAATTTTTGATCTTATGATCTAATATATGGATTTTCTTTCCCTAAGACATAATCATGAAGAAACTAAAGTATAATAAATATTTATATATATATACTACATCGACGTATCAATTAAGTCACGAAAACACGTTAATGCATTAATTAGGTGAATTCATTGATTAAAACAGTTTTTAATCGCATGGTCGGTTCTTACGTGTTAAGGTGCATCCTTAGCATGTGAGGCATGCTTCAAATATACTAATTATTTTGCTAATAAAGTCACCAAATCCCGTACTAAGGCCAGGCGAAATGATAAATGGAAATAATTTTTTATCTAATGTTTGGATATTCTTGTACTAAGACACAATCAAAAAATATCTTACAGTGCTAAATAATATGTTAATTATTTAGTGCTACATATTTATAAAGTCGCGTACTGTGTCATTGTATAGGTGAAATGATGAAAGGAAATAATTTTTGATCTTATGATCTAATATATGGATTTTCTTTCCCTAAGACATAATCATGAAGAAACTAAAGTATAATAAATATTTATATATATATACTACATCGACGTATCAATTAAGTCACGAAAACACGTTAATGCACTAATTAGGTGAATTCATTGATTAAAACAGTTTTTAATCGCATGGTCGGTTCTTACGTGTTAAGGTGCATCCTTAGCATGTGAGGCATGCTTCAAATATACTAATTATTTTGCTAATAAAGTCACCAAATCCCGTACTAAGGCCAGGCGAAATGATAAATGGAAATAATTTTTTATCTAATGTTTGGATATTCTTGTACTAAGACACAATCAAAAAATATCTTACAGTGCTAAATAATATGTTAATTATTTAGTGCTACATATTTATAAAGTCGCGTACTGTGTCATTGTATAGGTGAAATGATGAAAGGAAATAATTTTTGATCTTATGATCTATTTAATATATGGATTTTCTTTCCCTAAGACATAATCATGAAGAAACTAAAGTATAATAAATATTTATATATATATACTACATCGACGTATCAATTAAGTCACGAAAACACGTTAATGCACTAATTAGGTGAATTCATTGATTAAAACAGTTTTTAATCGCATGGTCGGTTCTTACGTGTTAAGGTGCATCCTTAGCATGTGAGGCATGCTTCAAATATACTAATTATTTTGCTAATAAAGTCACCAAATCCCGTACTAAGGCCAGGCGAAATGATAAATGGAAATAATTTTTTATCTAATGTTTGGATATTCTTGTACTAAGACACAATCAAAAAATATCTTATAGTGCTAAATAATATGTTAATTATTTAGTGCTACATATTTATAAAGTCGCGTACTGTGTCATTGTATAGGTGAAATGATGAAAGGAAATAATTTTTGATCTTATGATCTAATATATGGATTTTCTTTCCCTAAGACATAATCATGAAGAAACTAAAGTATAATAAATATTTATATATATATACTACATCGACGTATCAATTAAGTCACGAAAACACGTTAATGCACTAATTAGGTGAATTCATTGATTAAAACAGTTTTTAATCGCATGGTCGGTTCTTACGCGTTAAGGTGCATCCTTAGCATGTGAGGCATGCTTCAAATATACTAATTATTTTGCTAATAAAGTCACCAAATCCCGTACTAAGGCCAGGCGAAATGATAAATGGAAATAATTTTTTATCTAATGTTTGGATATTCTTGTACTAAGACACAATCAAAAAATATCTTATAGTGCTAAATAATATGTTAATTATTTAGTGCTACATATTTATAAAGTCGCGTACTGTGTCATTGTATAGGTGAAATGATGAAAGGAAATAATTTTTGATCTTATGATCTAATATATGGATTTTCTTTCCCTAAGACATAATCATGAAGAAACTAAAGTATAATAAATATTTATATATATATACTACATCGAAGTATCAATTAAGTCACGAAAACACGTTAATGCACTAATTAGGTGAATTCATTGATTAAAACAGTTTTTAATCGCATGGTCGGTTCTTACGCGTTAAGGTGCATCCTTAGCATGTGAGGCATGCTTCAAATATACTAATTATTTTGCTAATAAAGTCACCAAATCCCGTACTAAGGCCAGGCGAAATGATAAATGGAAATAATTTTTTATCTAATGTTTGGATATTCTTGTACTAAGACACAATCAAAAAATATCTTATAGTGCTAAATAATATGTTAATTATTTAGTGCTACATATTTATAAAGTCGCGTACTGTGTCATTGTATAGGTGAAATGATGAAAGGAAATAATTTTTGATCTTATGATCTAATATATGGATTTTCTTTCCCTAAGACATAATCATGAAGAAACTAAAGTATAATAAATATTTATATATATATATACTACATCGACGTATCAATTAAGTCACGAAAACACGTTAATGCACTAATTAGGTGAATTCATTGATTAAAGCAGTTTTTAATCGCATGGTCGGTTCTTACGTGTTAAGGTGCATCCTTAGCATGTGAGGCATGCTTCAAATATACTAATTATTTTGCTAATAAAGTCACCAAATCCCGTACTAAGGCCAGGCGAAAAGATAAATGGAAATAATTTTTTATCTAATGTTTGGATATTCTTGTACTAAGACACAATCAAAAAATATCTTATAGTGCTAAATAATATGTTAATTATTTAGTGCTACATATTTATAAAGTCGCGTACTGTGTCATTGTATAGGTGAAATGATGAAAGGAAATAATTTTTGATCTTATGATCTAATATATGGATTTTCTTTCCCTAAGACATAATCATGAACAAACTAAAGTATAATAAATATTTATATATATATACTACATCGACGTATCAATTAAGTCACGAAAACACGTTAATGCACTAATTAGGTGAATTCATTGATTAAAACAGTTTTTAATCGCATGGTCGGTTCTTACGTGTTAAGGTGCATCCTTAGCACGTGAGGCATGCTTCAAATATACTAATTATTTTGCTAATAAAGTCACCAAATCCCGTACTAAGGCCAGGCGAAATGATAAATGGAAATAATTTTTTATCTAATGTTTGGATATTCTTGTACTAAGACACAATCAAAAAATATCTTACAGTGCTAAATAATATGTTAATTATTTAGTGCTACATATTTATAAAGTCGCGTACTGTGTCATTGTATAGGTGAAATGATGAAAGGAAATAATTTTTGATCTTATGATCTAATATATGGATTTTCTTTCCCTAAGACATAATCATGAAGAAACTAAAGTATAATAAATATTTATATATATATACTACATCGACGTATCAATTAAGTCACGAAAACACGTTAATGCACTAATTAGGTGAATTCATTGATTAAAACAGTTTTTAATCGCATGGTCGGTTCTTACGTGTTAAGGTGCATCCTTAGCATGTGAGGCATGCTTCAAATATACTAATTATTTTGCTAATAAAGTCACCAAATCCCGTACTAAGGCCAGGCGAAATGATAAATGGAAATAATTTTTTATCTAATGTTTGGATATTCTTGTACTAAGACACAATCAAAAAATATCTTACAGTGCTAAATAATATGTTAATTATTTAGTGCTACATATTTATAAAGTCGCGTACTGTGTCATTGTATAGGTGAAATGATGAAAGGAAATAATTTTTGATCTTATGATCTATTTAATATATGGATTTTCTTTCCCTAAGACATAATCATGAAGAAACTAAAGTATAATAAATATTTATATATATATACTACATCGACGTATCAATTAAGTCACGAAAACACGTTAATGCACTAATTAGGTGAATTCATTGATTAAAACAGTTTTTAATCGCATGGTCGGTTCTTACGTGTTAAGGTGCATCCTTAGCATGTGAGGCATGCTTCAAATATACTAATTATTTTGCTAATAAAGTCACCAAATCCCGTACTAAGGCCAGGCGAAATGATAAATGGAAATAATTTTTTATCTAATGTTTGGATATTCTTGTACTAAGACACAATCAAAAAATATCTTATAGTGCTAAATAATATGTTAATTATTTAGTGCTACATATTTATAAAGTCGCGTACTGTGTCATTGTATAGGTGAAATGATGAAAGGAAATAATTTTTGATCTTATGATCTATTTAATATATGGATTTTCTTTCCCTAAGACATAATCATGAAGAAACTAAAGTATAATAAATATTTATATATATATACTACATCGACGTATCAATTAAGTCACGAAAACACGTTAATGCACTAATTAGGTGAATTCATTGATTAAAACAGTTTTTAATCGCATGGTCGGTTCTTACGTGTTAAGGTGCATCCTTAGCATGTGAGGCATGCTTCAAATATACTAATTATTTTGCTAATAAAGTCACCAAATCCCGTACTAAGGCCAGGCGAAATGATAAATGGAAATAATTTTTTATCTAATGTTTGGATATTCTTGTACTAAGACACAATCAAAAAATATCTTATAGTGCTAAATAATATGTTAATTATTTAGTGCTACATATTTATAAAGTCGCGTACTGTGTCATTGTATAGGTGAAATGATGAAAGGAAATAATTTTTGATCTTATGATCTATTTAATATATGGATTTTCTTTCCCTAAGACATAATCATGAAGAAACTAAAGTATAATAAATATTTATATATATATACTACATCGACGTATCAATTAAGTCACGAAAACACGTTAATGCACTAATTAGGTGAATTCATTGATTAAAGCAGTTTTTAATCGCATGGTCGGTTCTTACGCGTTAAGGTGCATCCTTAGCATGTGAGGCATGCTTCAAATATACTAATTATTTTGCTAATAAAGTCACCAAATCCCGTACTAAGGCCAGGCGAAATGATAAATGGAAATAATTTTTTATCTAATGTTTGGATATTCTTGTACTAAGACCATACATGGCAACGTTACTTTTAAAAAGTAACGAGTAAAAGTACAAGTATTTTTAAAAAAAGTAACGAGTAAAAAGTAAAAAGTTCTTATTTTAAAAAGTAACGAGTAAAAGTACAAGTACTAAACAAAAAAAGTAACGATTTAAAAGTACATTTCTAGGAAATCGAAAATTCAAAGTTACTTATAATTTTATTGAATAATATTCTTATGTTCTTTAATGTCTTTGCAAAATTGTTGTTATTTATTTAATTATTTTTAATTTTGAAAGTTATGGACATTAATTTATTTTTAAATTCGGAAGAATATTATAATATAATTTTATAATATTATCGTGCAATATAATTTTAAAATCAAATATAATTTTAATATCAAACTTTTTATTGATTTGAACGAAAAAGAAATTTTATCTATTGATTTTAATTTTTTAGTTTATTATTTTTATTTATTTAAATTACCATTGATTTAAAATTGTTTTACTCTATAGAAACGCATTTTAAAAGCACAAACATAAACAAAGCAAACACGGGGTTTCAGATAGCTTTGTGATCTTTGAGCTAGTAAAAAATAAGTGAATGTGCAGTATAAGTTGAAACAGAACAGTCTACAGTTTTATTTGTAACAATGGCTAATGCTGAAGTCATGCGAGAAAATCATTTTCCCAACATTTCTGCCTAACGGAATAATTAAAATTTGTAAACGAATTTTAGTATCAGCGCCTAAATTAATACCTTCGAGTTTTCAAGAGTTAAAATAGTAATTATAATAGTTTTCAATAGCACAAATAGTTCTGAAGTTCTTAGAGATTTGACTGGGCGTTGTTTAACAAGGTCGGGCATAAACATAATTTTAGTAAAAAATGTACTAGGTACAAATGTATTTAGTAAAAAATGTATTAAGACAAAAATGTATTATTAGTGAGTTGAAAATGAAAATTGAAAAACGTAATAACAAAATCAAACATTTTTTATTTAAAATGTATTAAATAAATGTATAAAACTCGAAAATGAATGAAAATAACTAATAATATTTTTATTCATTTTGCAAAATAATTGCATTTTGAAAGTGGTGTAACTGAGTCTGCTGCGAGAATTTCTCAGATCGTGCCTAGCCACGCTGAATAAGCGCTCAACGGGAGCACTAGAAGGTACTGCAGTATTATATTTCACATATAATTTTTTTTCGATTGGATTTTTTTAGAAAGCTTACCGAGTTTTAGAAAAAAGTAACGATTTCATTCGACATTTCCGTTACAAATACTTGTACTTTTTCCCTAAAAAAGTAACGAAAGTACAAGTAAAAGTACTAAATTTAAAAAGTAACGAAGTACAAGTAAAAGTACGTACTTTTTACCTGTACCGGCGGTACAAGTAACGAAAGTAAAAGTACTGCCATATATGACTAAGACACAATCAAAAAATATCTTATAGTGCTAAATAATATGTTAATTATTTAGTGCTACATATTTATAAAGTCGCGTACTGTGTCATTGTATAGGTGAAATGATGAAAGGAAATAATTTTTGATCTTATGATCTAATATATGGATTTTCTTTCCCTAAGACATAATCATGAAGAAACTAAAGTATAATAAATATTTATATATATATACTACATCGACGTATCAATTAAGTCACGAAAACACGTTAATGCACTAATTAGGTGAATTCATTGATTAAAACAGTTTTTAATCGCATGGTCGGTTCTTACGCGTTAAGGTGCATCCTTAGCATGTGAGGCATGCTTCAAATATACTAATTATTTTGCTAATAAAGTCACCAAATCCCGTACTAAGGCCAGGCGAAATGATAAATGGAAATAATTTTTTATCTAATGTTTGGATATTCTTGTACTAAGACACAATCAAAAAATATCTTATAGTGCTAAGTAATATGTTAATTATTTAGTGCTACATATTTATAAAGTCGCGTACTGTGTCATTGTATAGGTGAAATGATGAAAGGAAATAATTTTTGATCTTATGATCTAATATATGGATTTTCTTTCCCTAAGACATAATCATGAAGAAACTAAAGTATAATAAATATTTATATATATATACTACATCGACGTATCAATTAAGTCACGAAAACACGTTAATGCACTAATTAGGTGAATTCATTGATTAAAACAGTTTTTAATCGCATGGTCGGTTCTTACGCGTTAAGGTGCATCCTTAGCATGTGAGGCATGCTTCAAATATACTAATTATTTTGCTAATAAAGTCACCAAATCCCGTACTAAGGCCAGGCAAAATGATAAATGGAAATAATTTTTTATCTAATGTTTGGATATTCTTGTACTAAGACACAATCAAAAAATATCTTATAGTGCTAAATAATATGTTAATTATTTAGTGCTACATATTTATAAAGTCGCGTACTGTGTCATTGTATAGGTGAAATGATGAAAGGAAATAATTTTTGATCTTATGATCTAATATATGGATTTTCTTTCCCTAAGACATAATCATGAAGAAACTAAAGTATAATAAATATTTATATATATATACTACATCGACGTATCAATTAAGTCACGAAAACACGTTAATGCACTAATTAGGTGAATTCATTGATTAAAACAGTTTTTAATCGCATGGTCGGTTCTTACGCGTTAAGGTGCATCCTTAGCATGTGAGGCATGCTTCAAATATACTAATTATTTTGCTAATAAAGTCACCAAATCCCGTACTAAGGCCAGGCAAAATGATAAATGGAAATAATTTTTTATCTAATGTTTGGATATTCTTGTACTAAGACACAATCAAAAAATATCTTATAGTGCTAAATAATATGTTAATTATTTAGTGCTACATATTTATAAAGTCGCGTACTGTGTCATTGTATAGGTGAAATGATGAAAGGAAATAATTTTTGATCTTATGATCTAATATATGGATTTTCTTTCCCTAAGACATAATCATGAAGAAACTAAAGTATAATAAATATTTATATATATATACTACATCGACGTATCAATTAAGTCACGAAAACACGTTAATGCACTAATTAGGTGAATTCATTGATTAAAACAGTTTTTAATCGCATGGTCGGTTCTTACGCGTTAAGGTGCATCCTTAGCATGTGAGGCATGCTTCAAATATACTAATTATTTTGCTAATAAAGTCACCAAATCCCGTACTAAGGCCAGGCAAAATGATAAATGGAAATAATTTTTTATCTAATGTTTGGATATTCTTGTACTAAGACACAATCAAAAAATATCTTACAGTGCTAAATAATATGTTAATTATTTAGTGCTACATATTTATAAAGTCGCGTACTGTGTCATTGTATAGGTGAAATGATGAAAGGAAATAATTTTTGATCTTATGATCTAATATATGGATTTTCTTTCCCTAAGACATAATCATGAAGAAACTAAAGTATAATAAATATTTATATATATATACTACATCGACGTATCAATTAAGTCACGAAAACACGTTAATGCACTAATTAGGTGAATTCATTGATTAAAACAGTTTTTAATCGCATGGTCGGTTCTTACGCGTTAAGGTGCATCCTTAGCATGTGAGGCATGCTTCAAATATACTAATTATTTTGCTAATAAAGTCACCAAATCCCGTACTAAGGCCAGGCAAAATGATAAATGGAAATAATTTTTTATCTAATGTTTGTATATTCTTGTACTAAGACACAATCAAAAAATATCTTACAGTGCTAAATAATATGTTAATTATTTAGTGCTACATATTTATAAAGTCGCGTACTGTGTCATTGTATAGGTGAAATGATGAAAGGAAATAATTTTTGATCTTATGATCTAATATATGGATTTTCTTTCCCTAAGACATAATCATGAAGAAACTAAAGTATAATAAATATTTATATATATATACTACATCGACGTATCAATTAAGTCACGAAAACACGTTAATGCACTAATTAGGTGAATTCATTGATTAAAACAGTTTTTAATCGCATGGTCGGTTCTTACGCGTTAAGGTGCATCCTTAGCATGTGAGGCATGCTTCAAATATACTAATTATTTTGCTAATAAAGTCACCAAATCCCGTACTAAGGCCAGGCGAAATGATAAATGGAAATAATTTTTTATCTAATGTTTGGATATTCTTGTACTAAGACACAATCAAAAAATATCTTACAGTGCTAAATAATATGTTAATTATTTAGTGCTACATATTTATAAAGTCGCGTACTGTGTCATTGTATAGGTGAAATGATGAAAGGAAATAATTTTTGATCTTATGATCTAATATATGGATTTTCTTTCCCTAAGACATAATCATGAAGAAACTAAAGTATAATAAATATTTATATATATATACTACATCGACGTATCAATTAAGTCACGAAAACACGTTAATGCACTAATTAGGTGAATTCATTGATTAAAACAGTTTTTAATCGCATGGTCGGTTCTTACGCGTTAAGGTGCATCCTTAGCATGTGAGGCATGCTTCAAATATACTAATTATTTTGCTAATAAAGTCACCAAATCCCGTACTAAGGCCAGGCAAAATGATAAATGGAAATAATTTTTTATCTAATGTTTGGATATTCTTGTACTAAGACACAATCAAAAAATATCTTACAAGGCTAAATAATATGTTAATTATTTAGTGCTACATATTTATAAAGTCGCGTACTGTGTCATTGTATAGGTGAAATGATGAAAGGAAATAATTTTTGATCTTATGATCTAATATATGGATTTTCTTTCCCTAAGACATAATCATGAAGAAATTAAAGTATAATAAATATTTATATATATATACTACATCGACGTATCAATTAAGTCACGAAAACACGTTAATGCACTAATTAGGTGAATTCATTGATTAAAACAGTTTTTAATCGCATGGTCGGTTCTTACGCGTTAAGGTGCATCCTTAGCATGTGAGGCATGCTTCAAATATACTAATTATTTTGCTAATAAAGTCACCAAATCCCGTACTAAGGCCAGGCAAAATGATAAATGGAAATAATTTTTTATCTAATGTTTGGATATTCTTGTACTAAGACACAATCAAAAAATATCTTACAAGGCTAAATAATATGTTAATTATTTAGTGCTACATATTTATAAAGTCGCGTACTGTGTCATTGTATAGGTGAAATGATGAAAGGAAATAATTTTTGATCTTATGATCTAATATATGGATTTTCTTTCCCTAAGACATAATCATGAAGAAACTAAAGTATAATAAATATTTATATATATATACTACATCGACGTATCAATTAAGTCACGAAAACACGTTAATGCACTAATTAGGTGAATTCATTGATTAAAACAGTTTTTAATCGCATGGTCGGTTCTTACGCGTTAAGGTGCATCCTTAGCATGTGAGGCATGCTTCAAATATACTAATTATTTTGCTAATAAAGTCACCAAATCCCGTACTAAGGCCAGGCAAAATGATAAATGGAAATAATTTTTTATCTAATGTTTGTATATTCTTGTACTAAGACACAATCAAAAAATATCTTACAGTGCTAAATAATATGTTAATTATTTAGTGCTACATATTTATAAAGTCGCGTGCTGTGTCATTGTATAGGTGAAATGATGAAAGGAAATAATTTTTGATCTTATGATCTAATATATGGATTTTCTTTCCCTAAGACATAATCATGAAGAAACTAAAGTATAATAAATATTTATATATATATACTACATCGACGTATCAATTAAGTCACGAAAACACGTTAATGCACTAATTAGGTGAATTCATTGATTAAAACAGTTTTTAATCGCATGGTCGGTTCTTACGTGTTAAGGTGCATCCTTAGCATGTGAGGCATGCTTCAAATATACTAATTATTTTGCTAATAAAGTCACCAAATCCCGTACTAAGGCCAGGCAAAATGATAAATGGAAATAATTTTTTATCTAATGTTTGTATATTCTTGTACTAAGACACAATCAAAAAATATCTTACAGTGCTAAATAATATGTTAATTATTTAGTGCTACATATTTATAAAGTCGCGTACTGTGTCATTGTATAGGTGAAATGATGAAAGGAAATAATTTTTGATCTTATGATCTAATATATGGATTTTCTTTCCCTAAGACATAATCATGAAGAAACTAAAGTATAATAAATATTTATATATATATACTACATCGACGTATCAATTAAGTCACGAAAACACGTTAATGCACTAATTAGGTGAATTCATTGATTAAAACAGTTTTTAATCGCATGGTCGGTTCTTACGTGTTAAGGTGCATCCTTAGCATGTGAGGCATGCTTCAAATATACTAATTATTTTGCTAATAAAGTCACCAAATCCCGTACTAAGGCCAGGCGAAATGATAAATGGAAATAATTTTTTATCTAATGTTTGGATATTCTTGTACTAAGACACAATCAAAAAATATCTTACAGTGCTAAATAATATGTTAATTATTTAGTGCTACATATTTATAAAGTCGCGTACTGTGTCATTGTATAGGTGAAATGATGAAAGGAAATAATTTTTGATCTTATGATCTAATATATGGATTTTCTTTCCCTAAGACATAATCATGAAGAAACTAAAGTATAATAAATATTTATATATATATACTACATCGACGTATCAATTAAGTCACGAAAACACGTTAATGCACTAATTAGGTGAATTCATTGATTAAAACAGTTTTTAATCGCATGGTCGGTTCTTACGCGTTAAGGTGCATCCTTAGCATGTGAGGCATGCTTCAAATATACTAATTATTTTGCTAATAAAGTCACCAAATCCCGTACTAAGGCCAGGCGAAATGATAAATGGAAATAATTTTTTATCTAATGTTTGGATATTCTTGTACTAAGACACAATCAAAAAATATCTTACAGTGCTAAATAATATGTTAATTATTTAGTGCTACATATTTATAAAGTCGCGTACTGTGTCATTGTATAGGTGAAATGATGAAAGGAAATAATTTTTGATCTTATGATCTAATATATGGATTTTCTTTCCCTAAGACATAATCATGAAGAAACTAAAGTATAATAAATATTTATATATATATACTACATCGACGTATCAATTAAGTCACGAAAACACGTTAATGCACTAATTAGGTGAATTCATTGATTAAAACAGTTTTTAATCGCATGGTCGGTTCTTACGTGTTAAGGTGCATCCTTAGCATGTGAGGCATGCTTCAAATATACTAATTATTTTGCTAATAAAGTCACCAAATCCCGTACTAAGGCCAGGCGAAATGATAAATGGAAATAATTTTTTATCTAATGTTTGGATATTCTTGTACTAAGACACAATCAAAAAATATCTTACAGTGCTAAATAATATGTTAATTATTTAGTGCTACATATTTATAAAGTCGCGTACTGTGTCATTGTATAGGTGAAATGATGAAAGGAAATAATTTTTGATCTTATGATCTAATATATGGATTTTCTTTCCCTAAGACATAATCATGAAGAAACTAAAGTATAATAAATATTTATATATATATACTACATCGACGTATCAATTAAGTCACGAAAACACGTTAATGCACTAATTAGGTGAATTCATTGATTAAAACAGTTTTTAATCGCATGGTCGGTTCTTACGTGTTAAGGTGCATCCTTAGCATGTGAGGCATGCTTCAAATATACTAATTATTTTGCTAATAAAGTCACCAAATCCCGTACTAAGGCCAGGCGAAATGATAAATGGAAATAATTTTTTATCTAATGTTTGGATATTCTTGTACTAAGACACAATCAAAAAATATCTTACAGTGCTAAATAATATGTTAATTATTTAGTGCTACATATTTATAAAGTCGCGTACTGTGTCATTGTATAGGTGAAATGATGAAAGGAAATAATTTTTGATCTTATGATCTATTTAATATATGGATTTTCTTTCCCTAAGACATAATCATGAAGAAACTAAAGTATAATAAATATTTATATATATATACTACATCGACGTATCAATTAAGTCACGAAAACACGTTAATGCACTAATTAGGTGAATTCATTGATTAAAACAGTTTTTAATCGCATGGTCGGTTCTTACGTGTTAAGGTGCATCCTTAGCATGTGAGGCATGCTTCAAATATACTAATTATTTTGCTAATAAAGTCACCAAATCCCGTACTAAGGCCAGGCAAAATGATAAATGGAAATAATTTTTTATCTAATGTTTGGATATTCTTGTACTAAGACACAATCAAAAAATATCTTACAGTGCTAAATAATATGTTAATTATTTAGTGCTACATATTTATAAAGTCGCGTACTGTGTCATTGTATAGGTGAAATGATGAAAGGAAATAATTTTTGATCTTATGATCTATTTAATATATGGATTTTCTTTCCCTAAGACATAATCATGAAGAAACTAAAGTATAATAAATATTTATATATATATACTACATCGACGTATCAATTAAGTCACGAAAACACGTTAATGCACTAATTAGGTGAATTCATTGATTAAAACAGTTTTTAATCGCATGGTCGGTTCTTACGTGTTAAGGTGCATCCTTAGCATGTGAGGCATGCTTCAAATATACTAATTATTTTGCTAATAAAGTCACCAAATCCCGTACTAAGGCCAGGCAAAATGATAAATGGAAATAATTTTTTATCTAATGTTTGGATATTCTTGTACTAAGACACAATCAAAAAATATCTTACAGTGCTAAATAATATGTTAATTATTTAGTGCTACATATTTATAAAGTCGCGTACTGTGTCATTGTATAGGTGAAATGATGAAAGGAAATAATTTTTGATCTTATGATCTATTTAATATATGGATTTTCTTTCCCTAAGACATAATCATGAAGAAACTAAAGTATAATAAATATTTATATATATATACTACATCGACGTATCAATTAAGTCACGAAAACACGTTAATGCACTAATTAGGTGAATTCATTGATTAAAACAGTTTTTAATCGCATGGTCGGTTCTTACGTGTTAAGGTGCATCCTTAGCATGTGAGGCATGCTTCAAATATACTAATTATTTTGCTAATAAAGTCACCAAATCCCGTACTAAGGCCAGGCGAAATGATAAATGGAAATAATTTTTTATCTAATGTTTGGATATTCTTGTACTAAGACACAATCAAAAAATATCTTACAGTGCTAAATAATATGTTAATTATTTAGTGCTACATATTTATAAAGTCGCGTACTGTGTCATTGTATAGGTGAAATGATGAAAGGAAATAATTTTTGATCTTATGATCTATTTAATATATGGATTTTCTTTCCCTAAGACATAATCATGAAGAAACTAAAGTATAATAAATATTTATATATATATACTACATCGACGTATCAATTAAGTCACGAAAACACGTTAATGCACTAATTAGGTGAATTCATTGATTAAAACAGTTTTTAATCGCATGGTCGGTTCTTACGTGTTAAGGTGCATCCTTAGCATGTGAGGCATGCTTCAAATATACTAATTATTTTGCTAATAAAGTCACCAAATCCCGTACTAAGGCCAGGCGAAATGATAAATGGAAATAATTTTTTATCTAATGTTTGGATATTCTTGTACTAAGACACAATCAAAAAATATCTTACAGTGCTAAATAATATGTTAATTATTTAGTGCTACATATTTATAAAGTCGCGTACTGTGTCATTGTATAGGTGAAATGATGAAAGGAAATAATTTTTGATCTTATGATCTAATATATGGATTTTCTTTCCCTAAGACATAATCATGAAGAAACTAAAGTATAATAAATATTTATATATATATACTACATCGACGTATCAATTAAGTCACGAAAACACGTTAATGCACTAATTAGGTGAATTCATTGATTAAAACAGTTTTTAATCGCATGGTCGGTTCTTACGTGTTAAGGTGCATCCTTAGCATGTGAGGCATGCTTCAAATATACTAATTATTTTGCTAATAAAGTCACCAAATCCCGTATTAAGGCCAGGCGAAATGATAAATGGAAATAATTTTTTATCTAATGTTTGGATATTCTTGTACTAAGACACAATCAAAAAATATCTTACAGTGCTAAATAATATGTTAATTATTTAGTGCTACATATTTATAAAGTCGCGTACTGTGTCATTGTATAGGTGAAATGATGAAAGGAAATAATTTTTGATCTTATGATCTATTTAATATATGGATTTTCTTTCCCTAAGACATAATCATGAAGAAACTAAAGTATAATAAATATTTATATATATATACTACATCGACGTATCAATTAAGTCACGAAAACACGTTAATGCACTAATTAGGTGAATTCATTGATTAAAACAGTTTTTAATCGCATGGTCGGTTCTTACGTGTTAAGGTGCATCCTTAGCATGTGAGGCATGCTTCAAATATACTAATTATTTTGCTAATAAAGTCACCAAATCCCGTACTAAGGCCAGGCGAAATGGTAAATGAAAATAATTTTAGATCTAATGTTCAGATTTTCTCGTACTAAATGTGTATTCTCAGAGTGTGAGGCATGTTATATATTTACTGATAATTAATCTTACGATTATTAAGTCACGGTATCATAATATTGAATCTAAATCCATTTGAATCGAAAGTTTGAGATTTTATAACTCCACATGGGGATTATGATCCCCATATCTTCTCTTTGGTTACTCCCCAAATTTCTAACCTAACTAATTATAATCATATTTTAATTGTGATTATCCATAATTTAGAAGGTCCAAAATCCGAAAAAACTTGAAAGTTCGGTTTAGTATTTATATTTCGAGTAAGTATGATAAAGTAACGCGATAAGGTTATGGTAAAAAACAAGAAAAGGAATAAAGTTTTTTGACGGAAATCTTGAAAAATACAATTTTTCAAGTTGCCTAAAAGATGAAGAAAAGTTTGGGAATGGAATTGCACTTTACTTTGATAAATTAATGCGAAATTTAAATTTATTGCGTTTCATTTTCTCTTTAAAAAAAATTTCACGACCTTAATTAATTAATTTTGGAACTCAAATGATTTGTTGATCGGCCTTAAGAACATTCTGAATACACTTTTAGAATAATCGACTCAACGTTGAACCATAATATTAGTACCCAGAACAGCAATATGGTTCGAATTTACTACAACGTTAGTAAGGCATTAAATTAGATCATGTTTCGGTTCAACGTTGAACTATAATATCGGTACCTAGGACCACAAAATAGTGCGAATTTGCTACAACCTTTAACTCTTTCACCGCGATGGACGAGATAGCAAGCTCGTCTTCCAGGAATATTCGTTGTGTTCTCTAGTTGTATTATTGCATATGATGATTATTAGGTACAATTGATTATTCATTTTTAAAGCAAAATAAATAGTTTTTAAAGGAATTTGCGCTTTGTTTCTATTTTAGTACTGCGAAGAAACGCTAAACGCAGAGGGTGGGGCAAAGGCGAGTCATTGCCGCGATGAAAGTGTTAATAAGGCATAAGCCGTTAAGTTCAACCATAGCTTCATGTAAACAAGTTTAAGAAGTTGAACATTAGTAGTCGTAATCCCAAAAATTGGGTCGACGGTTCACTGACGGTTATAAAATATATTTATAGTTATAACCGCCGTTGAGCAGCAGACCCAGTTTTTTTGGGTTTACGACTACTAATGTTCAATTCCGTAACCTTGTAATTTTGAAACCAATCCAGAAGACAAGGGAACTCCTTGATCGAGTATTTGGAGAAATTTGCCTGCGTGGAGGACCTTTTGATGGAACTAACCCGCATTTGCGTTACACGGAGAGGAAAACTATGAGAACCTCCCATGGTTAGCCTGACGGCAAGGTGACTCTAACTCATGATCCGTCCACCACTGAGGATATTTCACGTCAGCACTGTGGTTGATGCAAGACGGATGCGGAATTCGTATCGACTGGGATTCGAACCCGGTTCACCTCATTTAAAGGCGAGTGCTCTATCTCCTGAGCCATCGCGGCTCAAATATAAAATGCAAAAAATAAAATATTTTGAGCCGTGATGAGTAGGAGGATAGAGCGTTCGCCTTCCAATGAGACGAACCGGGTCCGAATCTTCGAAGGCTGGTCGATACGAATTCCATATCCGGCTTGCACCGACCACAGTGCTGACGTAAGATATCCTCAGTGGTGGACCAATCATGGGTTAGAGTTCCTTTGCCATCAGGCTAACTGTGGGAGGGTTCCGTGGTTTTCCTCTCCATGCAACCCATGCGCGGGTTAGTTGCATCAAAAAGTCCTCTACGAAGGCAAAATTCTCCCGATGCTTGATCCAGCAGTTTTCATGTCTTCCGGATTTTTTTCAAAATTACAAGGCTACGCAGTTGAGCTTCAGTACACGTAAACTCAAAAAATAGGGTATGCTGTTCATTTAAGGTTGTAAAATAAAATAAAATAGTTTAACACTCCCCGTTACCTATAACAGTGTAATAATGCGCTAGAAATTTTAAGTTTTAAAGTTTTAAAATTTACTTGATTTATTGCAGTCTGGCAAACATGTTTTCAACAAGTTTTGAGTAGTTTTTTTGTATCTAGGATAAATATAAAGAAATTCTATGCGCATTCGTTAAATGCGTGATAACGTATCTCAACTCAAACAGAATAATTTCACTCACCTCAATACGTAAAAGAATTTTTATTACCCGCAATACATCACAACAAGATTGATTATACTGATTTGGAAATAGAATCTGAAGTAATAAAAGAAATGCTTTTCTTTAATTGTATATCACGTAACATTTCTTTTATCTCATCTGTTAAAAAACCGACATTAAAATCCAGT
The DNA here is from genome assembly GCF_982258835.1 of Parasteatoda tepidariorum. Taxonomy (NCBI): domain Eukaryota; kingdom Metazoa; phylum Arthropoda; class Arachnida; order Araneae; family Theridiidae; genus Parasteatoda; species Parasteatoda tepidariorum. The sequence continues at coordinate 71,707,589 of NC_141762.1, read as the reverse complement.
TAGATATCTCTAAATAGATTTTGTATGAAAAACATTGTATAATACCGAACAAAGCAAATAAGTAAGATTTCTTATACTTCACAAATAAAGAACACTTAATACCTTTAATGTTACGCTAAACCTAACGAGCATCAAAGACGTTAATTTAAAGAATTTTTTTCCCTTGCGGTATATCTTTTAAATTATATCTTAAAGTCTATTTGGGAAAAATAAATAAAAATTAAAGAATAGTTTTAAGTCAAAATTAAAGATTTTTGTTTCAATTTTTTTAAAAAATGTATTAAATAATTGCAAGCAGTAAATCTTCTACTTTCACGCTATTGAATCAGCAGATGCCTGTCATAAACAGGGTGTAAATAAACTTTGGAACTGGTCAAATATCTCGAGATATATACATCTGATCGAAAATAGTTTTTAAAAAACTTCCCAATGATACCAAACTCGATCTTTTACCCCACTCTCTTTGGAGCGAAATTGAGGAAACTTTTAATCGAAATTGAGCGAAATTGAGGAAAGTCTTAAATATGAACCTCTATTTTTTGTTGCAGATTCGGGTTCTCCAGAAAGAGTAACCCTGTTTGGTCTGTAGGTTGATGCAGTTTGCTCACAGATGGTGCTATAACTTAGAAAATTAAAATATATATAAAATGGCGAGTTTCGAGACCTATCAGATTAAGAACATAACAATAGGATGTTTTAATTTTTTATAGATTTAAAAAAAATTTAAAAAAATACCTTAAACATTTTTATTCTTATTATCTTTCTTCAGGATAATGGGTCTAGTGATAGCACTATTTTGAACAGTTCGAATCCTATTTTAATTCCAATTTGACATTAGGCTAATGTATTTTGCTTCACACAGATGGCGCTTTAACTGATGAAATTAAAATAAGATACAAACTGCTCAAAATGGCAGTATCTGGAGAATATTATATTGAAAGAAAAGTCATTCAATTAATTAGGTTTTTTTTTCTTAGAAGAAAAATAATTAAAAAAATCGATAAAAAATCAAAACATGCTATTTTTAAGCTTTTAATCTGATAGGTCTCGAAACTCGCTATTTGATATAGATTTTAATTTTGTAGGTTACAGCACCATCTGTGAGGTAAACCTACAAATCAAACAGAGTTGATTTTTTTTGTTGATCATTTCCAACCTTTTTTTAAACCGTGTATAATTGTTCCGAAACGGATTCAGGAACTCACATTTCTAAAAATGTGACACGCTTATAAACGTTGAGTAAAAAGAAGTTTGAGTAAAATATAGTAACGATATCATAAAAGTGAATTACAGTAACGAATTCGTAAAAACTGGTATAGACTTTCTACTTGGCTATCCCAGCTGGTCATTCTTCTACCAAATTTTATTAAAATACTAGCCGCCTAAGGCGGCCAGTTGTCCGCCACGCTAAAGGTTTTCACAAATAAAGTTTTTTAAAACATAGCAGGAAATCTGAAGATTAGTGGACAATTAAAGTGTTCCTGTCCTGCAATTTTGGCTTCATATCCAGTTCTGCTGCAGATGTGTTATAGCTCTTGAGGATGTTAGAAGATGTAACTTTGCTATGGTAACCTAACCTATAATATGACTATCAGGTGGAGACTTGTTTTTTTTTTTTTAAAAAAAGGCCTCAGAAATTGTAAAAGCATACAAAAGTTGCTTTCGAAATCATCATTGGCCAATAGCTGAAAATTAAAACGCAGTTAATAACATGTTTAAGAAACAGCAATAAAATAAAACTTGTGTCAGTCAGCATACAGATAGTATATAATTCTTCCTATTCTTGTAAAACTTCTTTATAATCAATATTTTTAGTTTTTCCATTTGGTGCCAATAAATATAAGTTCTTTTCATTACCAACTCTTGAGCAGCCAACATAAAGCTGTCCATGTGAAAAGCAAGGCTTCTGCAAGTCAAGACCAACGACTTTTGAAGATTGTCCCTGAGATTTATTTATACTCATCGCAACAGGAAACTGAAGTCGTTTAAACTGAAACGGAATGTCTGAAGATATGATGGGGATGCGAGGAATAAGCACACTATTACCTGTTGAATGTCCTGTTATAATCATAGCTTCAATAACATTAGGCATCAATTTTTTCCCAATCAATCTTGTTCCATTACACAATGCAGGCGGATCCAAATTTCTTAAAAGCATAATTGGTGCTCCAATTTTCAATTCTAATTTATGTGCAGGCACTCCAGGTGGTTCCAATGAGTTCAAAAATTCTGTCGGATAGTTGACAACTTGATCTATTTCCATGACATGATAAATTTCCAGAGCACCAGGTAATTTCTTTAAAAGTTTGTTATTTATCACGTTAACAATATCATTTGTTGGAGAAAGGATAGCTCTTTCACATAGCCATTGAGGGTTGCAGTAATTTTCATGAATATTAGGAAAAACCATTTCTTTGAGTTCGTCCGTTGTGGCAACACGATTTCCAATATTTTCCACATCTATAAGCCCTTCTTCATCGCCACTAATATCACCATTTCCATGTCTTAGAAGATTGTCGGCAAATTTCTGTGCAAAGACTTGTCCTGTTAAAAGAACTCGCATATTTGTTTTCAGCCGCAGTCTTTGAACATTTGTCCAAATGCAAGATGACTTTATACATGCATGTATTTCATCTGCCTTCGTCCCACGTTGCATTACAGGAAGTGTTTGTCGAAAATCACCAGATAAAACTAAAGTTACACCTCCCATACACTTGTTGTTTTTTAAAAGGTCTTGCATAGTGATATCCAGGGCTTCTAAAGCAGCTTTATGTGACATAGTGCACTCATCCCAAACTATTAGTTTACATCTTCTAAGAACATCAGCTTTGTGTGAGCTTCTGGAAATACTGCAGGTAGGATGCTCGACGGTTGATAAATTTAAAGGTAATTTAAACACTGAATGAGCTGTTCGTCCACCAGACACATGAAAAGAACACGAAAACGAATTAATTTTTTATGGTATCAATTTCTACTTCCATATAATTTTTTATGGTATCTATTAATTTCTATTTCTATATCGCTACAAAAATTATCGTCTTGGCTTGAGAAAAAAAATAGAGCGTGGAAGGAAGAAGAAAAACTTATTATAACAATTATGAGCAGCGACAAAAATAGTATTGAGTATAGTTAAGTGCGGCGAGCTCTCTGCTTATCGCTTATAGCTCTGCGTTTCAGCGACAAATATATCAAAGCGAAGCGTTCTATTTAAGTATCGAATATGTTGCCACATTTTTAATACAAAAGTTAAACTTTTCTCCACTTTGATAAATGTAAACTAATGCGAACCTTACAATTAAATTATTAATTCCTTCGTATATTATTGGTTTAAGTTGTCGAAAATTAATATTTCAATTGTAAGGTTCGCATTAGCATACATTTATAAGAGTGGAGAAAAGTATAGGCATTTTTTAATAGTTTTTTGAATATGGCTCTTTGAAGACGAAAAAGCATAGATTTTCTTAGAAAATGACTGATAACTAAAAAACTAATCCAAATTTTTGAAAAAGAAAAAAAAAATCTTCTTCATTATATCAAAACACAATTATGTGCCGAGTTTCGTGCCTGGGCGAGGCTTCTGGGGCGATATATTGTGATTAAAAACAGACAGACACACACACAGCAGCGTTTATTATTATGTATAGATTTCCAAGAACAACTTCGTATAGACACGGTTCCCAGCAGAACACCGAAATCAAGCATCACTGGCTGCGGACAGTAAGCGCGTGAGTGATCAGCCTGCGTTGGGACCGAGATTGGGCGGTATCGGTCCACGTCAAACTGTTCTACCGTAAAGTGCACGACTTCGCATGCAGGTCGTCAAGCTACCGAAGCGAGGGAGCCATTCCCTTTGCAGAGTATCAAAATTGTGATGTCATGTCTTCGTATTATCCTTAGAGATGTTACCGTTGCCAATAGCCCATTGTGCAGCTCTAGTGCGATGTAAATGAACAAAAACAACAACTTAACCCAAAGATATTGAGCCCGCTACCTCTACGCTTTAGAGTGTTTAGTATTACACTCTGCAGCAATGGAGGTCGCAATAATATACGGTTACTTTATTTGCACCTCGCCATGTAATATTGCTGTTCCGCTAGTCCCTCTGAAGCTTAGATGTAGTGGGGTCGTATACCGCTATAACGCAGGATGCATATTCTGTCTTTTTTAAAATTTTGCCACCTGTTTTCAAACTAAAAATAGCTTGTAAGCCGTTCTTTTCATTTACAAAGAAACCCAAATTTGTAATTAAAAAATAAATGAATCTCAATACCGCCCGCCATAAAAGATGGATAAAACATTCCCTATTATTCGATATATCAGATTTTAGTATCTTTAAAACACTTTAATTAAACATCTGAAGCAAATATTCATCATCCTTAACCCTTTATTTTATATTCATTGCCCCCCTTTATATTAACCCCTTATATTAACCTTAACCCTTTATATTCATTGAACAGCAGACCTTGAACCGTCATTGAACATATTGCGGGTTTACGACTACTAATGTCCAACTCCGTACCTTTGTAATTTTGAACCCAATTCAGGAAACAAGGGAAATCCTGGATTAAGTATTGGGAGAAATTTGCCTTCGTGGAAGACTTTTTGATGGAACTAGTTCACATTTGCGTTACATGGGGAGAAAAACCACGAAAACCTCCCACGATTAACCTAACGGCAAGGGGACTCTTACCTATGATCCGTCTACCACTGAGGATCTTTCAGGTCAACACTGCAATCGGTGCAAGCTAGATGCGGAATTCGTAGCGACCAGCCACTGCTGGGATTCGAACCCAGTTCACCTCATTGAAAGGCTCACGCTCTATCCCCTGAGTCTTCACGGCTCTCCTTAACCCTTTGTTATACTTGTCCCTTTATCCTTTCTTATTGAAATACATAATAATTAACAATAATCTAACTCCTATAAGCCATTTAAATAAACGGACATTTTCCATAAATTATAAAACTATAAACAGATGTAATTTTTTTCAACCAATAAAATTTATGAACTAATAAAAGAAGAAAGCTCTTGATGAAAATGAAGAGCTCCCCCGTATGCTTCAAAAATATTCTGCAGTGTAAAGTGCAAAAATCTTTTTAGAAAGTTTCTTTAATCGAATGCCACGTGTGCACAATCACTTGTTCTCTACACTTGTTGTGTAGAATATCATAAGGAAAAAAGTATCTTGATAATCTTACTGTTAAGGCAATATAGTAAAATGTTGAACATAAATCGAATAATTGAAATTGAAACGTTGAATTGAAATTTGTTGAAATTCAATTCATTTGCAGAATGAGTAGATTATACGAGACTATGATTCCAACTGACGTAAGAAGGAAGCTTTTGTTAAAATTGAAAGCTCCCCAAGCACTTAAAATAATTCTTGTTTTCGAATGCAAAAATCTTGAAAGTTTATCACCCTGATGGAATGTTTCAGCTTTTGATATCAAGTAGAAAGCTAAGTCATTTGCTTTTTGTCTTAAATCTCGATCATTTTCTTCCACTCTTGAAGCAAAGTAGACGATTGCAAGAAACAGAACAGAGTGTAAGGCAGACTCATAAATGTTTTCTGCTGTGTAAATTAAGTCTTTATACAAATTATAACCGATCATTTCAGCAAAAAATGAAAAAGTACGAGAAAATAGGATCCAACAATCAAGAATACGGGGAATGCCATTGTCGATTCTATATCTAAAAATATTTGATGTGCTTGTCTATATTGGTGAATAAACAAAACTGCACTTCTTGAATTGCAGTTGAAAGGGAGATTAACTGTTTTTTCACAATCCTTAATAACTTGACTTAATAAAAAGCACCATGAAGCATACAAAATATTTAGCAATAATAGTACTAAGGTAGCAGCTGCTCTTGATGACAGAAAATACCATGTAGAACCTATTGCTTTGGTTGTGTTATCGAAAGTCGTATTAAAACCAAACGTTAGGGCTAAAAACCACGAATCTCTTAAATTTTGATGAATAAAAAATAAGCTGGAATTAATGGTACATGAAATCATAAAAATTATCAGAATAATTATTGTTGCGAAATTGCTCATCAGAACACACTTTTTCACAATATCTTCATGCGATTGTTTCAATGAGGAGATACTTTGTAAGAATCGATTAATCTTTGTCTTTTTCACGTAAAGAACTATGTAGTTTACAGCAGAAATTGTTCTGTACAATATTAAGCACATTATTGCTTTTCTTGATTGAAAATCAGTGGGGTAATATTTCAATTCAGTGATATATAAGATAATTGAATAAACCAACACGTAAGGTAAAAAGAAAAAGAATATCCAATGCAGAGAAATTTCTAATCTCGTTTTAGAGTTTACATCAGCGAATTTAATTCCTAAAAGAAATAAAAGATTTAGAAGGATATTGCGTTCGTGAAAGTAAGAAACAAAGTTTGTTTTTGCGTTTAAAATCCTAGACTTCATTTTGGTTTCAGAACACACAACTTAAAAAAATCGTTTGATATGAGATACTTTCAATAATGGGATACCTGTAAGTGACGTAATCTAGGTATCTCGATCCTGATTGGCTGTTGAAACGTAGTATGTAGAACAGAAACTAATTATGCAGCGAAGTTGCAAGGTACACAAAGATGTATTACAGTGGCAATAAATCTAAGTTACCTAAAAGAAATGGAAGGAATTATGTTTTAACAAATTTGATGTGCGATACGGTGTTGTATTTAATTAACTTCACATTATTTAACAATCTAACTTATGTGGAGAAACTTAGCTTGACTTTACCATTCTGTTTTTAAAATATCAGCTGGCACTGGTCATGAATCACGAGTCTGTGTGTCAGTGATCGTATTCTTCTCGAGTTGCAATTACATTATTATACTCAATTAACTTCAATTATTAGGAAATGTTGTTCTAAAGCATTCAACTTTGGATGAAATATTAATAGTTTTTTAACAGTCGCATAGAGAAGTTTTAAAAAACAAAATGTATTATTTCGAAGAGAAATGCATAATGAAAACTTATGCTTTAAACAAAAACATATTTTTTTTAATACACATATAAGTTCCTTTTTTGTGCAGCGAATATTCTTCAAACTCAAAAAACTGACCTCCTCTTAAACTTTTCAGTATTTAAGACATGTTTAGATTTTTTGACTTAAAAAGCTGTTGCAATATATAAAGAAAGTAATAAATGAAATTATTCACTTACTCTTATTAAAAATAGTTTTATTGAAATTTGATATTGATTTTGTTCTTAAAGATAGCATTGATAATTTTCTTTATCAAACATGTAAATTATAATTTTGTTAATGTGTATACGAAGGAAAACTTCTCAAATTTATTTTAACACAAAATCGATGAATTTCTCATAAGAATAATCTCAATTAAGCTAAAGTAACCGGATCAGATAATGAGAAAATAACAAACTGATGTCAATTTTTGAGTTCTTTGAAGTATTGCTCGAGTTTCTTTGACATAGCAATGATGACAAATATATTGCAACGATCAATAAGCATTTTATGCTAAAAATCGTTTTAACCTTTATAAAGAATCCATTTTCTATACTTTTTCTAAATGTTCTTATTTGTTAGAGATGTTCGTGTTTGTTACGGATCTTACTTTTTTTATTTGTTCAAGTACAATATAACTCAATATCATAAACTTCTAATATGTATTAATATTAAATGTAATATTAAAATTATTTTTTTTGAATAGATGAAATTGATTGAGTATAATTATTATTTGAATAGCCGTGTTTTGCTTTCACTTGCTATTTAATGAACTCTTTCGTTTTCGTTTAAAACAACATGGTAGAGTAACGTTAGTTTAAAAACAAATGTTCTCATAAAGTAATAAAATGATAATGATAAAGCTTGCCCTAGTCAAGTACAACATGGAGAAGGACAGCATAGAGAAAGACAGCATACGGTTTGGGACGAGGTGGGGTTCGAACCCGCTTCTTCCGTGTTACAATGAATGTAGCTTTGTAATATCTTTTACAAATTTGAGCAATTTGTTCCTCAATTTGACAAGAGCTTATAATAAATCGTACTTTGCAATGAGCACACAAGCCTGCATGTCTATGTGTAATAATGAAGAAATGTTTTTTTAAACAATTTTTTGCAGCAGTCTCGTCCTTCAGTCAAACGCTATTGAAAATGCAAGAAGCGGGTTGGAATCAAAACGTAACTATGGCAGTTGTTGTTGTTGATGTATATGCCTGTTTAGGCGGAGTGGGTGCGATTGTTCTTGTTTTCCAGTGGCGCCATCTATGGCCATTAATTCGACTTCTGCCACACCATACGTCACACCCGTTTATAAGGCGGACCCATTCATACATCCACAGATCGTAATTTTGACCTGAATCAGAGAACGATCGATCTCCAATCCAATACCCCCAGAATTGATTTGTTATGGGAAGATGGAGGACTTTTGCAACTCGACAGATTTAACGTGCATCAGTCACTTTACTACACCGAGAGTCTTACCTTACTTCCGGCCGGCCCAACTCCCTCCCAACCAGACTATCCCGGCCCAACTATGGCAGTGTAACATTAAATAAATAAATTTGGTTTTGATGCATTATATACAGGCTCGCGAGCTTAATGCAAAGAATAGCTTTTCTCTTGTCAAATTACAACTGTACAAAAATAACAAAAACAACACAAATGTAAACCTGCAACCTTTAGAGCGTTTGACAAAAGTACAACACCCTGAGGCAATGGGGACCCCCAATAATATATGGTTATTTTAATTACGCCTTGCCATGCAGTATTGCCAGTGCACTATACTGCATGGCAAGGTGTCAACTATGATCCACTATATTGCATGGCAAGGTATGCGTGCAACCGTTCTGAAGCTTAAATGTAGGGGATTCAAATTCTTTTATAACACTAAACGCATATTATTGTTTGTCTTTCGTAAAATTGTGCAATCTGTTTTTCAAACAGAAAAGAGTTTTTAAACCATTCTTTGTAATTACAAGGAAATCCACAAATGTATGTAATTAAATAAATATGTCCCACTATCCCGATAAAATATATATAAAACAGTTAACATAGTTTGATACATCTTAGTTCATATTTAAATCACTTTGATTAAATAACCGAATTCATCATGAATGCTCTTTTACTCCATGTTTTAACTGCGATATTTTGGAATACGAAATTATTAACTTCCTTAAATTAGTTAAATTAATACTTAAATATATTTAAAATAAACAATAGAACTATCTAAAGATTATTATTTGATAAGAGGTATAGACATCAAAACGTTAAAATTACCAAATTAAGTTAAAGTTCTGAAGAACATTTCGGTATTTTCATCGTGATATTTTAGAGTTTGGCCAACAAAAAAACATTTGTTTGGTTATGTTTATTTCTCAGTTTTGTTTTTGTAACTAAATTTACAAAAATAAGAATTATATTTTTAAAGCCAAGAATCTCTGGAAGATCGTTACCACAACGTACGGTAATATTACAAAACGAATAGTTTAAATATCGTATATTTTGTTGTAATTACAAGAATTATCCTTTCTTTTATCAGAAATATCATCACCATACAAGTAAGATAATTTTGCCAGAATTTGCTTGTCCTTCATGGTTTTACTTGCAAAAAATTAATTCACAAATATTTTTGGTTTTTAGAGTGTTCTAGCTCTCAAAAGCAAAACATGAAAAGTTTCCAAAAGAAAAAAATACATTACAACTATTTTAGCTATTACAGCTCTTATATTTATTAATCACCATCCAGAAACAATGACTGCAATTAATATACAATATCCCAGAATTAAATTGCATTTCAAAGACTTAAAAAGGCGTGATTTTAATAGCAAAAGTGTTGTAATCCAGGATAGAATACATAGAGCGCAAAGAGTGTAAATATTACAGTGCAAATGCCTGTTCATGTGAAAATGTCACCAGCAACCTACTAGTTTAGGCAGCATTACCAATGTGCGCTTAGTGTGAAAGTTGTATTGGAAAAACCTACTTTCTAGTAGTGATAAAATAATTGTAAAATGGGTTGCAGTTTTTTCATTTAGCAAAATTTATGACCAGTTTTTCCAATCAATCACAGAAAAAGAGATATTGATGAAATTAAAAGCTCATTCGAATACTTCAAAATATTCCGCCGTTTTAAGAGCAAAAATCTTTTCAGAAATTTTCGTTAATTGAATGCCTCTACTGCAGAATGAATTGTATTTAAGAGTAAAAAGGCCTATGTGAAAATTTAATTATAATCTTACTATTTAGACAATAAAGTAAAATGCTAAATTGAAATCGAACTGTGGAATTGAATTGACGAAAATTCAATTAAATTGCAGGATGAGTAGATTATACGAGACAATGATTCCAACTGATGTAAGAAGGAAGCTTTTGTTAAAATTGAAAGCTCCCCAAGCACTTAAAATAATTCTTGTTTTCGAATGCAAAAATCTTGAAAGGATATATCCCTGATTGAATGTTTCAGCTTTCGATATTAAATAGAAAGAAAAGTCATTTGCTTTTTGCCTTATCTCTTGGTCGTTTTCTTCCACGCTTGTGGCAAAATAGACGATTGAAAGAAAGAGAACAGAGTGCAAGACAGTCACGGAAATGCTTTCTGCGGTGTAAATTAAGTCTTCATACAAATCATAACCAATCATTTCAGCGAAGAAGTGAAAAAGTATTAAAAAATATGATCCAACGATCCAGAATATAGGGAACGCCATAGCCGATTCCATATCAAAAAATATTTGATGTGCTTGACAATATTGGTTAATGAATGAAACTACACGTGTTGAGTTACAGTTAAAAGGGAGATTAACTGTTTTTCCACAATCCTGAATAACTTGACATAATACAAAGGACAATGAAGCATAAAAAATATTTAGCAGCATTGGTAAAAGGGAGCAAGCTATTCTTGATGAAAGAAAATACCATGTACAACTTATTGCTTTGGATGTGTTATCGAAAGTCGTATTAAAACCAAACGTTAGATCTAAAAACCACGAATCTCTTACATTTTGATCAATAAAAAATAAGCTGGAATTAATGATACATAAAGTCATAAAAATTATCAGAATCGTTATTGTTGCAAAATTACTCATCAGGACACACTTTTTCACAAGATCTTCATGTGATTGTTTTAATGATGTGATTCTTTGCAAGAGTCGATTAATCTTTGTTCTTTTCAAGTAAAGAATAATACAGTTTACAGCAGTAAGCGCTCTATAAAGTATGAAGCACATTATTGCTTTTCTTGATTGAAAATCTGTGTGCTTATACTTCAATTCAGCGATATGTAAAATAATTGAATAAATCAGCACGCAAGGTATAAAGAAAAAGAATGTCCAATGAAGATAAATTTCTAATTTCGATTTGAAATTCATATCAGCACATTTAATTCCCAAAAGAAACAACAGATTTAAAAGGATGTTATGTTCGTGAAAGTAAGAAACAAAGTATACTTTTGCGTTCGAGATTCTAAACTTCATTTTGGTCGCAGTATGCACAACACAAAAAAAAATCATTTGATATGAGAATTTTACAATAGTTAAATTATTGTACTTAATTGAGTATTTTAAAATCGAAAAGAAGTGAAGTTATTATGTGTTTTAAATCAGATTTAAGTGGATATCTGTAAGAGGCGCCGGCGTGTGTGTCGAACTGATCGGCTTCTGAATCGACAATTGCCACTATTCGCCTTCGATGATGTCACTTGCACGCATGCAATAAACTCCAATTGTTAAAGGTAATATTGTCCTGAAGGATTCAATTTTACACAAAATATAGAAACCGAATTTTTTTTATAGTCATATAGATAGAAGGCTTTTAATTAAAAACGAATTTTGCAATCAAAAAGAACAAAATGTATCATTTTGTGGGAAATACACAATTGAAAGCTAATATCTTAAACTGGAAGATTTTTTTTAAAAAATGACATTGATTTAAGGCATATATATTTTTATTCTGCAGCAAATATACATCTAACCTATCATACTGTCATCCTTTTCGAAGTTTTAGACACATATTGGTTCTTTTTAACTTTTCAAAGTTCTCGGAATATAAGAAAATTAAATTACATAGTTCACTTTAATCATATTGATATTGATTTCGTTCTTAAAGATCGCATCGATAATTTATTTTATCGAACATATAAATATTAATTTCACTAGTGTGTATAAGAAAGAAAATGTTTTAAATTTCTTATAACAGAAAATCGAAGAACTTCTGATAAGAAAAACTTGGCTAAGCTAAAGTAACCTATGCTCAAATAATGAGAAAATAATAAATTAAAGTTGTTCTTTTTTTTTCTTTTCTGAAGTACCATTTCAGTTTTGTTGACGTAGCAATCATGACAAATTTAATGCAACGCCTAATCATGATTTTATACAAAAAATCATTATTATCGTAGTAAAGAATCTGTTTTCTACACTTTTTCTACTTGTTCTTATTTGTTACAAATCAGTAATAACTCAAATTTATAAATTTCTAATGTAATAAGACTTATTAATATTAAATGCAATTTTATATTTACTATTTTTAATTTTTTTGAGTACATAAAATGTATGATTATAATAATTACTTGAATTGACATATTTCGATTTCTCTTATTATTTAGTGAATTTTGTTTGTGTTGAAAATAACGTGGTGCAGTTAAATTAGTTTAAAAGCAAATGTTCTTATAAGGTAATGAATTTTTTAAGTTCAAATTGTTAAATAAACATTTAAAAAATTCATAAAAAACTGAGTAATAGCAATAAGGACAAATAATAGTAATTTTAATGAAACAATAAATGGAAATAATAATTAGAACATAAAGGCAATTTTTTTTTCTTCAAACAAAAAATCTACTTAAAAATGCTTATTTACAAATTCAACACAGAATATTCGATTTACATTTGTAAGACAAGAATTTTAATTCCTTTCTAGTTCTGGTTTGGCACTTGTTTCTTTGGAAAATATAAATTTTTTAAATCATTCAAAATAAATCTACTTTGCATAGTATTTTTTAAAACGACAAAAGTTCTGTTTTTTGTGAATAGATGAAAGAAATTCACAGTATGTTATCTAAAGTTAAGATTAAGTGAAGTGAAGTTAGACATTACCTTTTGCAAACATAGTTTAGTTATAAATTATAACCTATAGAATTAGTAATAAATTATAGACTATAACTGATCATGAAATGAGTAATTTGTTGAGTTTAATTTGATACTTGTACGGATAGAGGAAAAACAGAAAGAACCGATCATTAATGGATATGGTTTGACAGTCTATAGAGGAGATATTAGTATAGATTGTTGATGTTGATACTAAAAATAAAAGAGTAACTTATGACACTAGTTACGGCTAATAACATACACTGAGAAAAAAACATGTATCAAAACTACCACAATATGGTAAGATTTACAATGCTTTCTGATCTATGGAAATATCAAAAATCGATCTAATTTTTAACGAACTGTTGATTTTAGTTAAATAACAATAGCTTTATAATCCATGATAAAATTTATAAATGTAGTAAAATTTTGTAATTTTATTACTATACCTTAAAGCAGTGTTTCCCAAACTTATGACTTCTGTGTACCACTAATAAAAAAATTAATGCATTTTTTACTACAAAAAAATTGAACAAAAATCAAAAATCACAACTGACTGTTGACACCACTAATTATTAACTGTTAACTCTGCAAAAAAAATAGCCTATGGAAAAATATGTCATAGTGAATTTTCATGGCTAACTTTTTTTAAATATAATTTTTTGATAATTTCGTTTGTCACAAGATATTTCGCATAAGAACGCGTACCCCCTCTTAAATGTTCCCGTACCCCTGGGGGAACGCGTACCACACTTTGGGAAACACTGCCTTAGAGCAAGGTATAAAAATCACTTATTCGGTGAAATTTACTTTTCAGTTTTGTATTTTTTCTAAACATATAGCGATAAGAACTATAATGTTAAAAATCAAAATTTCCGATACCAAATGAAGATTTAAATACCGTAAACAGTAAAACCTCTCAGGAGCGACCACTCCACAGTAATAGAGGGTCGTTAATTGAGGTTGGTCGTTCTAAGGGGATACTTCCATTGATTTCAAAATGTTATCAAAGGTACATAATTTTTTGCAGGCGCTTTTAATTTAATTTTTCTCGGTGTCATTCTTTGGTGTGGAAACGCCACTTGTATTGGCTTCATGAAAAACAGATGGATGAGAAAAATGTAGCGTCAATAAAAATGATCCCTATGCGAAAAAAGAAATTTACCTCTTTTTTTAATTATAGAACTATTTTAAATAAAGAAACAATTATGTTTTGTTTGAGTTTGCATTTAATTTCATATCATTAAAATTAGTTTACTTCAAAAAAATGAGGGATTTGTTTCAGATGCTTAGTTTTTTGCATAGTAACTTTTTTTCTTTCTAATTTAACTTCTTACTCTAAAGTTAAATCATTGATAGCATCGTCTTTAGGGCACTCTGACTGTAACATGAGATTGATAATCTCTTTCAGCAATTGTCAAAAAGAGCTCTCTAAATAAGAGCCACTCACAAATATTTTGAATACAGTTGAATATACTTATTTGTTTTGTTAATATTTTCTTTATTTCGATACTTTTTCATGTTTCCTTATTTGCCAGGTGTCTGGGAGAGGTTTAGATGACCTCTCCTAAAGATTTTCTCGATAAGCATAAATTCTACGGGAAAAACTCCGTGCTACCCAAAAGTGGTTGTAAATTGAGGAGGTCGCTACACAGCGTGGTGTTTCTGGAGGTTTCACTGTATATTGGTTTTTATTGCCAGAATTATGTTTTATTTATTTATTTATTTATTTATTTACCAGAAATGTAATTACTATGCAGTACGTTAGTTTTATTCGTGTACATTGTAACTCATGTCGTTAAATTAAAAAAAGCTAATGTGAAGGAATTAAATTATTTCTTAAAAAGTAAGAATCAGAGTATTTGTTTAATTTATTTTTTTCTTAAATTATGTTTATTTTATATGTTTGGCTATTTTTATACATTTCTCCATAATATCGGCGCATTGTAAAAGGCTGACTTTTAAAAAATATGAAGTGTAATTTCGCTATTACTTTTTTTTTGAAAAAGAGACAGGTAATGTCAAAAATTTGCAAAAAGTAATGCCTGAACTGCTCAATCATAGTTATCTGCCTGACAGTAATATTCTGATCGAAACTGTGTTTGTTAATTTGCATATTTATAAGCGTTTCTTCTTTCGAAGGCAAAAATGTTAATATATTTTGTAAAATTAATCTTATATAATGCATTTTTTCTTAATTTTTATATTTCTTTTCAAAGATTATTTGGCGAAGAATATTTTTACGCTAATAGTAGTTTTTTCGTAACTTCTTCCTGTTTTCAATTTTCACTAATTAAAAAATATTAAACATAGCTTTCATATTTATATTCCAGATTTCCGTAAAAAAATAAAAAGATACTTTTGAGCATGGAGAAAAACCCATTTATTCTGTTAAGTTTACTTTTCAGTTTTAATTTATTACGAAATGAATGGTAATAAGAATTGTAATTTTGAAAAATGAATGTCCTGTAAACCGTTACAATAACGTACAATGAAAGTACCAAGCGAATGGTTTAAATACAACATATTTTGTTTTATTACCAGAATTATATATCAGAAATGTTTTTACTATACAAGTATTGCGATTTTGCCGGAATTTGTTTTTCCCTGTTATTTCTACATGCCAAACATTTACAAACATTGTTGATTTTCTGAGTGCTCTAATTTTCAAAAACAGGATATGAAAAAGTTTGCATTTAAAAAGAAATTCTTACAGCTATTTTAGAAAAATTTATCAATTACTATCGTAAAACAATGATAGCAATTTATAATTTATATCTCGGAATAAAATTGTAATTCAAAGACTTAAAATACTTCGTCGAAAGTGTTAATAGCGAAAGTGTTGCGATCAAAGATCGAATACATATCACATTGAGTGCAAAGAGTGTTAATATTGGAGCACAAATGCCTCTTCGTAAGTAAATATCATACATACACTAGTTACATAACCAGTTTGTACTTAATGTGAAAATTCTATGGGAAAAACCTTCCTTTAATTTGTGATAAAATAATTATTAGTTACAGTAAAAAATAATTGAATTTTTTCAACCAGTGAAATTTATGAACTAATCACAGAAGAAAGTTCTTTGTGTGAATCAGGGGTTTCCAACTGGCGGCCCGAGGGCCACATCCGGCCCTCGAAGCCTTTATTTGTGGCTGCGAAAATTGTCCGGAAAAAAAAGTTGTCATTTTTTTCCGGACAATTTTCGGAAAAAATCTATATTTGTTTAAAATACTTTTATTTCGTTAAAAAAAAACCTAATCTCTTCATTTCTGCGAAATTTAACATACCAGCGACGAAAAAAAAAATTATTTCTCAGGTTTTGCATTCAAGAAAATATTTATTCAAATACAAAAATAATCGTGTATGTTGCTCTTTTTTATTTCGTTTTTTAGTATTTTGTGAATATAATTTAGCATGTGCGTATCAGAAATTTTCTCGAAGAAATTCTCCTATTTAACTTTTTGACACCACTAATTATGGACGAAATTATTTACATTTGTATATTTTAAAACGCATAAAGGAGGTAAGGAATATCATATTTATTTAAATTCTTTGATACGAATAGGGCGTGAGCGAAACAAAATTAATTTCAGATGCTCGAGAAGTTTTTTTCAT
Organism: Parasteatoda tepidariorum; assembly: GCF_982258835.1. Lineage (NCBI taxonomy): Eukaryota > Metazoa > Arthropoda > Arachnida > Araneae > Theridiidae > Parasteatoda > Parasteatoda tepidariorum. The sequence goes on along the minus strand of NC_141762.1, from coordinate 71,690,915 downwards.
TTCTGCTTTAAACCCTAATAGGTCTGGAAAAAAATGATAATTATCACAGAATTAAAGAAAAACAGAAGAAAAAAATCTTGTCACAAAGTTTCTGATTAAGAGAAGATTCAAAATGATACGTAACAAAATTATTTGTAATGCTCGTTATTTTGCTTTTTAATATTAAAAAAAATTTATATTTAAAACCAAAATATAATCCTTATTTTATTAAGTCTCCATTCTAATGTAAGTACGGCAGACAAACCTCAATTCTCTCATTGAGCATTTTGTGTGCTACAATGTAAGTTTTAATACCAACCTTTATAAAGTTTTATATCTTAACAATTTGATATCTGTTGCACATTAATTGTTTAATTCATAGATGCACATTAAAATTATTGTATCCAGAATTTTTTAATATGCAATTAAATATTTTTAAAAATCTTTTCTTAAAAAATCTTCTTATTTTAATTTGTAATTCAATGCTTTTGTTTTGAACAACTTGATAGAAGTCTGACAGTAATATTTAATGTTCCTTCTAACATAAAAGAGTCCCATATAAAATTTTAATAAAGTTGCGGCCCGCCATTTGACTGGTGTTTCTAATTGTGGCCCCCGACCTCATGTAAGTTGGAAACCCCTGGTGTAAATGAAAGCTCCCCGAATGCTTCAAAATACTCTGCAGTTTAAAGTGCGAAAATCTTTTAAAAAAATTCTTTAATCGAATGCCATGAGTGCAAAGGGAATTGTATTTGAATGTAGAATATTATAATGAAAAAAAATATCATAATAATCTTACTGTTAGGGCAATATAGTAAAATATTGAATTGAAATCGAATCTTCGAAGTAAAATTGAATAGTTGAATTGAAATGAATTCAAATTGAATAGTTGATTTGAAATTTAATTCAATTGCAGAATGAGTAGATTATACGAGACAATGATTCCAACTGATGTAAGAAGGAAGCTTTTGTTAAAATTGAAAGCTCCCCACGCACTTAGAATAATTCTTGTTTTCGAAATCAAAAATCTTGAAAGTATATCACCCTGATGGAATGTTTCAGCTTTTGATATCAAGTAGAAAGCTAAGTCATTTGCTTTTTGTCTTAAATCACGGTCATTTTCTTCCACTCTTGAAGCAAAGTAGACGAGAGCAAGAAACAGAACAGAGTGTAGGGCAGACGCAGAGATGTTTTCTGCTGAGTAAATTAAATCTTTATACAAATTATAACCAATCATTTCAGCAAAAAAATGAAAAAGTACGAAAAAATAGGATCCAACAATCAAGAATACGGGAAATGCCATTGTCGATTCTATATCTAAAAATATTTGATGTGCTTGTCTATATTGGTGAATAAACGAAACTGCACTTCTTGAATTGCAGTTGAAGGGGAGATTAACTGTTTTTTCACAATTCTTAATAACTTGACTTAGCACAAAAGCACCATGAAGCATACAAAATATTTAGCAATAATAGTACTAAGGTAGCAGCTATTCTTGATGACAGAAAATACCATGTAGAACCTATTGCTTTGGTTGTGTTATCGAAAGTCGTATTAAAACCAAACGTTAGGGCTAAAAACCACGAATCTCTTAAATTTTGATGAGTAAAAAATAAGCTGGAATTAATGGTACATGAAATCATAAAACATATCAGAATCATTATTGTTGCGAAATTACTCATCAGAACAATCTTTTTTACAATATCTTCATGCGAATGTTTTAACACTGAGATACTTTGCAAGAGTCGATTAATCTTTGTTTTTTTCACGTAAAGTATTACGCAATTTACAACAGAAAATGTTCTATAAAATATTAAGCACATTATTGCTTTTCTTGATTGAAAATCAGTGGGGTAATATTTCAGTTCAGTGATATATAAGAAAATTGAATAAACCAACACGTAAGGTAAAAAGAAAAAGAATATCCAATGCAGAGAAATTTCTAATCTCGTTTTAGAGTTTACATCAGCAAATTTAATTCCTAAAAGAAATAAAAGATTTAGAAGGATATTGCGTTCGTGAAAGTAAGAAACAAAGTTTGCTTTTGCGTTTAAGATCCTAGACTCCATTTTGGTTTCAGAATGCACAACTTAAAAAAATCCTTTGATATGAGATACTTTCAATAATGGGATACCTGCAAGTGACGTAATTTGGGCATCTCGATCCCGATTGGCTGTTGAAGCGTGTCATGTAGAACATAAACTAATTATGCAGCGAAGTTGCCAGGTACTCAAAGATATATCACGTTTGCAATAAATCTAAGTTACCTAAAAGACGCGGAAAGAATTATATTTTAGCAAATTCAATGTGCCATACGGTGTTGTATTTAATTAACTTCACATTATTTAACAATCTAGCTTATGTGGAGAAACTTAGCTTGACTTTAACATACCATCTTGTTTTTAAATGATAAGCTGACACTGAGGTCATAGGTCACGAGTCTGTGTATCCGTGATCGTATTCTTCTCGAGTTGCAAGTACCCAGTTACATTATCATACTCAATTAACTTCAATTATTAGAGGAAATGTTGTTCTAAAGCTTTCAACTTTACATGAAATATTAATAGTTTTTTTAATAGTCGCATAAAGAAGTTTTAAAAAACAAAATGTATTATTTCGAAGAGAAATGTAGTTCGAAGAATAATGAAAACTTATGCTTTAAACAAAACAAATTTTTTTTTTTTAAGACGGATTGTTTTAAGACAGATATAAGTTCCTTTTTTGTGCTACGAATATTCTTCAAACTCAAAAAACTGACCTCCTCTTAAACTTTTCAGTATTTAAGAGATGTTTAGATTTTATGCCTTAAAAATCTGTTGCAATATATTAAAAAATAATAAATGAAATTATTCACTTAATCTTATTAAAAATAGTTTTATTGAAATTTGATATTGATTTTGTTCTTAAAGATAGCATTGATAATTTTCTTTATCAAACATGTAAATTATAATTTTGTTAATGTGTATACGAAGGAAAACTTTTCAAATTTATTTTAACACAAAATCGATGAATTTCTCATAAGAATAATCTCAATTAAGCTAAAGTAACCGGATCAGATAATGAGAAAATAACAAACTGATGTCAATTTTTGAGTTCTTTGAAGTATTGCTCGAGTTTCTTTGACATAGCAATGATGACAAATATATTGCAAAGATCAATAAGCATTTTATGCTAAAAATCATTTTATCCTTTATAAAGAATATATTTTCTATACTTTTCTAAATGTTCTTATTTGTTACAGATGTTTGTGTTTGTTACGGATCTTGCTTTTTTTTATTTGTTCAAGTACAATATATCTCAATATCATGAACTTCTAATATGAATTAATATTAAATGTAATATTAAAATTACTTTTTTTTGAATAGATGAAATTGATTGAGTATTAATTATTATTTGAATAGCCGTGTTTTGCTTTCACTTACTATTTAATGAACTCTTTCGTTTTCGTTTAAAACAACATGGTAGAGTAACGTTAGTTTAAAAACAAATGTTCTCATAAAGTAATAAAATGATAATGATAAAGCTTGCCCTAGTCAAGTACAAGATGGAGAAGGACAGCATAGAGAAGGACAGCATACGGTCTGGGACAAGGTGGGATTCGAATCCGCTTCTTCCGAATTACAATAAATGTAGTTTTGCAATATCTTTTTCAAATTTGAGCAATTTGTTCTTCAGATTGACAAAAGCTTATAATAAATCGTACTTTGCAATGAGCACACAATCCTGCATGTCTATGTGTAATAATGAAGAAATGTTTTTTTAAACAATTTTTTGCAGCAGTCTCGTCTTTCAGTCAAACGCTATTTAAAATGGAAGTAGCGGGTAGGAATCAAAACGTAACTATGGCAGTTGTTGTTGTTGACGTATGCCTGTTTAGGCAAAATGGGTGCGATTGTTCTTGTTTTCCAGTGGCGCCATCTATGGCCAAGAATTCGACTTCTGCCACACCATGCGTCACACCTGTTTATGGGGCGGGTCCATTCATACATCCATTCATTCATCCACAGATCGTAATTTTGACTTGAATCAGAGAACGATCGATCTCCAATCCAATACCCCCAGAGGTATTGATTTGTTATGGGAACATGGAGGACTTTTGCGACTCGACAGATTTAACGTGCATCAGTCATTTTACTACACGGGGAGTCTTCGGCCGGCGGACGGGGTTCGAACCCACGAACTCTCGGACATGGGCCCAGCGTCCTACCAACTAGGCTATCCCGGCCCAACTACGGCAGTGTAACATTAAATAAATAAATTTGGCTTTAATGCACTATATACAGGCTCGTGAGCTTGATGCAAAGAATAGCTTGTCTCTTGTCAAATTACAACTACACAAAAATAAGAAAAACAATGCAAATGTAAACCTGCACCCTTCAGAGCGTTTGACAAAAGTACAACATCCTGAGGCAATGGTGGCTCCCAATAATATATGATTATTTTAATTACGCCTTGCCATGCAGTATTGCCAGTGCACTATACTGCATGGCAAGGTGTCCACTATGATCCACTATATTGCATGGCAAGGTATGCGTGCAACCGTTCTGAAGCTTAAATGTAGTGGGTTCAAATTCTTTTATAACACTAAACGCATATTACTGTTTGTTTTTCGTAAAATTGTGCAATCTGTTTTTCAAACAGAAAAGAGCTTTTAAGCCATTCTTTGTAATGTAAATCCACAAATGTATGTAATTAAATAAATATGTTCCACTATCCTTATAAAATATGTATAAAACAGTTAATATAGTTTGATACATCTTAGTTTATATTTAAAACACTTTGATTAAATATCTGAATCCATCATTAATGCTCTTTTATTCCACTTTTTAGCTAAGATATTTTGGAATACGAAATTATTAACTTCTTTAAATTAGTTAAATTAATCGCCATACATTTTAAATAAACAATAGAACTATATAAAGATTATTATTTGATAAGAGGTATAGGCATCAAAACGTTAAAATTACCAAATAAATGGTGAAATGAGTTAAAGTTCTGAAGAACATTTCGGTATTTTTATCGTATGATATTTTTTTAATCGATATTTTTTTTAAAGATTATGTTTATTTCTCAGTTTTGATTTTGTAATTAAATTTACAATAATAAGAGCTATAATTTAAAAACCAAGAATCTCTGGAAGATCGTTACCACAACGTACGGTAATCTTACAAAACGAATGGTTTAATTATGGTATATTTTGTTTTAATTACCAGAGTTATCGTTTCTTTTATCAGAAATATCATTACCATACAAGTAAGATAATTTTGCCAGAATTTGTTTGTCCTTCATGGTTTTACGTGCTAAATATTAATTCACAAATATTTTTGGTTTTTAGAGTGCTCTAGCTCTCAAAAGCAAAGCATGAAAAGTTTCCAAACGAAAAAAATACATTACAACTATTTTAGCTATTACAGCTCTTATATTTATTAATCACTATCCTAAAACAATGATTGTAATTAATATACAATATCCCAGAATTAAATTGCATTTCAAAGACTAAAAAAGGAGTGATTTTAATAGCAAAAGTGTCGTAATCCAGGACAGAATACATGTAGCATAGAGCGCGAAGAGTATAAATATTACAGAGCAAATGCCTCTTCATATGAAAATGTCCCCACCAACCTACTAGTTTAGGCAGAATTGCCAATGTGAGCTTATGTGAAAGATGTATAGGGAAAATCTACTTTCTAGTAGTGATAAAATAATTATTAATTATATCAGAAATGGGTTGAATTTTTTTCAATTAGCAAAATTTATGACTAGTTTTTCCAATTAATGGCAGAAAAGAGATCTTGATGAAATTTAAATCTCATCCGAATACTTCAAAATATTCCACCTTTTTTAGAGTAAAAATCTTGTCATAAATTTTATTTAATTAAATGCCCCGAGTGCAAAACGAATTGTACTTAAGTGTAAGAAGGCCTATATGAAAATATCATTATAATATTACTGCTTAGAAAATAAAGTATAATGTTAAATTGAAATTGAATTGTGGAATTGAATTGACGAAAATTCAATTAAATTGCAGGATTAGTAGATTATACGAGACAATGATGCCAATTGATGTAAGAAGGAAGCTTTTGTTAAAATTGAAAGCTCCCCAAGCACTTAAGATAATTCTTGTTTTCGAATGCAAAAATCTTGAAAGGATATATCCCTGATCGAATGTTTCAGCTTTTGATATCAAATAGAAGGAAAAGTCATTTGCTTTTTGTCTTATTTCTTGGTCGTTTTCTTCCACGCTTGTGGCAAAATAGACGATTGAAAGAAAGAGAACAGAGTACAAGGCAGTCACGGAAATGCTTTCTGCGGCGTAAATTAAGTCTTCATACAAATCATAACCAATCATTACAGCGAAAAAGTGAAAAAGTATTAAAAAATACGATCCAACGATCCAGAATATAGGGAGCGCCATAGCCGATTCCATATCAAAAAATATTTGATGTGCTTGACAATATTGGTTAATGAATAAAACTACACGTCTCGAATTACAGCTAAAAGGGAGATTAACTGTTTTTCCACAATACTTAATAACTTGACATAATACAAAAGACAATGAAGCATAAAAAATATTTAGCAGCATTGGTAAAAGGGAGCAAGCTATTCTTGATGAAAGAAAATACCACGTAGAACTTATTGCTTTGGATGTGTTATCGAAAGTCGTATTAAAACCAAACGTTAGATCTAAAAACCACGAATCTCTTACATTTTGATCAGTAAAAAATAAGCTGGAATTAATGGTACATAAAATCATAAAAATTATCAGAATCGTTATTGTTGCAAAATTACTCATCAGAACACACTTTTTCACAAGATCTTCATGTGATTGTTTTAATGATGTGATTCTTTGCAAGAGTCGATTAATCTTTGTTCTTTTCAAGTAAAGAATGATCCAGTTTACAGCAGTAAGCGCTCTATAAAGTACGAAGCACGCTATTGCTTTTCTTGACTGAAAATCTGTGTGCTTATACTTCAATTCAGCTATATGTAAAATAATTGAATAAATCAGCACGCAAGGTATAAAGAAAAGGAATGTCCAATGCAGAGAAATTTCTAATTTCGATTTGAAGTTCATATCAGCACATTTAATTCCCAAAAGAAACAACAGATTTAAAAGGATGTTATGTTCGTGAAAGTAAGAAACAAAGTCTGCTTTTGCGTTCGAGATTCTGAACTTCATTTTGGTTTCAGGATGCACAACACAAAAAAATCATTTGATATGAGAATTTTACAATAGTTATTGTACTTAATTGAGTATTTTCAACTCGAAAAGAAGTGAAGTTATTATGTGTTTTAAATCAGATTTAAGTGGATATCTGCAAGAGGCGCCCACGTGTGCGTCGTACTGATTGGCTTCTGAATCGACAATTGCCACTATTCGCCTTTGATGATGTCACTTGCACGCATGCAATAAATTCCAATTGTTAAAGGAAATATTGTCCTAAAGCATTCAATTTTACACAAAATATAGAAACCGAATTTTTTTTTATAGTCATATAGATAGAAGGCTTTTAATTAAAAACGAATTTTGCAATCAAAAAGAACAAAATGTATCATTTTGCGGGAAATACACAATGAAAGCTAATATCTTAAACTGGAAGATTTTTTTTAAAAAATGACATTGATTTAAGGCATATATATTTTTATTCTGCAGCAAATATACATCTAACCTTTCAAACTGTCATCCTTTTCGAAGTTTTAGACACATATTGGTTCTTTTTAACTTTTCAAAGTTCTCAGAATATAAGAAAATTAAATTACATAGTTCACTTTAATCATATTGATATTGATTTCGTTCTTAAAGATCGCATCGATAATTTATTTTATCGAACATCTAATTATTAATTTCACTAGTGTGTATAAGAAAGAAAATGTTTTCAATTTCTTATAACAGAATATCGAAGAACTTCTGATAAGACAAACTTGGCTAAGCTAAAGTAACCTATGCTCAAATAATGAGAAAATAATAAATTAGAGTTGTTCTTTTTTTTCTTTTCTGAAGTACCATTTCAGTTTTGTTGATGTAGCAATCATGACAAATTTAATGCAACGCCTAATCATGATTTTATACAAAAAATCATTATTATCGTAGTAAAGAATCTGTTTTCTACACTTTTTCTACTTGTTCTTATTTGTTACAAATCAGTAATAACTCAAATTTATAAATTTCTAATGTAATAAGACTTATTAATATTAAATGCAATTTTATATTTACTATTTTTAATTTTTGTTGAGTACATAAAATGTATGATTATAATAATTACTTGAATTGACATATTTCGTTTTCTCTTATTATTTAGTGAATTTTGTTTGTGCTGAAAATAACGTGGTGCAGTTAAATTAGTTTAAAAGCAAATGTTCTCATAAGGTAATGAATTTTTTAAGTTCAAATTGTTAAATAAACATTTAAAAAATTCATAAAAAACTGAGTAATAACAATTAGGACAAATAATAGTAATTTTAATGAAATTTAATTTTAATTTTAATGAATTAGAACAAAAAGACAATTTTCTTTTCTTTCAAGCAAAAAATTTACTTAAAAATGCTTATTTACAAATTCAACTCAGAATATTCGATTTACATTTGTAAGACAAGAATTTTAATTCCTTTCTAGTTCTGTTTTGGCACTTGTTTCCTTGGAAAATATATTTTTTTAAATCATTTAAGATAAATTTAATTTATATAGTGTTTTTTAAAATGACAAAAGTTCTGTTTTTTTTTGAATAGATGAAAGAAATTCACAATATATGTTATCTAAAGTTAAGATTAGATGAAATGAAGTTAGACATTACCTTTTGCAAAAACAGTTTAGCACTTGCAGAAATTATGGATTATAACTAATCATGAAATGAGTAATTAGTTGAGTTTAATTTGACACTTGTATGGATAGAGGAAAAACAGAAAGAACCGATCATTAATGGATATGGTTTGACAGTCTATAGAGGAGATATTAGTATAGATTGTTGATGTTTATAGTAAAAATAAAAGAGTAACTTATGATACTAGTTATGGCAGAAAACTTACACTGAGTAAAAAAGCATGATAAAAACTACCATAATATGGTAAGATTTACAATGCTTTTGGATCTATGGAAATATCAAAAATCGATCTAATTTTTACCGAACTGCTTTGGCAATTATTTTAGTTAAATAACAATAGCTTTATAATTCATGATAAAATTTATAAATGTGGCAAAATTTGTTAATTTTATTACTATACCTTAGAGCAGTGTTTCCCAAACTTATGACTTCTGTGTACCACTAATAAAACAAATTAATGCATTTTTTAATACAAAAAAAATTGTACAAAAATTAAAAATCACAATTGACTGTTGACACCAATAATTATTAACTGTTAATGTTGCAAAAAAAAAAATAGCCAATAGAAAAATACGTCATAGTAAATTTTCATGGCTAACTTTCCTTAAATAAAATTTTTTGATAATTTCGCTTGTCACAAGATATTTCGCATAAGAACGCGTACCCCCTCTTAAATGTTCTCGTACCCCTGGGGGAACGCGTACCACCCTTTGGGAAACACTGCCTTAGAGCATGATATAAAAATCACTTATTCGGTGAAATTTACTTTTCAGTTTTGTATTTTTTCTAAATATATAGCAATAAGAACTATAATGTTAAAAATCTGGATTTCCGATTCCACATGAATGTTTAAATACCGTAAACAGTAAAACCTCTCTGGATCTACCACTCCACAGTAATAGAGGGTCGTTAATGGAGGTTGGTCGTTCTAAGGGGATACTTCCATTGATTTCAAAATGTTATCAAAGGTACATAATTTTTTGCAGGGGCTTTTAATTTAATTATTCTCGGTGTCATTCTTTGGTGCGGAAACGCCACTTGTATTGGCTTCATGAAAAACGGATTGATGAAAAAAATGTAGTGTCAATAAAAATGATCCCTACTCGAAAAAAGAAATTTACCACTTTTAAATGAACAAACAATTATGTTTTGTTTGAGTTTGCATTTAATTTCATATAAAATTAGTTTACTTTAAAAAATGAGAGATTTGTTTCAGGTGCTTAGTTTTGTGCATAATAACTTTATTCTTTCTAATTTAATTTCTTACTCTAAAGCTAAATTATTGATAGCATCGTCTTTAGGGCACTCTGACTGTAACATGAGATAATCTCTTTCAGCAATTGTCAAAAAGAGCTCTCTAAATAAGAGCCACTTACAAATATTTTGAATACAGTTGAATATACTTATTTGTTTTGTTAATATTTTTTTTTAAAATTTTGTTACTTTTTCGAGTTTCCTTATTTGTCAGGAGGCTGGGAGAGGTTTAGATGGTCTCCCCTAAATCTATTCTTCAATATAAATTCCATGGAAAAAATTTCTTGCCACCCAAAAGTGGTCTTAAATAGAGGAGGTCTCTACACAGAGTGGTCTTTCTGGAGGGTTCACTTTATTTTGGTTTTTATTGCCAGAATTATGTTTATTTATTTGTTTATTTCTTACCAGAAATGTTATTACTATGCAGTACGTTAGTTTTACCACAATCTTTTTTATCCGTGTACACTGTTACTCATGTTGTTAAATTTAAAAAAATGCCAATCTGAAGGAATTAATTTACTTTTTAAAACAGAAGAATCAGAATATTTGTTTAATTTATTACTTTAAAAAAAAAATTATGTTCAAATAATGAGTTTGGCAATTTTTTATACATTTCTCAATAATATTAGCGCATTGTAAAAGGCATACTTTAAAAAAATATTAAGTGTAATTTCGCTATTACTTTTTTTAAAATTTTTTGAAAAAAAGACAGGTAATGTCAAAAATTTGCAAAAAGTAATGCCTAAACTGCTCAATCATGGTTATCTGCCTTACAGTAGTAGTAATGACCTGGCAGTAATATTCTGTTAAAAACAGTGTATGTTAATTTGCATATTTATTAGCGTTTCATCTTTCGAAGGCAAAAATGTGAATATATTTTGTAAAAATAATCTTATAGAATGCCTAATCTCTTGAAGATTTGACATAATATAGTTACTTGATAATTTTTCTTTTACCAACTTATTAGTAAAGATACTATACCGCATTCTTGAAATCATATTATCATAAATATCGATGATTATCTTAAATATTGTAAGTGTAAAGTAACATCACTTAAATTAAACTATAGATAAAAAAAACTTAAAATAATGACACAGTAATAAAATTAAGGAAAAGGAAAATGTACAGACTAAAATTCAATACTTTAAATCACAAATATGTATAGCATATTAGCACATAGTTGTATGTTAACATTTTAATTTCGAAACTTATTAAAGTTTTAAAAAATGGAATGCATGATTTTATATCTTCCACTATTTCTCATACATAACAGGTGATGAAAAATTTATTGTCTAAATAATTCATAGAAAAAAATTCACATTTGCACTGAAAAATATTATTATTCTAACAGATCTGTTCAATGATGGTTTGTAATATTATTTGTACTTTTCGTAAGGCTATTTGAATAAATCAGCTCTTTGTTTGGAAGTAGCATCATTTCGCAATGCGCTGGGTCAATTAAAAAACTACAATATTTTCCAATCAGTCTGGCACCTTTTAGGCTTAAATCAGCAAGCCTGAATACCTTTAGGGTTATAAGAAAACATATCCTTCATAGCTCGATAACATTCTCAGTCTTATTTATTTTCAGTCAGTTTGCAATAAGCCTAGAGAAGTGAAGGCTTATTGTAAATGGCCTTTTTTAAGTTTCATTGCAATAAACCTGGGCAAATTCAGTTCAATTGATTCAGTTTAATTTTTCCCACATTTTCTAATTAGCCTTAAGGCATACAAGCAATTGTAATAAGCTTTAAAAAATATGAGATAGTAAATTAATGCCGATGACTTTTCCAATTACCCTGGCTTATAGCAAAATACTAGTAAACATTGAAGAGTGCTGGATTTTTTAAACAAACCTACAACATACTATACATATACATTTATGACAATTAGTAAAAAAGTAATAATGACAATTGGTGATAGAGGCATACTCATATTAACAACAAGGATACGCCAAACAATTAAAAATGCTGTTTGCTGGACCTAAGTTAAAATCTTCGTATTTACATATTTATTTTTTCAAACACTAATTTCTGACACTGGATGGTAAAGGTGGCATCTCTTCCTTGCTGTTTTTAATACCGTAGAAGAAGTAAAGTACCAAACCTAGAAGGAGAAAAATATTTCGAATATTGAATTTACAATATATTAGATATTAATTCGTGAATAAAACATTTTAATGTCTTAGTATCTAATAAAGTTCAAAATTGAAGACTGCGGAGTTGAACACTGGTAGTCGTGAGCTCAAAAATTTGGACAGCTGCTCAACGACAATTATGAAATATACATAAAAAAAAATGATTATTCATTATTATTTTTGGCAATGGTATCTTCACACAATCAATTCCTAAATTATACGAAAACGCACAGTTTGATTTCTGAATTCGTTAAAAATTTATGGTAATACAAGTCGTTTAAATCAAAAGTCTGATTAATAAGAGCTGAATAATAATTAGAGCTAGATGTATATTTTTCGAGATCTATCGACTTTCGCCTACATTTATTTCATAAGTAAATTCTATATTAAAATACCTTGATTTTTGTATATTTTGTTCTTTATAATAACACGCAAGGATGAGTTAGCTTGGTTGATAGGGCATTAGGCCCATGTCCAGGTAATGCGTTCGATCCCAGCCGGTCGAAGAATCCCCGTGTGGTAAATGGTGACTGGTGCACGTTTAATATGTAAGGTTACAAAGTCCTCCAAGTTCACATAACGAATCAATACACCTGGGGAATACTGAGTTGGTGATTGATCGTTCTCTGGTTTAGGCTAAAATTACGATATGTGGGTGAATGGATGCATGACTAGATCTGTCCTTTAAAATGGGGTGTGACGCGTGTGTGCGGCTGAAGTTATATTCTTGGCCAGAAATGGCGCCACTGAAAAACTCGAAACGCACCCTCTGCCTTAAATTCGCTTGGTTTCACAAAGCAGGTTTGCTGTTATTGGAAAGTGGCATTAGAAATAACAATAATAACACATACCATATCTTAATAAAGTTTTGTGGAAATTCATGAAAATGACTGTATTACGCATTGTGTAAAGCGAGATCCTCATTTTAACGTTTTTTTAATCATAACTTTGGCAAAAAATGAATTCCGAACCACAAATTATCTACATATTTTTTTGCATTGGTTTATCTTGAAAAATCCTAATGTAAATAATCTAAAAAAATAATGAAACTAATATTAAAAAATTATAAATAATAAAATCTTTCTAGTTGAAATTTCTCCAAAATGTGACTGGTTATATTTAAGGTTTCGCATTAGTCTGGAACACTTATAACGTAAAATATTAATTCACGCTATTAAGCTTCATTTTTGCTACTCGCTAAATAAAAGGCTAATAATATTTAGCCTTTTATTAAGCGAAACAACTGCTGTGAGTTTTGTATGCGAGTTTTATGCATCGGAAATTTTAAAGAAATGATCAGCATTTTCTGTATCAGATGTTCTGTGTCTGCTACATAAATGTATCTGCTACAAAAGTACTTTTTTTCCTTCAAAGGTCTGTTTTAATAAAATAAAAGGTAAAAATTGAGACATATAATTGAGAATGTCTGAACTTTATATTTTTGATTTGTTTTTTTTTTTACTGTGCTGAAAATGTCTTTTACTAACTCAAAACAGAAAGAAGTGAAATTAAATGACTTCACATTTCGCCAATGTATTGAAAATGACTGTAAAGGACTTTGAGATTCAGCCTGGTAGTAAATGTTGCAAGGCTGATGATGCAGTTTAAAAAAAAAAATCATACAGTTTCACAAGTTTCCGAGAAATGAAATACGTTTTTTTTTCCAATGGGAAATGCTAATAATAATCGCTATGTTAAACCTGTTACATTTGAACCTAGAATAGTATCTGTTATGAATAGTTTCCTTCTATTATGAAATATTCTATGGCAAACGTCTGTTATTCCGCTATTTAATAACAGATATGGGTTTTTATATTAGGTATGGACAGATACGTTTTTTTAACATATAGAGTTTTTTAATGGTTAACATATTACATAAAGATGCTGTTACAAACATAGTACGGATTTTTCAACTTCATGTGATAATGATATGGATTTTTAGCTTCAAATTTTTATACTATGTGGATTCTCTAACTTTAAATAATACTCCTATAACGATTTTTTGACTTAAAATAATAATCTTATGAGGGTTTATCAGCTTGCAAGAACAGTCACAGAATTGAGAAAAGAAGAATTTTTTTTCAGCATTTCAACCAAGCTTTAGGAGAAAATATTATTTATCAATTAAATGGGAGAGTTTGATATTTGTTTTCAAGTAAGCTTAATGCGAATGTTATTTTAAGGACTACTAAATTGATAAAGGGAAAGTGCCACCTTCCTCATCCTTAAGAAAGGAGACATCCCAGAGTGCTCAAACTATAGCTTACTTTACACTCTCTTTACAAAATTTTCTCATATACACTCTACCAAAAATTTATAAAGTGCAGACAGCATAGAATAATTCTATCAATCCGGCTTGTCTAAAGGTAGATCTACTGCCGAGAAAATAATTAACAAGAGACAAATAATGGAGAAAAAAACAATAACAGAGAATTCGGAATTTATATCCGTCTTCCATTGATAGATTTCAAAATAGTATATGATTCAATGAATCTAAAACAACTTATCGATTCAATGAATGAATTTGAAATTCCAGAAAAACTTATTAAATTAACTTCCATAATCTAAGTAAAGATTTAAATTAGAGGGCAAAACCAGAATAACTTATTGGAGCTTATCAATATAATGAATGGATTGAAACAAGATGATACATTGACTTGAATTCTGTTTCTAAAAATCTTCTAAATGTAAATCTTGAAAAAATTATCAGAAGCTCCAAAGTAAACATAAGAGGGAATATATTCACCAAATCTTTACAAATACTTGCTTTTGCGGACGTCGTAGATAATATAGCGAGAACACCAACAGCCCTCAAACTGCATTCATTTCTTTGGAAGCTGAGCCAATTAAAAGGTAGCTTAGCTTTTACTGAAACCAAATATTGGCCATGAACCAAATTAAAATTTAATCAACATTCCTTTGAAAAGTGCAAAGATAAATTGAAGTAGTTAAATATTTTACACACTCTCAAATAATTCAGAAAATACTATAAAATCAGAAATCCATAGCGGAAGAACACTTTTTAACCAATGCTCCTTTGGAATAAGGAAATTTTTAAAGACAGGTTTCATAAAAATATCAACTAAACCGTCTATTTGTAAATAATTAATCATCTATTTTAAAATATGCAACTGAAACATGGACAATGGCTGACGAAGAAAAAGAACAACTTGCATTTTTTGAGAGGAAATGCTTAAGACGTATTTTTGCTGGAATTCAAAGTGGATAAACATCGAGAAAAAAGGAACAAATATTGAACTGTGCAAAATCTACAAGGGATCGGATAAAGTTCTTCAACATCCAAGAAATAAAATGGGCTGGTCACATTATCAGAATGCACGATACCAGCACCACGGAAAAAGTTTTCATTGCCACACCAGCAGATACTCGAAAAAGAGGTTGTCCAAGAATCAGATGAGTCGATTGTCTGTAAAGAGATTTGAGCATCCTCAAAGTAACCGGATGGGAAGTCCATGGTTAAAGATAGGGCAGTTTGGAATATAATTCTAAGAAGGACCAAGGCCCACATACTGCTGTAGTGCAATTGAAGAAGGAATGAAATTGATAAATGATACAGATTATAAGTGACGTGATTGATAAGTGAGAAAAGTGAATTCAAAAGCATTGGTGTATTAACTTATTTCACAAGCAAATTAATCCATAAACAAGTCAGCATTTTGCAAAGAAAATGACCTATGTCATAAATTAAAAGAAATATGAAGAAAAATGATAAATAAGGTACTTCTTTATCACTTACCGACGGCTATCCATATAAATAATCTGACCCATGTCGCAGGTTGCAAATTCACAATTAATATAATATTTACAAGAATGCTCATTGCTGGTACTAATGGAACGATGGGAACCTGAAATAATTTATTGCATTCAGTAAAACATATTCATTAGATTTGATTAAATAAAATGAATTTAATAGTTATAGAATAGTAATGAATTTAATAGTTAAGTTCCAATTTCTGGTATAAAATTTTTTCGCTTAAATATTTTTTATAATTTAATTCAGGGCTCAAAAACTTCCATTCACTAGCTCACCATTGACGATCAAATATTTTAGATTGGCGAGTAAATTTTATTTACCAAATTATTGAGTTTGAAATTAAACTACATATGCTTACTACATAATACATGCATTAAACTACATATGCTTACTACATAATACATGCATTAAACTACATAGCTACATAGATTATCATCCCTCAATCCAGAGGCAACTCGAAGTGTTTTGAAAGCAAGTGGTGGCATTTTTCTTCCATTTAGAACAACAAAAAAAGGACCAGGTTACCCACTTTGCAGCATTCATGAAACTATTGTTTTTGAGACGTTGAAATTTTATGACAACCTTATTTTTTTTAATTTATTATTACTATTCCAATAAATACTTGTCACCAGAATGTTCTTCATACCGCATCTGCTAGCATTTTAAAAACTATTCATATTGTAAATAACAGGAAAGAAAAATTTTAGTCTGGCCTTTTCTTTTTGCCTGGAAATTGTTCAGAACAGAAATTTCATGTCCTGGTTTTATTAAAAGTAAATTAAAATGTTTTAAATTATTTAATAGGGTTAACAAAGTTCTTTTTAATGTATACACAGTATTACGAAAAATTAATAAACATACCTTATAACAAAGAGGACTTATGGACTGTTTGTGAATTGAGATAGTGAAGAATGATAGAATGAATCCTACAAGAAGGATAACTACAATAATTATGGCCCACCAACAGTCCAAATAACTGGAAAATATCCGTATAAAACCACATAGTAAAAAAGTTGTTACACAGTAGTATACCACAGAGTGGGTAACTAATTTTCCAGGACTCCAATCAATAAAGCGTTTCATCCACTCAAAATTGTCTCTCAATTCACCACCGGTATCAGTTAACGGAATGGAATTACTTTTGATGGGATCGTCATTCTGCGTGAGTTCTAGAACGTCTTTTTCCGTCAAATCAGAAGGCTTGTATCTCAAGATAATCACGGAGGCACTTACCACAATGTATGCAAAGAGTGTCCCGATAGATATTACTTCCACTAAAGCATTGATGTCCAGTAGTAATGTTGTAATGAAGGATAAGAAAGAGAATACATACATAGCCCTCAGCGGAATTTGAGTCTTTTTGTTGACTTTCGAACAAAAGTTCAACAGAAGACCATCGTCTGCCATGACGTAGATTACGCGAGTCAAAGCGAAAAGACTGCCAATAATGCCTGTCGATGTGCCACAAACTGCTCCGACAATAACTGCTATTTTTGCCCATTCTGCCCCGTGAGAGCCTAATGCTTCTGGTATTCCGGACTCGTCTTGAATATCCTTATAATTTACCATAAGTGTAAGAACTGTAGCTGTTCCTATATAGCCAATAGCAGCTATACCCATTGCTGCCATGGTTGCCCTTGGGATAGACTTTTTGGGATCTTTTGCTTCTTCGCTACATGCAGCAATAGCCTCGAACCCAATGTAAGCATAAAAGCAAGAAGCGGATGCTTCGAAAACGCCAGACCATCCGTATGGCATGAAACCTCCTGTTTCTGGGTTGGTCCAATTCTTTATATCAGCAAAGTAGGCGCCTACTCCAATAATCAAAATGATAACTCCTATATTGATAACGGTAAACAAGTTGTTTAAATAGGACGTCATTTTGACTCCAAATGAAAGGTATATCACAAATATGAAAAGAATGAAAACGGCGAAAAAATCCAAGTAATCTGCAATCATAGGTGCTTCTATAGGTCCTGTAAAAGACATTGTACCATTTTTGATGTGGTATCCTGCTAAGGAGTCTATGTAGGCACTGGCAGCTCTCGCAGTTGCTGCTGCACCTATAGTGTGCTCCAATGCCATGTTCCATCCTACTAAAAATGCCCACAGTTCACCTACAGCCATATAGGTATAAGAATAAGCTGAGCCTGATTTCGGATATCTCACTCCCAGTTCAGCGTAGCACAGAGCAGCTAGGAAAGATGCAAAACCACTGAACAAGAAAGCTAGTACTATGGCTGGGCCAGCCATACTTTTTGCTACTGTTGCTGTAAGTACATAGACACCAGCTTCAACCATATGACCCACAGCCATCAGAGTTATGTCTAAGGTACTGAGACATCGCCTCAGATTTGTGTCTAGAGCTTTACCAATATTGGTTTTTTTCCTAGTCAAACGGGAGGAAAATTCGAAACATTTTGTCGACCAATTTTTTCTTCCCAGTGAAGTACCTAAAAAGAAGAAAAAAATCGATAAATTTAAATAAATATGTTTAACCACAGATATTGTGAACAGAATTGAAAAAATCTAATTGATGCTACGATTAATTTGTATGAAAAGAATAATAATATTATATCTGCAACCACAATACTAAATAAATAACTGTTTTACATGGTTAATAAAATAATATTTTTAATATAAATTTTCGCAATGGTTATTTTATTACAGAAAATTTCATCTTTGCGACGCTTTGTAGGAATAAATATATTTATTGTGTTCTATTAAACTGGGTGTCCCAAATAAGGTGATATAAGAGTGATTCAGAAAGCATAAGGTGATTCAGAATAACATAGCAACATATTGTCAGAAACATCTTCGTTCGCCCTAAGTGATGTTGCTCAACAAGAGCATTGGAGGAGACAGACATGCATTGCCGCAGTCATTTGAACTGTCATAAATCTGCCAAGCTGATGGACAATTTTTCTACTGTTTGTGCATTTTTCTCAGTCAATCGGGTCAAATGGATCATAGGTTAGAGTCCCCCTGCCGTCAGGCTAAGCTAGGGAGATTTTCGAATTTTCCTCTCCATGTAACGCAAATGCGGATTAGTTTCATCAAAAAGTCTCCAAGAAGGCAAATTTCTCCAATACTCGATCCAGGAGTTCCCTTGTCTTCTGGTTTGGGTTCAAAATTACAGGGTTTACGGAGTTGAGGATTAGAAGTCGTAAATCCAAAAAATTGGGTCTGATGTTCAACTGTTATAAAATTATAAAACGTTAGACTAGGGAACTCCTGGACTAAGCATTGGGAAAAACTAGTCTTCGTGGAGGATTTTTCCGATGGAACTAAGATGCTTATGCGTTACAAGGGTGGGAAAATCATGAAAACCTAACACAGCTAGACGGTAAGGGTACTCTAACCCATGATCCGTCTACCACCGAAGATATTTTACGTCAGCACTGTGGTCGGTGCGGGATTCGGATTGACCTGCCATCGATGGAATTCGAACCTGAGTCACCTCAATGAGAGCCGAGCGCTCTATCTCATGATCCATCACGACTCCTTTACATAAAGTTATAATAATTTCATATTTTATTAAAAAAAAATATCTTTCATTAAAAAGTATCGAAATTTAAGATGGGAAAAAAAAGAAAAATGAGATGACAGCAAGGAACAGAATGCGGAGCTTCCCAGTAATTTAAATAATAGACCATTTAAATTTATTTACCTAGAACCAGACAGTTTTCATAAAGTTTACTTCACAATCACGGATTTTGTAACCAATGTAATTAGAAAAGGGAAAAAGAAAAATTTTTGCTATTTATGGTCGAACAACTTTGAAATTAAAAACTAATTTTCAAGCTATCATAGCGCCTCATCAGAAAGAATATCATTCATCATTTATGTTGCAATTAATTAAAACAGTGTAGGGAATTATCTGTTTTGGCTGTCACTACAATTTGAAGCTGTGTCTGGTATAGTTAATGATTTAATTAAATGCTGGCCAATTGTCAGTGCTAAACGAAAAATCAAAGCTGCTCGCTCAAATTAAGTTATATGATCAACTTCATGTTTCGAAATTTCAACAACTTGAGTATATTGCATCAAATACCACGTAAATTTATTTTAGACAAAGAAAAAGACATTTAAACAAGAAAAATAAATTGAACATTTTCTTGTAAATCTTTTTCTTTTCTTAAAAATCTTCACGATTTAAAAAAAATATCGTTAATTGAATAAAATAATACAATAATTTAAAATTAATTTAATTTTAAAGAAATGAATTAGTTTAATTTTAAGGAAAAAATCATAATTTAATGTATTTAAAAAAGAATTAAGAAGTTATATTTGCCATGATTTTTTTGATTTTTATTTACTAGATTTTTAGTTGCATAAATATATTTCAGACAACGAGAAACAAGATTTCAAAAGGAAAATAAAAAATTGAAACTTTCTTTGGGAATATGTTTTTTTTTAATCATGAATTTAAATAATCATCAATTGAATAAAAATAATTAACGAATTTAAAATTAATTTTAAATTAAAAAAGTAAATCAATTTAAAATCTAAATTTTAAAAAAAGAATTAAAAAGATACATTTGCCATGATTTTCTTTAAATCTTTATTTATTAGATTTTATATTTATTTTCCTATTTTTATTTAAATTTGTTGAGATTAGTATTGATTTTTAATTGTTACTGGTTATTATTATTTTATTTTTAGTTTATAATGTTACTATCTAGTGTTTATTATATTCATAATCTTTCTTTACTATTTTTATTCACTACTTTATTATTTTTTTCACAAAAATACAAATATACAGACAATAGACAATTCGTTATTTGACAGTGTCGTTTTGCTTACTTCGTAGCTCTTGTTTAGCTACTACTAGAGCTGCACTATACTAAAAACAATTCCGGATCAAATTACGGTATAAAGTACTGGCACTTTGAATGCATTATCCGTAAAATCCATTTTGCCGTAAAATCCCTTTTTTTTAAAAAAAAAATAATATACAGTAATTTGACAGTTTAATTACCGTAAAATCACTGAATTACTTTCATTAAATATATGTCAAAACAGATTTTTTGTTCCGTAACATAATCCGGAAAACAAAAAAAAGGATTTTACGATAAAAAGTACCAATACCCTGAGGTCCGGTACTTTTTACCGTAATTTGACCCGCAAATGTTTTACATTGTAATGAGCTTTTGGAGATAGTTAACTATGTATTTCCGAAACAAGCAAAGGAGATAGAGGGTATTTAAAATGATTTTCCTTATTTTTGATACTAGAAACATCATTTTGGCGTATCAGTTATTCTTATGCAACATAACTAACGTACCAAGTTTCAAATGAAAACATTAAAAAATATTTAAGATGTTAATTAAAATATACTTTTTAAAACATACTTTTAATTAGATATAAATAAAAGAGTCCCTTAAACTACAAATCTCTTAAAATAATGTTAGTTTTTTTTTTAAAAAAGTTGGTCACGAATGAGGTTTAGAACAATTGTTGCTTGAAATAATTTCGAAAATATATGTTTATATGTATAAAAATAATAAAATTTTGAACTTTCATAAAATTTTTATTAAAGAAGAAAAAAACTTTTTCAAAATAATTTACGGTTAAAATTTAAATTTTTGAATTTATTTCAAGTAACATTTGTTGTAAATCTTATTTGAGACAATAAAATAGAAAAATTTAAATGTTTTGAAAAAAAACTGTTGCACAGGAGATATTTTTATTGTAATTGAATTAATAAATCTCTTTCTAAATTAATCGAAAAAGCTTATACATTCCAGTTCCTTTAAACAAATAAACAGGTTTTCTACAATTTGCTCACCGATTTTGAATTTAATCCCATCCAAGCCCGAGATCGACATAATTTTTTGAGCTCGAGTCCGACATTAAATTGGCCAGGTTCAGGCCAAAATTTTTAAAAGACATTATCTGAGATTTCCTACTTCCAAAAGAAGAAATTTATTACTATTTAATTAGCTATACTTAATAGTTAAACCATCGGTAATAGAATAATATAATTTGGGTCAAAGCTCTCGGGCTCAATCTGATTTTCTGTCATCTTCAATCATTATAGAGGACACTAGGGACAAATAAAGGTTTTAAATCATTTAAGACACTTAAGGCGTTTAAAAAAAAAGTGAATGCAATCCATTTCCGGCGGGCAAATAGGCTCCTCCCAAGTGACGTTGCAAGTACGAGGAGTAGGATTGAGAGATAATAGAATCCTATTCATTATTAAGATTATGTCATTGTTCCTCCAATAATTCAATCGGTAATGCGCTTTAAATTATTTTTTATTTTTCAATAATTTTAAATTCTTAAATTTTTGAACTAACGTAAATGAATTTTCGATTATTTTTAAATTTATCTATATAAATATATGCATGATAAATACGTTAATGAATATTTTTTTTAATTATTATCGGTCGCATTTCAAGGATTTTGATATTCAAATGAGAAATATTTGACTTTTCTTTTTAAAGGTTGAAATTGGATAATGGTAGTAGAAGTTAAAATAAAAATATCTAAGTTCAACGATTCAAGTATTTTTCGATTATTATTAAATAAAATAATAAAAGATAACAAATATTTATTAAAAGTTATTTTATGCCTAGAACTAGCTTTGGATAAACATATTTTACATTTGCGAGCAAAAATTTTTCAATTTGCTTAAAAAGTTCACAAGATATGACGAAATACCCAAAAAATAAACTTAACATAAAGAGGTCCAGACTTTGGATTGCCCTCCTGTCCAAACTATTAGAACATGCTCCCCAAATGTATTTGCTTCCCCCCCCCCGTATATCGGGATTCAAAAATCCGAATTCTTCGAAAAAAATTTATTTTATTCATAGAAAGTACGTTTTTGCGTTTGATTTCGTAACTTAAAATATCGTACTGCACCAATTAAGTACTATATATGAGTTAACCCTCTCAAACCATTAAGATTGAGTAAAAGAACGTGAAGATCCGATCATTAGATAAAAAGTTATTCAGGGTGGTCTACTTTTTAAATTTGAACACTGTGCATCGTTGTATTCTTGTATTATTTACACCCACCATTAAGGAAAAATTATTAAATCAATAATTAAATAACTTAGCTCTTATCTTTCAATTCAATAAAAAAAACAATACTTTCAACTCAGCTTTAGATTAAATTATATAATTCTTAAGCAAATTAATTAAAAATAATAATTTTAAAAGCATATCAGTATATCAAATTGTGAGTAATTACAGAAAAAAATTAGAATAAGGATAAAGAATCTCAATTTCCACTCAAAAATGTCTTCATTTTTTCTCTGATTGTATCATGTTTTAAAAAAATAATTTATAGAAAAAAGTATTAAGTAGTTAGTTAAAAATTATGGTAGGAAAAAAGACATACAAATCAAAATACTTAGCAACATGAGAGTAAATGTATCCCTACGAAATGGGATAATCCTTAATCTTATTGCACACCGCGTGATCAAGCTGTTGACCTTGGGAAAAGCCGTAAATAGGTTTTTGTTTATTTTTTTACTCTCTTTCCTGCCTTAATGAATGGTCAAAAAGAAAATGCTTTTCAATTTTTTTCACTCAAATATTACAACTTGGTAATTCGCCAAGTTACTAAAAAAATATTAACTTGGCGAACATCTATTATTAACTATCAAATTCTATGTCGGATTGTTAACAATTATTATACGTAAATCAAAAACTGATATCCATTTGTTAAGTACATCGAGTTTGGAAATTCTGGAAAGATTTTCAAAATCTTGGATGATTAAAAAGCGTACAAAAACTGTATAACATTTCAAATATTCACAATTTATAAAACAATTTGTAAGTTGTTCAATTGTTTTAACTTTTTAAAATTAGTATTACACTCTATGTTTCACGAAGTTCCCTTCATAACAAATTTTGAGTAGACATTCTTATTCTAATTTGAGTAGACATTCTTATTACATCACACTTTTACAAGACCTACATTCATTTGCATTCTTACATAACTTCCTCATCAGTGAGATATACGTCTTACATAACGTCAGTGAGATAGACACATTTAACACTGTTTATAAAAAATAATTACTCCTACAATTTAAATTTATTACCAATGGGGTAATATTTAACGTCAATTAACTTATAATTTATTAAGGGAAAATAAATTGTAAGTGATCTATCTATCCCTTGTCTATTTCTATTCCATCTTCGATTCTTTGGGGAATTCTTTTGAATACATCAAATTAGGTTAATTTCTTTTTTATATTTATCATACCCTCATATCTTTCTTTAAAAGAAAAAGAAAATAAAGAATCATACATAAAAAGTCTATCACTATAAGATGTTTTTCATCTGAATATATTTGGATATGATGGATTTCAAAACTCAATTAAGCTTATAAATTTTTTTTTAATTTTAATGAAATTGACATTCTTTAACCCATGCATAAAATGAGAGTAAGACGCTTAGGTGAGAAGAGGGGGAATAATTCTAGAGCAGGAGTTTGCAACTTATATGAGGCCGGGGCCGCAATTAAAAACACAAATCAAATGACGGGCCGCAACTTTATCAAAATTTTATCTAGGACTCTTTTATGTTTGAAGGAAAATTAAATATTACTGTCAGATTTTTATCAAGTTGTACAAAACAAGCGTATTGAATTACAAATTAAAATTAGAAGTAGATTTTTAAGCAACATACACACGATTATTTTTGTATTTGAATAAATATTTTCTTGGGTGCAAAACCTGAGAAATAATTTTTTTTGCGCCGTTGGTATGTTAAATTTCACAGAAACGAAGAAATTAGGTTTTTTTTAACGAAAGTAAAGTATTTTAAACCCATATAGATTTTTTACGAAAATTCTCTGCAAAAAATGTCAACTAATATACTTTAGTTCACTGGCCACAAAAAAAGCCTTCGAGGGCCAGATGCGGCCCGTTAGCCGCCAGTTGGTAACCGCTGTTCTAGAGCATTAACTTCAAAAAATAAATCGCTATTGATTAAAATATATTTTCTTCTTGTCTTAATATAATTAGAAATAACATTAATATAATAAATAAGGGTTTTGCTTTTGAAATATATTTACAATAATTACAATTCGTTTTATTTATTTATTTTTAAACAAATTTATAGCTTAAAATGACAATTTTCATGAGAGTGAGTCTTTTATTGATCTATTTTTTTTTTTAGTTTTTCATATGAGTTTTATGTTTTCAATAACTTTAATAACATTTTTATTAATTTCAAAATTGCATTCAACATATTTTACATAAGTACTACAGTAGGGGAGAGTGGGGTCAATTGTAACAGGGTACGATTGTAACAGAGCAAAAATTTCGAGGGTCGGGTTCTAGATTTGGTTCCTAGGTAGCGCACAAGGTGTATTTAATAAATCTACATGTACACCCCTGCTGGCTACTATTTTTATGTACTTTTGAAAAAGTTACATCGCAAAAGATATTTTCACGCTACGTAAGTACTTTTTTTGGTATTAGAATATTATATTGTAACAAAGTAATTTTGTTTAAACAAATAAAAATTATTAACCGAATATGTAAGTGGACACCTTAATTAACATTTCAAGAAGAAAAAAAGATTAGTTTTGTTAATTAACTAGCATTGCTTTTAACAAATGAAGTTGAACTGGCGTCTTGGGGACGATTGTATTAATAAGTAAAGGGCCGACTGTAACAGCTGAAAATAAATAATCTAAAATAAATAATAATACAAACCATTACTTAACTCTTTAAGAACCACCAATAGTTTCCTATATCATTTATATTATGTTGCATGTGCATTTTTTATTTGTCACCTTTCACAGCATAAATTAAAATTTTTAACCCCTTAAAGTTAAAAGTTTAACCCTTTAGGTCTCTGCTCATTATTATTTTTACTCCTAAAATATCACTACTATTTTGATCAATAAAAAATGTATCACAACTGTGATAATATGTATAATTAACTATGTTTAAGTTGAATTTATGAACTGTTACAATTGACCCCGTAAGTGGGGACAATTGTAACAATTTCACGACTGTCAAAAATTGTTGTCGTCTGTCAATTAATACTAATAATATATTGGATTTTTTGTTAATTAAAAATAGTTAAGTAAAAAATGTTACAATTGATCCCACTGTCCCCTACTGACTGAATTCTACTTATCTATATTCTTGATTAGTATAATTTTTGTGATAAAATTTGTATTCTGTCTTCCTTTTAAAATTTTATTGAGGGTACAAATTAGTTCGGTCCGTTTTCAAAAGATAGCTCAGGCTGTAAAGAATGTTTCATAGTGACAGCTGGTTTCGGTGGTTTCAGAGAGGCTATACATCTGTCAATAATATTCAGTTTACATCACTTTGAATTTCATACAAAAACCCTGTTTTGTACTTTGTTGAATATGTCGAATTTTGTGGTAAATAAGCACCATTTGCGGGAGGTTTTAATGTTTCTGCTTTAATTGCAAGAAAAGTGCAGCTGAAGCGCACCGAATGCTTGTAGAAGTTAATGGTGACAATGCTCCAGCTGATAAATCATGTAGGGAATGGTTTCGACGTTTCAAGAATGGTGAATAAAGAATGGTGAATGGCGAAAGAAGAATGGTGAATGGTGTTGTATACTATGAGCTGTTACAACCTGCTGATTCTAGTACGGGCGATCGGTATAGGCTACAATTGATTCGTTTGAGTCGTGCATTAAGAGAAAAACGGCCCGAATACGAGCACGGACATGACGTAGTTATTCTTCTGCATGATAACGGTCGGCCTCATGTCGCAAAAAATTATTTGGAAATGCGCAAGTGGGATATTTTACCGCACCCACTGTATTCACCAGACATTTCTCCTTTTGATTGCTGGTTGTTCTGACGGATGCAAAACGATTTGGCAGGTCACCGGTTTATTTCTTTCGTGGAAATCGAAAATTGGCCCCTAACTTGGATCGCCTCAAAGGACGAGACATTTTTTCGAGATGGAATTTGAAAATTGCCTGAGAGGTGGGAAAAATAAGTAGTCAGCGATGGACAATACTTTGATTAATCTGTTCATTCATTCTGTTCAAAAATAAATGCATTTTTGACCACAAAAAAACGGACCGAACTAATTTCTATACTCAATATGTATTTCAAACTTTTTTTATTCAAAATTAAATTTCCTTCCAATAAATTTTTATGTTTAACATTTTAAGTGAAAATTTTCTAATCTCAAGAATATTTTTAACTTTACCTTAGCAAAAATCATTTGAAAAATTCATGTAAATTACGTAGATAGAGAAGAATCAAATGATTTGTAAAAATATTTCAAATATAACTTTTTTAATAAATTGAATAAGCTATCCATACTTTCAATACGTTTCTAAGAGAATACATAATGTAATTAATTATACGAAAGAAATAATTTACTACTTACCTATTTCATTTGTATCGTCCATAATTGTATCATAAAATAAGTTTCTAAAAAATGTCTTTTTTTAATTTTCGAACTATTTTATTCTTTTTGAAATTCATCATTTGTAATTTTTATTTAATATAGCAATATATTTCTTTTACCACATGCTATAATATTTGAGATTTTCAGAGAACTCGTAAAGCCAGACCCATAATTACCCTTTATGGCTATGATAGAATGACGTATAATATTACTACAAATTTTATCGCCAAATAAATTCGCCAACTGCGCCTTATCTATAGTTAGATATTTAGAATGTTAGGGATGCTAATAAAACTTTTATTTGCAAATTAAAGATTTACGCAACCTAAGACATCGTTTTCGTTGTTGATAATATAATCACCTCCGAGATAATATTAGTTCAAAATGTATTGAAATGAATTATAAATTTTGTGTAATCTTTAGTTTTAAACAAAAATGAACTTATTTTCCCAGAACATTTTTTCTCTCCAGAATTTCTTGTAAAAAACAAACGACTGTAAAGAAAGAAGGAAAGAAAGAAAACGTTCATCTTAAGCTGTAAACATATGGTGTCTATATTTAGATATGGGAATATAAGGAATTTTTGTTTTTAGTTTAAGATGGACTTTTTCTTTCTTAAATCACAAATATTTGTTTGAATTTTTTTCTAAAAGATAAATAACTTTTAAATGTATCTGAAATTTTCTCTATATCGTCTCGATAATTTCTAAAATTGTTTTCGTATTCAAAGAAAATACTTGTCACTTAGCAGTATGTTGACCCGAATTTTTCAACTTTTTAAAACGTTTAGCTGCTCCCAATTTATATCTCGTTTTAGCAAAAAACGATTTATTTAAAATTTTAAGTCAATTGAACTACTGAAAAACTACCCTTATCAACTGTGAAATAATGTTATTTTCGCCCCAAAAAATGCTTTTCAGATAAATGATTTCAGATAAATGAGAAGATGGATTTCTTTCCAGGTTTATCGCATTAGATATCAGTGAATTAAAAAGTTAGACATCATGATTTATAAGTCTATTTGGTTGTACTGAAATTGCATTTTAGGATTCCATGCCAGAAAAGATTGGAAACTGCTGCCTTAGACAACCAAAAGTTTAGAGTTGTGGAGAAAACAATGCAAAGATTACGATGAGATAAGGGTTCATCTAAAAATTAGTTCAAAAGATATTAATTAAATTTGCATTAAAATTTATAAAATTTGTCATTATTAAACGTTTTTTTGAAGGGCATGACATGAAGCTCCTTGTAAAAAGAAATTTCTCAATTATTGTACGAGATACTAACATTTTTCGTAAACATGTGTTCGTTTTAGGATTTAAACAGTGATTTTTTTTTCATACAGGTCGTTGAACAGCCGACGCAATTTTGAGTTTACGGCTACCAATGTTCAACCGCGTAACCTTGCAGTTTTAAACCCAATCCAGAAGACAAGCGTACTCCAGGATCAAGTATTGGGAGACATTTTACCTTCACGGAGGACTTTTTGAGGGAACTAGCTCGCATTTGCGTTGCGTGGCGAGGAAAACCACGGAAACTTCCCACCGTTAGTTTGACGGCATGGGGACTGTAATCCATGATCCGTCTACCACTGAGGATATTTTACGCTAGCACTGTGTTCGGTGCGAGCCGGGTGCGGAGTTTGTATCGACCAGATACCGAACAATTCTAAATATGCTAAAAAAATTAATGAATAAATAAAAATAGTGAAAAAAAACTATTCAATGTGAAGAATGAAATTTTTTTATTGTTTTATCATTGATAGTCTAGGTTTTATCTTAGACAGTTGAAATCACAGGTATACAGTGCCAACTAGTCTAGTAGTTTTTTGCGTATGCATACATTGAAATTGAATAAAATAAACTGAACAAGCTTTTGATGAATAACCGTATAAACAGCGTAAATGGATATCCAAGAAAAATTATTCTTTATTCTAGAATTTGATATTTTATTTTCAATTTCTAGGGTTAGTTATAAATACCGATGTAATTATTTCTGAATGCATGTTATTTTAGTGATTTATTTAATGCGTTGTTATTAAAAAAGCTTATATTTCTTTTTTAATTTTACTATAGTTTTTCTCATTGCAATTTCACTGAAAGAATTTCATGAAAACAGCCAAGATATTAAATAAATAATAGGTTGGATATTACAAATATCAAAAATTATTACTGGTACTAACTTACAAGATTGTTCCTGTGATCGTTTCACGAAACACTTTTTGGGAACCCCTGGTCTAGTATTCTTGTTTAAGAAATATATGATCGCACGGATGAAAACTGTTTGGAATTTTGTCAATATTCGAACTGAAAACTTTTACGCCCTAAATTATTGAAAGGAATAATACACACAATAAAAATTTAGTGATTAAAAAACTTTATTTACTTCAAAATATTGAAAATGGTTATAAAAGCTGATATATTTTGTGAGCTCAAAAAATAATCACTCTTTCTGAAGACTAGTCAGACGAGAACGAGAAAAAAAAAATGATTTGTAAAAGAAAACATAAAGGGGAAAATTCGAAACACCGTTTCCCCCAGCTATTTTCTCCATTTAAATAAATTTTTATAAGTTTTAAAAAATTAAAAAAATTATAAATCAGCAGTGTTTCCCTGAATACGGACTTGTCTGAAATGAAGCATTTCAAAGGATGCAAGAAAAATTCGATTATAAATTTATATAGACTGATTTAAGAATATTTTAGAAGGCACAAAACAAAATACAACCAAAGAATTTCTGTGATAAAATACAAAAATGAAGCAGAATTATATAGGGGAGAGTCGGGTAGCCCCGCTCACTTAAGGAGTATTGCTTATATTTCTGTATAATAATGAGTAATAATAAATATTTTTGTGTGTTTCTATTGTTTTATCATCTAATTAAATAATGCAAAAAGAATAAACCAAAAAAAGAATAGTTTAACTTAAAAAAGTAGAAATTTAAAAAAACATGTTTTTCAGCTCTTTTCAAAATGTGTCGGGTAGCCCCGCCCAGATACAAAAATTATGTTTTTTGACTGTTTTTTCAGGTGTAAATGAAAGTGACCAATGTATTGACAATAGGTAAACCTCGTTTATCATTTTTATCACAAAATTATTTTATTTATTACATATTTATATACTTTTTCAATGAATTCTATCATTTAGTAACAATCATTTAATAACAACATTATTTGTTGTTAAAAAGGCATATAACATTCAAATTTGAAGCAATAAAATAATAATTTTTGCAACCGTACATTTATTGACGAAATAAAATTGGTTGTTGATACCAGACATTCATGTGAGCGGGGCTACCCGATATCCAATTTTTTTGTAAATTTGTAATTACTCGAACAATTTTTCGCATATAGACTTCTTTCTTTGTGCAAATTAAACTTAAGACTACATACTTTAATGCTGTATGTATAGAAAAAAATTATTTTTTTAGTACTAAAATGAAGTTTAATTGAAACATTCAACCAATTTCTCTTAATTTCATGACTACTATATTCAACATATTTTCAAAACTATTGTTTACCATGTTAACAGCTGCATAAATACATGAAACTTTGAAAAGAATCTTTTTTTTATTATAACAATTAATGTCCGATGGCCCATTGACTTGAAAAAATATTCTATACATATGAAATTGACAGAGGGCGGGGGTACCCGCTGGGCGGGGCTACCCGACTCACCCCTATTATATGAAAAGTAAGGAGTTTCTTTTATAGTAAGAAATATTAATTCACTTTTTAAATTGGTTCACATCGGTTTTGAAAATTAGCATCTCTGCTTCTCTTTCGGTTGCTCTTCAAGAGATAGAAGATAGTAATTGTAAATTGCATATAAGGTAATCTTACTCATAACTTATACAAAAAATAATTTATTATCGCCAAAAAATATGCTTAGAAATTACAAATGGTAATCATTTGCAAAGGGAATGGAAATAGTAACACATGTTTCATGCGCCATAAAAAGCATCATTCCTTGTTATGTAAACCAGACAATTTAGAGTTGCTTGGCGCCACTTATTTTAAGCCATCTTTCCCAAATCGGAACTAAATCGAAATATGTATTCAAGAAACTTAGAGTCATCGACACAGAGAAGGAAATGATTTATCTTATCTGCTGCCTGCTTGGCATCTGTTAAGTGAAAGTGCAGTCTAGTTCTTATTCTCATCTAATTATTTCAGTTTGTAGATTTTTTCATTGAGGATCGTGCTTTGATTGACAAAAAGTGCTTTACGAAGGCAAATTTTCTCCGATATTTGATCCAGGAGTTCTTTTGTCTTCTGGGTTGGGTTCAAAATTACAAGGCGGCGGATTTGAACATTAGTAGTCTTAAACCCAAACAATTGGGTCGGCTGTTCAACGACGGTTAAAATATAAAATAATTGAACTGAATAAAAGATTAAATACACTTTTATTTACAATTGATAAAGAACAAAGAAACACGCAATTTTTAAGTAAACTAAGTACGTGGAATACTCACCAAATATTTTGTCACAGTACTCAGTACGGCAGAAAACTATACAGGATAAAATTTAAAAAAAGTGACGTTTTTAGAGAACAAACTGTAATAGACTAATTTTCATTTTGTGATCATTACACAGTTAGGTATAAATAGTTAATGGTTGAGTATTTATTTCTTCCAATATTTTTATCCATTTTCATCCAAATGAAAATTAAAACTTGAATTCACCATTTCATCGAATTTATTTTTTTTTAAATTTATTTATTAGACATTTTAATAGTTAACCTTGTTGAATTTCGCATCATCACCATTTAGTTTTAGATACTGTGGCATTGTTTTTCTTAATTATAACGGATGAAAATAGATTTTTTAAAAAAAAGTAAGTTTCCAAACTAAAATCATATTAAATTTTTATAGGTCATCCCATGTTGCAGTTTCTCGACTTTGTTTCAACGGAAACCTGAGTACATTTTATCTGATGATCTAATTTTCACGTAGTAGTATGCAATTTAAAAGGCTTAAGGAGTAGAGTTTGGAAGAACCCGGGTTTTTTTCAAACTCGCAGCCTTATCAAATCCCGGGTTTTATCAAGTTTTTGATGAAAAAATTGGGCTTTTTCGTTTTTTTAAGGAAGTTAAAAATTGCTATGTTATTATATTTATTTCTTCTCAATAAACAGATTGTTACATAAGAATTTAAAATTATTCCATTAAAATATTCCAAATTTTTTTTATTGCATTTACACAGAGCTAGTTCCGAAGTCTGTTGGGATAAAATTCAACTTTTTCCTCTGGTACCATTACAAATGAATCTGCACTTTTTTAAAATTCCTATTCAACTTTTGATTATCATAAAATTATTTAACTGTTTATCGCCAAATAGTTTGTTGAGTAATGTTGCGTTAATTCTTAACAACAGTTTTAAAATCATAATTTTAATTGCAAATTTTTCTTGGAAACTGTTTTATATAAAACTTATAGTACAGGCAAATGTAACTTATTTACTATTTATTAAGCTACATAAAGTTTTCAATGAGTTTTTATAAAATGTTACGTAATAATGTAATATTACATGATAGCTTTATATAATAAAAGAAATAAACTTTTCCTTTAACTAAAAATAATAAAAATAATAAATAATTAACTAAAAATAATAAAAATAATTTAACTAAAAATAAAAATAACAAGTCATAACAATAGTAGAGAATAATATTAACAAAGGATAATGAATAACTATATCAAGCAAATTTCTTCAAAAAAATCAATAAATAATTTGTTAATCGAATAAATTTTTTACTGTTTTTTTCAAACATTTTTGCATGTTTTTATTTTTTACATGTTTTTTTACGCGTTCTACATTTTTTTAAATGGGAAAAAAAAAATGTTAATCTTAATTTCTGAAATTAATTATACAGCTCAGAAAAAAAATTCTCAAACCTAATTAAATTTTATGAAATTATAAAAAATTGAATAGTTACTAGTTTCTTAAACATTATTAAATTTTAAAAAAAAAAACAGTTTTTATGTTTTATTTAATTTTCGATTATAACCGTTGTAGAACAGCTGACCCAATTTAGGGCTTACGACTACCAATGTTCAACTCCGTAGCCTTGTAGTTTTGAACCCAATCCAGAAGGCGAGGGAACTCTTGAATCAAGTTTTGGGAGTCATTTTGCCTTCGTGGAGGACTTTTTTGAGGGAACTAACCCGCACTTCCTACGAAAACCTCCTACGGTTAGCGTGATGGCAAGGAGACTCTAATCCATTAGCCATCTACCACTGAGCTTTTCTTTTTTATAATAATGAATTAACTTAATTTATAATTTATATCTTAACAGTTTGCTTCAAAGAAAGATTTATAACACCCACGCATGATCTTCAAAAGGATCATGAGTAAGTGGAGGTGGCGTTCATTAAGCGCCACGGGGAATTACCAAATTCATTCTGCTTCTCTGACTGGCTGGACACAGCGGATCGATCACGTGATGTGTTCAAATTAAATTAGTGAAATTTTTTTTCAGGTTCAAGACTGGCAATGCCGTCCAAGTACAAAAAATTGCCAGGAAATGGGAAGTACAAATCTTTTTTCACTGAATAACTGTATGCATAAATTTCATCAGGTCTGATGAAAAGTACGAGAACAAGGGCGCCGGCAGCGGGGTGCAAGGGGGTTCAGTTGCAACCCCCTGGCTTTTTTTATAAGCAATTATAGAGTATAATAATTCTTTTATTACAAATATTTTTATTCAAAAACAAATAATTAAGTAATTATTGATACGTAACATTTAAAAAATTGCATATTATTCGTCATGCATATTATTCGTCATGCATATATTATAACAGCATATTTATTCATCATAAATTTTTGTACAATAACATATGAATATAAATCAGGGGTTCAACTAACCTAACTTAATGATTGCTTGAAACTATGCACCATTAAATAGAAAACTATTTCCTTATTTTTTTATAGAATAGCCATCGTAAAATAACAGAAGAACTTAAGTAAATTAAGAACTTTTATATTAGCTCAAGTATATATTTATAAAAATTTATAGAGGAAATGCATCCGAAATCTTGAAAAAGTGGGTTTAAGTAGCTCGGATTTATGGTATTTTATCAAAGTAAGATTATGGTAATTTATCGAAGTAAGTGTCTTACGTTTTTGTATATAAAAGGAGAGCAAACTTGTTTTCAATCAAGTACATTACATTTTAACTAAATTTAATATAAAAGCTTTAAAACTAAATGAAAGTAAAAAGTTATTTTATAAATTTAGTGGGTTTCATGCTTAAGAAATTCAGGTATTAAAAGTTTATAAGTGGAACTTCCTTTTCAAATCTCATTTTATTTCTATATGTTTAAAAGAGAAAATTATGTAAGCATTACTTCCAATTGAAATCGTTTAAGATATCCATACATTTTAGAAAATTGCACGTTTATAAGAGAAATTGAAATTGCATAGTGGATCTATGCAATTCAAATTCATTTCTATTCTATTTCCAAGGAAAAAGAGTAAAATACAAAAGTATATTATATTCATCGCTACATAACTGTTTAAGCGTCATTAGCCTTTCTCTTTTATGAACATAATAACTTAAGAAAAAAACCTATTTATCCTGTATAAAATCAAACAGATTTAAATTTCTAAAATTAAAAATTAATACTGATATTGTTAAATTAAAATTTTTCTAGAATTTAATATAAAACTACGACTACACATTTTTATTGTTTTAAGGACACGTTACGAAAGATATAGAAAGTACATTATTTACTTAAAGAACTACAAAAAAGTTTTCAGACAGATCTGTTATTATTGTTCCTTGTAATCGTAAAAAGGTGATAAGCCTTCGCTTCAAAAACATGGGCTAATTATATTTAATATAATAAATATGATGTTTATTATCTTGGCAACCCCACTACACCATCTGAACACTATAAACGTAACTTCGCGTGCTTATCAAGAAATACCTTAAATTCTCCATCTGACTTATCATCAAATAGTTTTATGGTATTATCATTGGTACTTATCATTAAGGCCGCTCATTTCACGACAGCGCAACTTTTTGAAACCAGATGTTTTCAAGGTATAAAACGCTGTTTAATCAGCCAATCGTAATCCATCTAAAACAAGACATTTGTTTGTATAGAAGAAATATACATTTAATATGGTTGTTGATTTTAATTACCATCTCAAAGGGCAAGTTGAACAAGTGAGTACCGCTTTGTTCTAATTTATAGTTTGTTTTCAACTAGCTCGTTCATACCCCATTGAGTAATTTCATAAAAAAATGATGTAAGTTTGTTTCATAACGTGTTTGAGAGCTTTAAAATTATGGCACATTTAATCATTTATCTAATATCGGAATATCTTATGTATTGCCTGTTTTATTTTAAAATTAAGATTAAGGTGTATTGACTGAAAAAAAAGTAACTTGATTTTTTAGTACCGGCACTTTAGATGCATCATCCGTAAAATCCATTTAACCGTAGAATACATTTTGACCATAAAATATTATACCATAATATTTATTCAATTAGAATGGTTCAGTAATTGCACGATAATACTATATATAATAAACTACAACATGGTAATTGTACTCTAGTAAAACATTGGTAAGAGTTGAACTGTATTTTTGCGAATTTGATGTGAACTTAGGAAACTCTGTCCCATATTATCTTAAAAGTTAAAGAGAACACTTGAGTATGCTATATTAGAGTGTAGTTAAACATGGTTCGAACTTGAATGGAAATATGATAACTTAGATGGAAATATTGTTCAAACTAACACTGTATAAAAGTTACAAAAAGTTTGCACTTTATTATACACATAGTACCTATAATTATGAACCATATTATATGCTCACAGTATCTATAATATGGTTCGACAATGAGCCGAATTTTTTTTAATAAAGTGGAACTTAAGTTCCTTCATATTTATCTACTTTTTAATTTATTTATGTAAAGAAATCTCCAAAATCCGAAATTCACATTTAGATAAATTGGCTCCCACTACGAGTTAAATCTGTCCGTTAGGTAATTGGAAATCCCGGTTGATTGCAAATGTCACAGTTATTTTACGATGTGCCAGACTACCTGAAATAATCAGACAATGAACCGAATTTTTTTTAGTAAAGTGGAACTTAAGTTCCTTCGTATTTGTCCACATTTTAATTTATTTATATAAAGAAATCTTCAAAACCAGAATATAATTCACATTTAGGTAAATTGGCTCCCACTACGAGTTAAATCTGTCCGTAAGGTAATTGGAAATCCCGGCTGATTGCAAATGACACAGTTATTTTACGATGCGCCAAACTGGTTGATAAAATCTCCTTGTTTATTGAAGATTACGATATGTGAGGCTTATCTAATAAGATTTCTTGAAAGCTTTAATGTTATTGCTGCATGGTATTACCAGATGCTAACCATCCTTATCGATTAGATATATTTGTAGTAGGCTAATTGTTAAATATGAGTTTTTGCAAACTGCCGAAATTCCTGTACCAATGCGCATAGAAAGCTCACAGCAATAAGCCTAACAAATGAAGTTCACTTTATGCAAAAGCCGGGTTGTTTTTCACTTAACCAACGGCATATACACCTCTCAGAAATAAAACACTCTTTTTAGACGATTTGCACTCTTTTTATCTGTATATACTGTTATACTGTATTATTTATTTATGACAACAATTTCATCACGAAATCTCGTGATAATTAATGAAACTCAAAGCTGGGAAATGCTTGACGAAACAGCTCTCTCACTCGTGTATCAGCTAAGTTCACTCAGCGAGTTCTACATCATTTTTTTTTATCTGATTTGTATACCATTTCCTTTATTTGACTAGATGCTACAAGAGCCAAGGGTTCACTTGTTCGCTAGTTAAGTTGAATGTTTTGGTTCGACTTCTGGAAAGGTTTGCGAACTCATTAAATTACACTTTTTTTCATTCTATGTTGTGCTTCCTAATCAATCATATTAACCGATATGTTCAAATAAGCCAATTTTTTTGACGAAATTCGTATCCTCCAAACAAGAGAAATAGTAGATTTCTTCGATTTGTTGAGATGATGGCTCAGAGCATTTCCGACGAAGCAACCCGTCAAAGAAGATGTTCTACAATTTAAAAGTTCATTATTTAAGGGGCAAATGCTCCAAATTGTTCTAGTATGTGGAAAAACCAGTCCTTATAGGAGACACTCCACAGTCCAAGGATGAGAACTGAGACCACGTCTATCAACTTCGTTGCGATGGTACATAACTTTGCTTAACGATTGCTTCTTCAGAATTCAACATAACCTGTACAGATTACCCATGTTTATGGATTAATGAAGTTAGGATAAGTGGAACTTTATTGCACATTCATAAAATGCTTTTGCTATGTAAAATACCGTATTTTATAAGCTCTAATTGTTTCATTTAACAATTGTTAAAACTTTATTCATTTCTGACACATAGTTAAGCAGAGACAAGCTTAACTGCTAAAAATAAAACTAATATTTTTAATTAATAAATAAAATTAATACTTGTCAGCTTCACGGAGAGAAATAAATACAATTGATATATTCATCACTGTGGAATGAAAACGAGACAGAAACACTACACGTCATAAACCGGAAGAGGAAGTCAAAGACGAAAAGGACGCTGAATTAAATTATTCGAAAGAGAATTATGAACTCATTTTGCTTTCGGCAGTCACGTATTCGGAAGCTACTCGGTTAATTAATTAAATCTTTATGAAAAAGGATCTTGATTGTTTTACTTAATATTAAGTGCATTCTTCAATTCCCCTTCTGATAGATATCATTTTTAAAATTGGAAATGATTCATAATTTTCAACTTAAAGGTATTCCGAATCTACTCAGCTAATTAAGTATTAATAAAATGAATCTAGTTTGTCTTACAGGAAACTTTAGAAAAAGTGCTTTCTTCAATGCATTCTCTCATATATATAATTTCGAAAAAATGGAAATGACCTCAACTAAGTTTCAACTTTTAGGTTTTCGGAATCTACTCTGATAATTAAATGGTCATAAAATAAATCTAGATTATTCTACTTAAAACCTTATAAAAAAGAATTTTTTTTAATACATTCTTTCGTGGATAGAATTTTTTAAAAATTGAAATAACTTACAGCTTTCAACTTTTTGTTATTTAGAACAATTCGATATTTAAAATTTAATGAAGTTTTTATATAAAGAATCTAGATCATGAAGAAATCTAGATAACTTTAGAAAAAGTTCCTTTTTAAATGCCCCTTTAATAGGAATGAATATGACTTATATTTTTAACTTTTAAGTATACCCAGATAATTAAGTAACACTTTTGAAAATTTTAATTGTTTCGTTTAAAAATCATAAAATAAGTGGTCTTATTTATAAAATTTTTCATGGATGTCATTTTCAATAAGAAACAGTAGATCATTTTTCAATTTTAAGGAAACCACTTTGATCCTTATCTATAATGCTTTAACATAATATTTTCTTTACTAATGAAGTAGATTATACACTAACATAACATTTAAACTAAGCAATAGAGCAGACTTTTCGTTAACATAATATTTGAATAATCAATTTAACAGACTATTCTGAAACAAAACAATTTTATTAATCAATGCAACCGATTTCGCTCTAACATATTATTTAACCAATATGGTGTGGCAGGGTTTGAACTTAACATTTATGTTAATCTATACAGCGGATTCATGTTTTCCGCACTGCAGATTAAGAAAAAACCAATAGATTTAAAAATCAGAAAACGTAAATGTGGATGGATTGGACACATTTTTGAAAACCCAGCAAATTCAAAGTAAAACAGGCTCTATAGACTGGACAACAAAGGGTAAACGAAAGAGGGGTAGAGCTAAAGTGACAAGGCGCAGAACTATTAAGAAGGGATTAAAGACAATAAACAAAACATGGAGGTAGGTACTTTATTTACATTGCACTAGAGCTGCGCAATGGGCTATTGGCGACGGTCTGGGAAACATCATTGAAGAGGATCAGAAGACATGCCATCGCAATTTTGATCCACTACAGGAAGAATAACTTAATACTTATGCTATTCATAAATCTAAACAACAGGAATTAAACCCAAATAATGGCACAAAAACTGAATTTAATTTACGTTATTTAGCATTATCCATATGCAGTACAAATTACATTTAATCTTCATTTGGATGTTTGGCAAATTATACTACAAATAAAAATGGAATTTTCGGTGCATAAAAACATAAAAACAATTAACAAAAAGAATTATTAATTTAAAAAAAGTTAATTTATAGATCTTGAAAAAAAATCAATATTAAAAATTTTATGAAATTTAAAAAAAAAAAGTATTTTCAAAAACTTTTTCCAATCATTCCAAAACTCTTCAAACGAAAGTAATCTCTTCAAAATGGCTAAGGACTTGCAATGACTTTCTTTCAGGAAAACTGCGTTTCTTTCACAACAAATCGAATATTTAATTGCCGTATTGATAACTCGAACAAGTTTTCGTTTCAGCAACTGACCCAAACGATTTTTTATTTAACAATTCTTGTTCGAAAACGAATTGTAGATAGCTGAGGGTAATTGTGGGGACTTCACTTTCGATTTCTTCAGCAGTAATGAACGAGGACATGAACACGCTGTTCCTCAGGGCTCAAAAATTAACAAGGTCAGATGACAAAGAAAAATCCCTTTACGATTCGGTTACTGATTATGTGTTTACCTTTGGTTCAGCTCAACACCGAAAATGCGTACAACTTACGTAGTACTGATTCTTAATTTACAAGCGTTCTTGGTCCTACATGTAACAGGTAAGTGTATTGGAATAAAATCTATATTAATTGCGTAATTTGTAACTGTTCATGTTTCGTGAAGGTCTTTATAATTGCGGAGTTGGAAAATTATTTGAATTACAAATTAGATTCCATGTTTCCTCGTCAAGGTTAAGATTTGGCCTTAAAATTAATTGTTTATCTTTTTTCTAACTTGTAATATATTTAAGTAACAGGTTTTACCTAGTTAATATTTTCGAAACTGTGCCAGCATAAAAAAAAAATTTATACTATAAAATATATTGAGATCACTACAGTTTTATTTGAAGTCAACTTCACATTTCTGTTGGGCAAAGTGATTGCTATGCTATTTTAAAATACCTAACATGAAAAGAAAGCTGATTAAATTGTGTTAACAAAAACTGTTTTTAAGGATTTATATGTTTAATAAAGAAATTCGAATTTTTTATATTCACTTATCTTTAAAAAATAAATTAATTAATTAAGATTAGCAGTTATTTTTTATTTTATAAGCAAATAGTATTTAACTGAATTATATAAAATCTCTTACTATATTATTTTTAATGAAAATGACTTTTTTAGAAAATGCTGAGGTGTAATGTGTTGACTCAAAATAAATACTATTTTAACGCAAACGTTAAGAAAATAAATTACTTTTTTAAAAAAATATATTTTAAACACTAATGTATAAAATATATTAAATCGAAACAAATATGCATGAATTAGAGACAATTAACGACTTCTCATCGATTTTAAAAATAGTGCTCAAATTTTAAATGAATTTTTGTGCCTCGTAAAAATACCAATTTCTGTCGTTTCCCGAACTAATTAATATTTAGAGCCAATTTGAATTTGCCAGAAGTCTAAACATCGATGACTTTCTAAGAAGCTAGTGTTACGATATCTTTAATTGTGTCAAAACGTAATTTATATTTTAATTTAACTTATTTAATTTCATATTTATGTCAATTTACTACTTATTTAATTGCCTTTTCTTTACTTAAAGTAGAGATTTAAGATAAAATGCATTTCCGGTCCTACCTTGTGTTTTGAACGCAAGTTTGGGATGACGATATTTATGTATACGGTCAACTCTTTTCTAGTTCACTTTGTAAACATGGTTTTTAAAAATATTTGTCTTATTTCATTTTTCGATATTTTTCATAAGTCATTATATAAAATTATTTTCCATTAAAAATGCTGTAACTTGCGTGGAAATAAGTAATTTTTACTTATTTATAGATTTTTTTTCCATTTTTTTTAAATTTTATTCCTTAAAAAATTATTTTAAAAGGTGTTTAATATGGTATAAGCAGTTTTTTTTATATTAAAAGGTTAAAAAAAATTCCTCACAAACACCTTACCAAGTCTTTCAGGGCTGTATTTTTTAACGGCTATGGTGAAGGAGTGCCACGTGGTCAGACGACGTAGATAGCTCCTGATCTGGTGCCCCCCTTTTCATCCAAAAAAATTTGTCAAAATGTATTGCAACATTACTACTTTTTATCCATGCCCCCCATATTTGCCAGGTTTTTTCAATTACTTCTATTTTAGAAATTATAAGTCTCAACCTTTAAAATGCTCAACAATATCTTTTTTTTAAAAAAAAAAGAAAAGACTGACTTATCAGGTGTGCGTTAAAAATTAAAAAAAAAAAAAACTTATTACGTATTTTTTCATACTGACCAGCTTTAAATTTAAAATATTTTCTTCGTCATACACAAAATTTAATATCACAATGCTTCTTACAAACTAAGTTTTTTTAAAACAATTTTCACACCAAGGAATTTTTAAAAAAATATCTTGTTGTTTTAAAATTAGATCTTAGAAACATGAGTAAAATTTAAAGTCAAACTGTTAAAATAGTTCTCGGAAAAAATGCTAAACGAAGGCAACATTGCCGAATTTCAAAATCCGATGTAAAAGAGGTGCCCGATGTCGAGTGTATTTTATGAAGCAAAATATAGAGCAAAAATTACTTAAATATTTAATTTAGGGTCATGGAAATAAAAATATAAAACTTGAGTATTTAATTCATTTTTATATTTTCATAAAATTCACATACCTCGAATATTTATAATACATATTAATTGCTAAATCATGTTAAGATATGTATTTCATTATGTATTAGTAGTTAAACATATTATTCTAAAATATTGAAATAGTACACATGGTTACATTCGATACAACTACTATGTTCAGTATCTGAGTAAAAAAAATGTTTCATGTTTTATTCAGATGGAAAAAAGTAATAAACTTTACTAGCGCAAATTTATCCATTATAGGAAAAATACACTCAGAAAAAAAATATGGTCTAAACTACCAGAATATGGTAAAATTACTATATTTTTGGCTTTATGTAAACAGCAAAATGCAGGGCAATTTTTACCGAATCACTTTGGTAATGATTTAGGTCAAATTATCAATTAAATACGGTTTTGTAACATGTAATAAAATTTGGTAATTGTGGAAAAATTTGGTAATTTTTTTCCGATACCCTAGAGCACATCATGAAACTATTTATTCAGTTTAATTTACCTTTCAACTTTGGATTTTTTTTTCACTAAATGTATAGTAATAAAAAGTATTATTTTCAAACCAGAATTGCCGGTAAATTGTAGCCGGGAAAAATTACTAAATGAGGGATTTAAATACCCTATATTTTGGTTTAATGGTTGTTGTTTTTCAGAATTATGGTTGTTGTTTTTTTACAAGAAGTATCGTCACCATAAAGTATGGTAATTTTGCCAAATTTTTAAAGGAATTTTGTTATTTTAATTTTAAACTTTAAGAGCATTTTTAATACCTGGTAATATTAAAACATATTTATTTAGTAAAAAGTATATTTTTTTATCCAATAGTTTATGAAAGTAAGAAAAGTTACAGTACCGTAGCGTCCCATTTTATTTCATTCCAAGCTCCCCGTGAGAAAATATATGCAGCTATTCAGTCTGATAACGTAATACTCTTTAAGAACATGAACTATGTTGGCCATCTGTAGAAATTATCACGCAATATTTTGACGGTCAACCAGTAGACTGGTAAATGGGTCAGAAATTATTTCATTATTTTATCAAGTAGGAAGTTTTTAATTTCCATCTCAGAGTGGGGAGGGCGTAAGGGGCGTGTCCCAAATGCCTATAAGGTATGAAAATTACGATCAGAATGGTTGGCAACACGTCGGAACAAAATGACGGAATCAATTATCGTTCTTCTGCGGATATGAGTGATTAGCCTATTCTTTTAAATTTTATTTTCAAAATTCTTGTGATCTTTTTTTTAAAAAAAAATACCCCGAAGAGAACCGCGGTGACTCTGAGGATAGAGCGTTCGCTTTCCAATGATGTAAACCGGGTTCGAATACCAGAGATGTCTGGTTGATACAAATTCAACACCCTGCTCACGCCCGCTATAGTACTGACGTTAAATATCCTCAGTGGTAGACGAATCATGGGTTACAGTCCTCTTGCCGTCAGGTTAATCGTGGGAGATTTTTGTGGTTTTTCTCTCAACCGTTTTTTTTTTTATCTCAACCGTTGTAAGCATTTCTAGAATATACGCAGAGGGTATTATTTACAAAAACTTTTTTTAAATGATTTTTTCTGTTAATAATTTGTTTGTCACATGAAAATCTGTCATTTTCCTGGTTACTTTTATTTAGTAATTTATAACCAAAATAGATAGCGCCAGCATTTAATATCTTATGTTAATAGATTGATTAGATTCTGGAATGGGTTCATGTAACGCAAATGCGGGTTAGTTCCATCAAAAATCCCTCAACGAAGGCAAAATTTCTCCCGGTACTTAATCCAGGAGTTCCCTTGTCTTCTGAATTGGGTTCAAAATTACAAAGCTACGGAGTTGAACATTATTTGTCGTAAACCCAAATATTAGGTCGCCTGTTCAATGACGGTTATAAAATAAAGGGTTAAGGATGATGAATTTGTTTAATTAAAGTGTCTTAAAGATACTAAAACCTGATATATCAAATAATAGCGAATGTTTTACTC
The DNA here is from genome assembly GCF_982258835.1 of Parasteatoda tepidariorum. Classification (NCBI taxonomy): domain Eukaryota; kingdom Metazoa; phylum Arthropoda; class Arachnida; order Araneae; family Theridiidae; genus Parasteatoda; species Parasteatoda tepidariorum. The sequence goes on along the minus strand of NC_141762.1, from coordinate 71,646,827 downwards.
TCTATTGTCTTCTGGAATGGGTTCAAAATTGCAAGGTTACGGAGTTAAACATTGGTAATCGTAAACCCAAAATTGGGTCTACTGTTGAACGACGGTTATAAAATATAATAAAATAGAGAGAAGAAAAATGTTTTGAATATTTATCGGGACAAATTTTTAAGTAGGAACTATTTAACTCACTCTCAAGAGTGATTTGAATAATTCCAAAAACATCAAGCATTTTTTCAAAATTAAAAATAAGGTTCTTTAAAATAATTTCATGTAAAAATAGTTGCTGTTCTGAAACGGGTCTAAATGTAATAAATTACAGAAAATTATTTTTTAGATAAAGTTTGTAAGATCTTGTCATTGTGATTAAAAGTAATCATTCTCTGCAACATATCCCAACAAAAAATGATTTCAAACAATTAAAATGTATGATTACAAATAATAATGATCAACGACATATCACAAGATCAATTATAAATAGTCAAAATGCATGATTACAAGTAATAATGATCGATGGCAACAAATCACGACAAGAAATGTTAACAAATAATCAAAATGCGTGATTTCAAGCAATTAAGAATATTTTCAAAAAAGAGGTTTTTCATAAAAAAATTATATTGTGCATAGTTTTCTTTTCTTTTCTAATCTATTGCAGCACAAAACTTCTGCGAAATTTACTTTTTTGACTAACACGTTTTAATTTTAATTTTAAAAAAAATTACAATGTTATTGTTTGAATCGTTATAATAACTTTAAAAGACTTAAAAAATTGCAAAAAAATTAAAAATTGACGTAGAATAACCCAAAGGCAAACCTAACGCAAATACAAATCGTTTAATGAGTTTAAATTCATAAAATATCAGTTAGAAAAGCATTACTTGAAATTAACTAACAGTAGGCTAACCAGCTTAATTTGCTTGGAAATTTATTGTTTCCTTTTTGCAAAAATAACTTTAATTTGTAAATAGTAATTAAAATACAGTCAAACCCCGCTATAGTGAACACGGCTTATAGTAAACTCCTGTGTATAGTGAACGAAATGCTCGGTCCCGTGCCTTGCTATACACGTATAATGTTATTTTTAGTGGATTTAGTGAACCAAAAAAGTGAGAAAGTTGGATATAATGAACTTTTTCCTGTCTCCGACTGATTTCCCCCCCCCCCCATTTTCCTTGTAATAATTTTGAAATTTGTACTTCAAAATAAATACATATACCGATTTTTAAAACCATCTATAGAAACTCTTTTATGTGCTCGAATGGCAGGTTAGACAGGCTTAAAAAGCGGAATAACAGAAATTCAGGAAAAATTATCTGAGAGTCGGGAAGTGTTTCCATATCTGATGTAGAGGATTGCTCATCAGCTAAAGATAGCAAATTTTTATTTGTACGCAAGACGAAGAGTGATGAAAATAGAACATTTTTTGCTACTATATAATATTTTTCAGTCATTTATATGAATATAATGTAATAAAAGGGAGGAGTTTGGGAACCATTAGTGAAATTGCCTGCGTAGCGGAAATAGTGAACTCCCGGTTATAGTGAACCGAAATTTCGGTCCTTTGAAGGTTCACTATAGCGGGGTTTGACTGTAATAGTAAAATATCATTAACTTCTATATTTAATATTAATTTTAATTAAAAATATTCTTTTAATTTAAAAGTAAGTTTTCTTGCTTAAAAATAGTAATATGTAACTTGAAAATAGTAATTTAAACTCTAATAAAAATTTTAAAGTATAAGCTTTATTTTTAAAACATAGTAAATTTAGTTTATATATAGAGTTAACTATAGAGAATTGATAATATATTTGATTAAACAGTAAAAGCTAATTCAACGTGCATATTTAAATGATAAAGCTTCCATGTTAATTAATTCAAATGTTTAAGCTTTTATATTTATTGAAATAATTATAAGAAATTATTAGCTTCAATGTAATTATTAATTTTAATTAAAATTATTCATTTAATTTGAAAACAGTTATCTTGAGATAAAATGCTAGTAGTAATCTAACTTAAAAATAGTAATTTAAATTCGAATTAAAGTTTTAAAATTCAACCAATATTTTGTATTTTGATTTTTTTTAAAAATAAAACTATAGTAGATACTTTAAAATTCATTTGATTCCACATTTAAAAATAATTCAACTAGCATTTTTTAAATGATTATGCTTTCTAATTAATTAGGTCAAATGTTTAAGTTTTTGTATTAATTAAGTAATTATAAAGTCAAAGAAGTTTTTTTAGCATAATTAAATGGCTTAGATCTATTTTTTTACAAAAGCGAAAAAATTAAAAAAAGGTAGAACGAACCTGTTTGTAATTTATGTAGAGTAGAGTGTGCAGTATATAAAATAGAGCATCTTACATTCTTTTCGTTTAATAATTGGAATTTCAGTCACTGATATACAATTTTAATGGTTCGAGAAATTAACTTTAAATATGCTAGTCAGTTAGCAGACGATATTTTTAAGTTAGAAAATCAGCCATAAAAGGCGTTTTTTCTCTGAATCTCTGGGCTGGTTCATCTAGTTTCATTTTTTGTTTTTGTTTTTTTCTTTCGTTAATATTTAAACATTTGAAAAGAATTTAGTTCTCAGTTTTAAGGCTAGTTAATCCAAAGATAATTTGATGCAAATAAAGTTTTTATAAAATTTCCTTTTTAAATTTTTTTTTTTATTTTTCAAAAAAATGGTTAGAAAATTCTGAAGTTAAAAGCAACAAATTTTGGCTTAATTTCATTTAATGTAATTTTAAATGGCAAAACACTGCATTCAAACGAAATCAGCCTAATAGTTTCTTTGTAATAAAGTTTCAGAATAGTTTTATTTTTCAATTTTCATTTTTCGAGAACCATTTAAACGATTCCGTTCAAATTTTGGATTTCGTCAGTTGAAATTACTATTCCCAATATTATGCAGATATTTGATTAACTTATAAGACTTTTTCTACCATTTTAATATTCATCAATTGTAAATAATAAATAAATGTTAAATGAAATCTTTATTTTTATTCAGTTAGATTTCGATGAAAGAGTTTCATGCGCTCAGAAATTTTTAGATTCTCACAAAGAGTTCGAGAAGCATGATATAATACAAAAAAATTGAAATTAATCTAAACTATTGAAAAACAATTTTCCAGAATAGGCTTACCCTCACCCTCTATATTTTGAGAATGTGAAATTCAAATATCGTCTGCGTAAGAAAAATAGTATGCTTAAAGTTCCAAAATGCCATCGTACCAGTAAGATTTTAACTCAGTACATAAAAATACGATAATTGGATAATAGAAAAGTTATCAAGATGTTTCATTTTCTATTATGCCCACTGTACTTCGCGTCAGGTTTACATGTCATTGAAAAAAATGTCAAGTGTTTAGTTTCACCTCCCTTGAATAAAAATACTATAAAAAAAATTTAAATACACAATTTTTTTTTCTTTCATGTTTCAGAAAAAGATACGAAAAGAATTTAAATGCACTGAAAAATATCCTTCTCGTCATAAATTTTAAATTGGTTATTAAGAAAATTCTGATTGACTCCGTTTTAATGCAGTTAAAAAAAATTCCATTGGGTACTTGCCCTTCGAGGAGAAGATCAAATATACCCACTCATGTGACGTATGACGTCAGCGCCAGCTGATCGTCAAAAAACAAAATGGCGTGTCAAAGTTGAGATGTTAATTAACGTGAAATTAATTAGCTACAGCGCCAAATTCAATTTGTTGAAATATAATTCTTTCTTAGATTTATTAATAGTTTATATATTTTATTGTAAAAAGTGAGATATTTTTGTTTTGTGTTCCCAGAAGCTTTGATGCATAATTAGTTTGCTCATGTTCTATATGGCTTCGTGCCTGTTTTTGTTTTAAGTAAGAAATATATGGTGAAAGAATTGAAATCATTGTGAAAAAATCTTTGTGAAGGATTATAGAATGTATCACTAAAGAAAATTGATACTTGACGGGGTAAGTCAACTCGAAATTAAATGGAAAGAACAGTTGCTAACGTAAACAAAGCCACGTTTTAACAACCAATCAGGTTCGAGATACCCACAGTATGTCACTTGCATGTATCCCATTATCAGACAGTGAAGAAAACATAAGGGAGCAGTATGAAAAGCAGTACAAGTTGACAAATGGATTACTGATTGAGGAATTTTTGTTTTTTGTTTAATAAAAATAGTTAATTTTAGCCATCAAACTTCATACGAGGGTACTTAAGCTATTTTTTAAACACGAAGTCATCTTATTCGCTTGTGTCAAATCTACCAGGTGCATCGCATAGCTCATTGTAATTTTTTAAACATCATTTAAAAATTTTAGCATCTGACAATGTTTTACTTCTTATAATCACGTGCTAAAATAAATTCTGCGAAAAAAGAAATAATAAGGAAAACACGGAAATTTTATATCAATTCAGTTACTGGAATTTTTCTCTTTCTTCACTAGTTATTGTTTCGAATTTTTTTTTTCTAACTTGAAATTTAAAGACTCTTTTTTTTCATAGAAAATCTATTTTTCTAAAAATAAAAATTATACAATTGAATAAAATAAATTAAAAGTAATAAAATAAAATTGTTATATCACTAGAACACTTCGCCCCCAGCTCACTCTGTTCAACAAACCCCGTAATTGCCTGCTCATAATTTTTTTTTTTTTTTTAAATGTTGGCATTATATTTTTATAAAATGTCATTTCGTTTTCAAAGTATGTAATTACTTTAATTTCGTGATAGAATATTTTACTACTATGCATATCTTAATGAAAAATGAGCAATTACTTGGATTTGGAAAGGGAAAAAAACACTGTTGAATTTTTTCTGTTGCATGAAAACTTTAGTTGATCGGAACGCAAGATATTTTCGCGTTGCTAATTTCAAACCAACAATCGGTTTTTCTACGAGCTACAGTTTTTATGCAATTTAATAACATATTCCAAACCAGGAATTTTTTATTATCCACTCGAGGGATACTAGGGATACTCCATACGAGGCGTCCCCACTTCTCTGCTACATAGGAAGTAGTAAGAAAAAGGCAAAAATATATTTTGGATTACGTTAAGATCATTTCGTTTGCCTTAAAAGTTTTTTTCAAAGGAACAGACAAGTATATATGCACAAGTATATTCAAGTATGCATGATAAATGACAAGTATGCATAGATACAAGTATACATGCATCTTTACGTTCCTTATAAATTTGCACACTCATTCAAAAACTAAAGTAAACTAAAAACATCATTTTGGAAAAAATATGTAGCCATCCGGACAAAACTAATTTTAGATCAGAAACTCCCACTCCCGAATTAGGTAAGATCAAGTACTTGTATAAATGCAACAAAAGTATAATAAAACCCCTGTATAACTGTATCTATTTTGAAAAAAAAAATTTCACTTAGAAATGCAAAATGTGCGATACAATAAGAAGTAATAAAACAATAGTAATTTTACTTTCTAAAAATATATAACGTTAACCTAATATTTTATGATAGTATAAGTTCGAAACGGTATTTTATATCTTTCGAGTCTTTTACAATTTTAAAAATTTCGATATAAGTGTTAAGATTTATATCTGGCAACATGTAATCTCCCCCTTCCTCTCTTTTTTTTTTTTGTTTTAGTTATTTCTTTTTTGCTGTTACATATGATATCAACTCAAGAGCTAGCTAGGAAAATAAATATCTCGATGGAGAATAAAAAATACTTCTACATCAATGAATAAATGATAATCACTTTAAGGAAAAAAAAGTGGGAAAAAAATACGAAACAATGAAGTTCATTGTTCATTGCAATGTTTGAAATTGAAATCACGAAAACAATGAAAATTGTAGTAACTTTCGAACAAATTAAAACTTTAAAAAAATAATAAAAAATAAATAAATAAATAAAAACGTAACGAAAAGTTTTTAAGTGAAAATAGCCCAAGACAAATTTCAAATCTTTTATTGCATAGCATCTTGCAGCAAGCAATGGTTAATGATCAACCAGCGCGGTATTTTTTAATACGAGTTTAACAGTTGTTTGGCTGCGCTCTGGACCAGCCAGCCGAAGACTTGCCGCCGAATAAATGGTGAATGGTGCGTGTTAAATCTGTCGGGTCACAAAGTCCTTCATGATCCCATAACAAATTATACCTCTGGGAGTACTGAATCAGAGATTGATCGTTCTCTGGTTCAGGTCGAAATTACGATCTGTGGATGAATGAATGGATGTATAAGTGGGTCCATCCTATAAAACGGATGTGACATATGGGTGTGGCAGAATTCGAATTCTTGGCCATAGATGGAGCCACTGGAAAACAATTATATTCGCACCCCCTCTGCCTTAATAGTCGACGACAGCAACAGTAATAGAATGCTACATTTTTTATTGCATCGTACATTTTTCTACACACCCTCTAAAACTTCAAGTTTTGTAACGTAAATTTGAACAACCAAAACAGCGATGACGTCAACTCATTTTTTTTCCAACTTGGAAACATTTTTTATTAAACACCACACGATCATTTAAATAGGTTACTTACTCTGTTGAAAATTTTACTGCACCAATTTACCATAGTATTATTCAGATTTGCTGTTTCATTAATATGAAGCTCAATTGCGCAATAACATGTCGCAAATTAGATCTCTTTGAAGTTCATTACATAGTTCCAGGGTTAAATTTATATTTTGACACCGTAATAAGGCTGCCGTATTAAACTTGCATTTTTATAGTGATTCCGTGTACCAATAATATGGTTCAACTTTAACGGATATATGCTTTATTTTAACACCTTAATTAGGTTAATACTAATTTATACGGTATTATGAATAGTTTTAGGTGATTACTGATCACGAGACACTGAGCGAATTGTGGGTAAAAATTTTAATTTTTTAAATTTGGTAATAAATTTACTTTTATCGGGGGTAAGATCTTACTTTAGTTTTATTTAATCATGCAACATTAATTTTGATAAGTGTTCAAATTCAGAACATCTCAGTGGATGAAGAATCCAAGTTGCAGTCTCTGGGTGTTTCTGAAGCGGAAAAATGATCTAAGTGCATTTGACAATAAACAGTAGACGAGTAATAAACAGTAGGAGAACCTGTCTTTTGGCTACAAGGGACTTATAAATTTCGCCAACTGGAAGCTTGAGAATAAGAAATAGTATAGATTTCATTTTGGCATAGTATTCATTATCAACTGTAAATATATAAATCTTGTCAAATTCACTAAAATATTATTCAGAGCCTTCATCCACTAATCTCATCATGTGTGAAGTGTTCAGACTATTATGAAGTGCTGGTCTAGAGAAAATTGTCCAAATGAAGCATGTTTCTTCGGGCAATATTTTCCAAACTAATATTCTTTTTTCGCAAAGTTTGTTTATTTTTTGTAGAAAGCACTGTAATTGTTTTGTATTGATTTCATGTAAATAAATATTTTAGGCATAACGATTTGGGAAAATGAACTCATAAAGAAAATATTCCAACAAGACCCCGCTTTCTGTTTCCAACCTTTTAAAGCCTCAGACTGTGCTGGCTCACATTGGATTTCTTCTCCCAACAACTCGAGAAATGCTCACGAATCCTTTCTTAAACCAAAAACTTTGTTCTTTCTTTTCACGCCAAAAAACCCATCCAATCCAGAGTTTCTACATTTATGTGGTGGGAAGCTTCCCAGCAACTCCAATTTCGACCCCCTGCACCAAACAGAAGTCTTCATTCATGGATATTTGGACGGAGTTTGCAGATCAGCATGGATGAGGGTAAGTGAAAAAGTATTTGTGATCTCATTACCAGAAGTATCCTTAAACCATGCGAAGAAAAACCATGAATTCACAAGCTCAGATAACAGAGTAAGGTTGATTTTAATGTCAGCAATAACATTTATCACAAAGCCCAACAAGGCTTATAAATTATTAGCAAATAAACCATGCAAACTTGAAACAATGTTAAACTTAAGTATGTAACTCTACGCGCTATGATATTAGGCTTGCATTGATTTGTCGATTGCGAGATTGTATCTGTATTTACAAAACAAGTCTAGAAAAACCTTCTGCAAATGAGGATGAATCGCAAATCTAGTGTAGAAAGAGTTCTCAAACTGCGGATAAATTCACTTCCTCAATGTTAATTTTAGATTTTATGATGATCACTGAAACAAGATTTTCGCTCATGCTTTCATGTACTTTCATTAACACTTTAAAAGTGAAGGTTAAATTATAAACATTGTTCTTGTTAATTTATAAATCTTAATGATAATTTAACTCTTGAACTTATCATTAAGTTTTCAACACAAATAAAATTTTTCATTTGAGAACCTGAACAAAGCTAGAATGAAAAAAGGGCAAAAAAAAAAAAAAAAAAAAAAAAAAAAAAAAAAAAAAAAAAGGTTTACAGTACCCGTAAGTTAAGGTTAAAAGACGAGATTTTTTTTTTTTTGCACACCTTTATTTAATCTTCAAGGAATCCAACTTTGCTTACTAATGTTTCTAATAAGTTTAAAAAATGACTAAATTAGTCAACCTTTCTGTGCCAACCAATTAAAAATGAAAATTCAATATAATGTGGTCTGTTTTCTGGGAAGTGCGTCGTTTCTGAAAGGTTCAGAAAATCATAGTAATAGTGCTTTTTAGTTTTACTTTAATTCATGTAAATAAAGTTCATTGTAAGCATGATAACAATTTGCTTGTAGATTGTATAGATTTTGTCAGTTTTCTTCGATAAATATCGATGTATATTATGAAAAACAGAGAACCCTTATTCAAAACATAAATTGGAGATCAGGCATTCATGCACTTAATTACTTATAACCCTCAACAATAATCGATGGTAGTAGGACTAGATTTTCTTTTTTATTACTAACGTTGAACATGCGTTGAACACACATGGTGTTATATACTTTCAATACTGCCAAAAACTTCAAATCATAAATTGGGGATCACGCGTTCGTGCATTTAATTACTTCCAACTAATTGACTCTAATGACTTTCTGTATGACTAAATGCTTTTTTTATCTCCTTTCATTTTATTTATTTTTGTTTGTCACTAATGTCAAGCAATTTTGAGTAGCTAAGGCTAAACTCATTATTCAATGCTACATTCAAAAGGCTATGCAATTTGAAAACCTTCAATTAAATCTTAAATCATGGTTTGCGCTTTTAATTACTTACAGTCATAGACAATAGTGGTCGAAATATATCTAAGTTTTTTTTACCGATGTCAAGCAACTGATCTCCATAGCCGATGCTATAGTCTTGAGTGTTCAGCACTATCACCCAAAACTACGAATAGGGAACTTTAAATCAAACCACAAGTTTAGGATCATTCAATACTTTTACGAATTGGCAATAATAACTTGTTAGAAAGCTAGACCAATCATTGAAAAAATTTTATTCTTCAAGTTAAATATTTTCAAAATAGTCAGTTGGTTAATATGTTCAGTATAGCTTATGAACTTCACTTCGGGATTACGTCAAAAGAAGGTCAATCATTCAGGGTTACCGCAGTTGAAAAGATTTGGGAACCGTTTAGCTAGACAATTCTTTTTTCATCATAGATGTTGAACAATCTATCTGCCTAGCTGATGCAGTACTCTTACGTGTTTCAATGCTGGTATTAAAAACAATCTACGTTTTACGTCAAATCGCAAATCAGAATTCAATTACTTGTAAAATCGACAATCGAAAATAATAATGATATAATTTGATAATTTTGTTTTATTTCTGGCAATGAAAAGCATATCCGCATGCAGAACGTACAATCATTAGGTATTAACTCTCTAACATTGCAGTTTGAAACTTGAAAGACAAAAGGGATTCACTACAAAAAAAGAAAATGTAAAATTAATGCAATTTTGAATGTATTGACAACTTTTGGAGCGAAACTACCTAGCATTTGCTTTAGATGATATGAAAAGTTAACAAATATTAATGTTACGGTGGTTTGCAGACACAAAACTACTACTTATCAATTTAACCTGTGATCGTTTTATTTTATGCATATATTGTCGAATTAATTTACATACTTCAACTATTTAAAATACTTAGATTAATAACACTTTAATAAAATACAAAATTTAAATAACAAATTAATTAAAAGGCTTTGATTGGTAACAAATAAACTAATTGGCATGGAGAGAACTTACCCATACTGATGTTCATATTGGAAGTTGGTGAACCTCAAAATGACTCGGTTCTACTCTCTCTACTACTACTGCTACTGTTTTTGTTGTCTTTTTTTGATCTTTTATACTAAACTTTTTGCTAGATAAAACTATTGCTAAATTCTGGAAAGGTCACACAAGAGATCAAACTTGGACTATAAACTTGTGATTAACCCTTTTCGACACGTATTTCTTAACTTTAATCAAGAGTGTTTATTTGTATTTGCTTAAGTTCTATGTACTAATGGAAGTTTCCACAGTATTTTAAATCTAATCAATTATTTTGCAATTTACGATAAATCTATTTTAAATGTTTTATTGTGATTCTGAATTAAGTGACGATAAGCGTCACATTTTCCTCATGAACAGTAAAAAAAAAGAGAAAAAAAATAATTCTTGCCACCTGTATAGGCAAGTATCTCTCCAATATACAACTCTATTGTACCAATTATAAACATAAAAGTAGCATGCATTCATAATAAAATTAAAAAATATTTTTTCTAATAACACAAGAAACATAAAAACAAATATTACTTAAACAAAATGTATATAAAAGAAACATAATCATTGTGTAGATACATACTTTTGCACAAGTGTGACACGAGGAAAAGAAGAGAAGAAAAATAATCATGTAAATAAATAATAATTAATTATTGTCAAAATTAACAGAGATATATATTATCGTCTACAACAGGTAATACATGTTGAAATAACAGTAATGCTTAAACAAATAATAATCAAAAATGCACCTATCATTTTTAGTATAAAAAATATATTTGATAAAGCAGGAAAAGATATAAAACTAAAGAAACCTGAACCAGAAGAATCATCACTTATAAAGGATTTAGTGTAAGTGGAATTAAAATTAATAAGATTGATGCTTGGTTCACTTAAACAAAAGGAAATAAGCTTACAATGCTTCATCTCCCTCGCAACGAGGCATAATTTTTCATCATAGCATTTATGTTCAGCTTGAAATTTAATTATAAATTCTTTTGGCTCAGTTTCTAAAATCATTGATTGTGTATACAAAGTAATTTTCTGTAATTCAACAGACACTGTTCCTGATTGACAGCTAGAAAGAGCACTAAATTTCAGATCACTGAGAATTTGGCAAGAATAACAGCCTTTAGCTGTCACTGGACTTTCAAGAATTTTAGGACAAACTTGAGTCGTTTGAAGACTAATTTTAAAGTCACTGAAACTGAGAGACAGTTTAATAGGAGCTGTCGATAAAAGGTCTGATATAAGAGAACCTTTTTCGATTGAGAACAAGTGAAGTTCTCTGGCCGAAGGAAGAGCCTTTTCCTTGGAATTCACTAGTCTTTGCAGACCATCTGGCTTCCTTGAACATCGTAGTGTTGTTTCAAAAAAATCACATTGTGTGATTTCTGGATCGAAGATGAAATCTTTTGTATAGCTTTCATTGGCTTGGATTTGTCCAACGAGACCTGCCATTGGGACGTGCTGTGGGCTGGTTGGAGTTAGGTAGGCTTCGGAGGGGTCACCTACTCTTATGACAAGGGAATCGGTGAAATGGAGTTGAGGCTGGTTAAGGGAGCCTTGAATTTCTATGAATATACCATCTCTGGTTTGGGTCGAGGATTGAAATGTCAAAACCTCCGAAGTTTTATTTTCGGATCGTTCAATAGCGATAGTATAAGAGCAGTGGTGTCCTGTTATTGAACGAACTTCATATGAGTGGAGAAGATCAGGAACGTAGAAGACTCTGTAAAACAAGCACCCCATCCTAGAAATAATTGTGCAGCCACTTCCCACACTAGACGGGTGACAATTCGTTGTTCCTGGGTATGCCTTGCTTTCATCAGTTAGTGCTTCGAAATCCTTATTAGGTGTGCAATGTGTACCCCAAGCACAATAATAATTTTGAGGACAGGCCAACTGACTAATGGTTTTTTCATGAACGGGAAATGTAAAATATAATCGTTTTGAAGAAAACTTACACTGCGCAGAGATGAGTTTTAATTTTAGGTGAAAAAGGTTATTTTTATGAGTGTCCTGAAACCACAAACAGGTCTGATACTCAAGATTTTTTAATGTTATCTCCGCTGTAGTAAAAATAGCACAGTGTTGCTGTCCATTAACTACTTGACAGTTCTGTAGTTTCGAAGAGATGATGGAATGGCTAGTGCAGTCACTTGCGACAGTTGCAAAAAGAGATACAAGCAATAGTAAGGGCAATGTGTTCTGTCTGGCTTGTTGCTGTGCATTATTTTCCAAAAAATCGTGTAAGTTAAGCAACTGACGGCGCGTCGTTGTACCAACTATAGCTCCTCCCAGCAAGAAAAATCGAAAAATACTTTTAAGTAATTTAAAAATGATTAATAAAATGTAAAGTGATGCTTTAAGAAATGCTGCTAGTCCTTTAAAAATCAGCCTTAAAAATATCAATAGGAGGAGTAGTAATATGGCAAGAACAACGTAAACTGTGTAAGCTATATGACGAGGCCAACACTTAATTTGGAACAAAAATTCCTTGCAAAAAATGCAATTCGTGGAACGGCAAATGGCTTTTCCTTCTAACACGATCTCTCCATGGACCGCTTTCCCATCGGTTGATATAAAGATTAAGGTTAATTTTTCCTTAAAAGCTATTAGTTCTGTTGGCAAAATTACGTTTAAATCCTTTTCGACATTAAATATAATTTCATTCCCTGAAATTCTTGCGATTAATTTACCCGGTCCAGGTAAAGAGACTACAGGTTCGTTGAAAATTAGAGTGAGATTATGCTGGATGAATTGTGCGCTCTCAAATTCAAGAGGACGTCTCGATTTCCGACCTATAAAAGGTTTTCTAAATAGACATATGTCGAAGGTAATCATTGTCGTGTTTAAAATCCAGCGATTAGATTCGAAACTGAGTAGTTCATATGTGACTTTTCTAACAACACATTTGCATGTCGCATGAGGATGGCATGGGAATAAAGAACAGAATTCAGGAGTTCCTGTGCAGTTCTCCGATGAACACTCACAAGGGGATGCTATGGCATCACCTCTCTCCAAGTCTGTTTCTGAACACAAAAAGGAAGATATATTGCCATTGTTGTTGGTTGGTCTGGACAGAAACTTTGTAGGTGACGTAAGGGTCTCATCCTGCTGAACTATTAATGCTTGCGAAGATAGAACACAGTTGTTGCATGAGGTCCGAAGGCATGCCGTTGGTGGCAACTCTAAACTTTCTGCTTCTGTGGAGTTTAAATCTCTGCAACTCTTGTTCACATGAGGAGTTATTTCGCACATTTTGATTTCATAGGCTTGCACAGAAATAAATGTGACCGCAAGCAGAAAAATGACTGAAATGAAAACAGATATGGGAAGTCTCTCCATTTTCTTAAAAGGGAAATTAAATATACATATACATGTTGCTTGTTGAAGCCTTTAAAGATTAATCTTTTAACTTACTAAAGCGTAAATTATTCCTCTGATTCAATTTATTCAGTATAGCATTTTTTTATGCATATATATACATGATTGTGATAGAATTTTTTTTTTTTTTTTTAACAAAAAAGTTTTTTTTTTTTTTTAATTAATTTATTTTATTTATTTATTAAATTTTTTTTGTACAAAATTACGTTGTGTATTTTTTTTCAAACATTTAATGATAGTATTCATTATAGTAGAATTGTCTGTTTACCACCAATAACTAGATAAGGAGTAACAAGTATAATACCTTCGAATGACTTTACATACCATATAATTTTGTTAAGTATCATGAAAAATCATTTTCTTCATAAATAATTGGTTAATATTTTTTTTAATACAGGTAGATGTAGAATAAGTTTCTTTTAAGGAAAAAAAAATCTTTTAGGATATATCTTCATTCATTTATTTATTTGTTAGAAATTATAAGTAATTATTTATGCATTAATATCTCTTAAATAGCAAAATTATTTACAAAATGCCAGTATTTTATCAATTCGAAATACCTATGATAATCCACTAAAGTGTAAAAGAACCTGCAATTACGCCTGCGCAATACATCTCTACAAACAGTAAAGGAGATTATCATTCTTGATCACGGATAAGTTAGGCCTTTACTTATTCACAACCAACGCAAGTATTTACGAGTATATATTTAATTATTTTTTAATTAATGAATGTTGCCATATTTTTCAGTATTCTTTTGTAAATAACGTTTGTTTGCATTTAATTTTAGGTATTTATTTATTTAAATTAGTACGTTCGATAGTAAACACGTGTCTTGTGAGGTTTGTAAAACAATGTATTGACAGAATCAGGTGGGTGTGGATCCAAAAATTTATTTGCTATGGCATCGGATATCTTATCCACTATATTCTTATCCTCTTGATTTTTATCACCAGTAATTGCCCAATTTAACAATCTATCAGCGATCGAATGGTTTTGACTAGTGGTAGTCCTTATTTCACCTACCTTATTTGTTCTTGACCGCAAATTATATCGGCTCTGAGTTGGCTTATCCACAGGGACTGTTTTGTCACTTATCGCTACCTTGGCGTTAGAAGTATTAGTGTTGTTTGACGATCGTTTTTGCGGCATATGATAAGAGGGGGGACAGTAATCGTCAGTTTCGTTTTCTTCATAAAACAAATTCGGTACAACATTTTTATGCGTTACTGATATATCCACGTCTGACTTCTGCGGAATTTTCTGAGTATCCGATAATAATAAGTCAGGTCGACGTTCTTCATATGCAAACATTCTATCAACATGTATCCGCATTGGTTTCGTGCGGGGTTTATTAATGTCTACTATGGAATAATTTAAATCAGAATGTTTTTGAATTACACGATACGGGCCTGAAAATTTTTTTGAAAATGCTCGCCCTGTTGATTGATTTGTAGCTGGTGTGTAAAGATAAACCTTTTGTCCTACGTGAAATGACTTTTCCTTTGCTACATTTTGACGAATTCTACTCTGCTTTTCCGCTGACATTTCGAGGTTTTTATATACATTACGATAAACAAATTTCATTTTTGATAAATTTTCCTCGATGTAATTGTCACAAGGAAAGTAATGAATATTAGGTTTTTCTTCCAATAAATGGAAAGGTAAAATAAGATCACGATTAAACATTAGAAATGAAGGTTTCTCATGAGTAGTGTCGTGATAAGAGTTGTTATAAATATAACTATAGTAGTCTAAATATGTATCCCAATTAGAAATTGTTTCAGAGAGACAAGTCAAGCTCGTTTTAATACTTTTATTTATTCTCTCTGATTGACTGTTAGTCTGTGGTCTATAGGGGGTAGTTTTCAATTTATGAATTTGTAGTTGTCGCGAGAGTTCATTAAAAAGATGACTCTGGAAATTCGTTCCTAAATCAGTTAAAATGGAATTTGGAATACCGAAAATTATGATAAATTTCATAAGTTTATCAGCGATAGTTTCAGCAGTAATGTTTTTTAGAGCGTACAATGTACTATATTTCGTAAAATGATCAATTATAGTTAATACATATTTATTCCCTGTAATAGACATTGGTAATGGTCCTAATATATCTAAGCTCACAAGATCCATAGGTTGAGAAGGTGTTACAAAATTTTGAATTGGAGATTTAGTTATTGTAAAGCCTTTTCTTTCAATACATAATTTACATGAATTGGAAAAGTTTTTAATATCACTATACATTCCCGACCAATAATATTTTTCCCTAATGGAACGGTAATTTTTAGAAAATGCAAAATGTACAGTTTCACAACCCTCCAATATATGTGGTATTAAGCTTTGAGGTATTACTATTTGTTCATAATAATCATCTCTTGGTGCATGTTTGTTTCGATTAGTAATTCTTTTAAGCAAACCTTTGTCTAAAAAATAATTTTCATACTGTGATTTACAATTTGCACTTTTCCCTTCCAATTAATCTATAATAGGTATTAAAAAAGAATCTTTTCTTTGCTCATTTTTAATTTTTTCTATGTCCGGTACATCAATTTTTACAACATTAATGGTTTCATCTATATCTCTACTTAAAAGATCACCTAAGAAATTGTCAGAACCTTTTATTTGCTCAAAATCAAAATGGTAATTAGAAAGTTCTAGCAGCCAACGTGAAAGTTTACTCGCTGGAGAATCTAATTTTACTAAATAATTTAGAGATTTGCAATCTGAGAGTATAGTAAATTTTCTGCCATAGAGAAAAATTTTAAAGTGTCGTACCGCAAGTAAAATTGCATAGGCTTCAAGATGCATCGCGGGCCATTTTTTCTCGTGGGGTTTTAATTTATAAGAGAAATAACTTATTGGACGTAAAATCCCATTTTCATCTTTTTGAAGAAGAGCAGCGCCTACTGCAATCGCTGACGCATCTGTATTCAAGTAAAACATCTCTTCAAAATTAGGGTGTTTAAGCATGACATCTGATAATAGTTTGGATTTAATTATTTCAAATGCGTTTTGTGCAGAGGAATTCCATTTAAACTTATGTTTGTTTTTAGTTAAATCAGTTAAAGGTGCTACCACTTCAGAAAAATTTTCTATAAAATCACGATAATAATTTGCTAGTCCAAGGAAACGCCTTAATTTGCGTAATGTACTAGGAACTGGAAAATGTTTTATGGAATTAAGATTATCCGGTAGAGGCTTTATACTTTCCTTATCAACTATATGTCCGAGATATCGGATGCTTGTTTGGAGAAAATGACATTTCTTTGGGTTTAAGGTTAACCCATAATGACGAAAGCGTTCAAATAGCAGTCTTAATTTTCGTAGAGACTCAGAAATTGTTTGAGAGGGTACCATAACATCATCGATATATGCTGAAATGTTTTCTGATTGGAGTCCATTAAGGATTTTGTCAGCCGTTTCTTGAAAGACTTGTGCAGAATTTTTCATCCCGAAACTTAAATAGTTATATCGAAAATTTCCGTACGGGCTTGAAAAAGCTGTTAAATGTTTATCTTCGTCACGCAATTTAATTTGGTGAAAACTGGAATTTGCATCCAAGGTACTAAAATAATTTGAACCTCGTAAAGAGTTTAGAATGTCAGAAATTAAATAAGTTGAAGAAATTGTTGAAGAAATTGTAATTTGATTTAGTTTACGATAATCAATAACTAAACGCCATTGATTTTCCTCCTTTTTTCGCACTAAAATTAAAGGAAAGCTATATCTACTATTTGTTTTCTCTATTATTCCTGCATTTTCTAAGTCTGAAATTTGATTCTTAAGTGTATTTCGCAAATATACAGGTACAGGAAAAGGTCTACACTGAATCGGGTTAAAATTAGTAATTTCTATTGGAGGAGCTTCTAATGTGCATTTTCCTATAGTTTTTAAAGACGTGCTAAAAATATCCGCAAATTCAACAAGTAGTTGAGATAATTCCTCTTTTGCTTTATTTGGAACCCCAGACATATTAAAATCATCTAATTTAAATTCTTTCCTTCGAATGTCAGCTATAGATTCATTTGCCTCCAGTTTAATTTCAGAATTTATCTGGGCTACTTTCATATTTTTATTTAGGTGTAAATTATTCTGTGAAAGGTTATTTACTATCAATGGAATGTGACCATTTTGATCAACTTTGCACAATGAGTTATGCATTTCAATCTTATAATTAGAATTCATTGGAGTTAGCAGTACAGAACTTCCCGGTTGAATTTTCTTATCTGATTTGATTTTTACAACAACCGATTCATTAGGCTTGAGTTTAATCTTTCTAACAAGTTTTCCTATAGTTTCCTTGATTAAAACATTTATTTTATGAATTTCGAATTTATGTATTTGAGATGGTAAATCATTAAAAGTAACAACCTTATCCACAAAATTTATTTTGCAATGAAATGAGGAAAGAAAATCAATTCCTAAAATTATGTCGTAATCTTGAGCTAGGTCAGAATAGGTGACTAAAAAATCATGTCGGAAGATTTTGTCATTAATTGAAAGTGGTAAGGTAACATTCGAATAAGATTTTATTTCACTTCCACTTAAAGTAGTTATTTTGATATTTGAATTAAAAGGTTTATACTTTATCAATTTTGAATTTACTTTCTTTAATATTTTATCACTTAACAGAGATACACTCGCTCCCGAATCTAAAAGTGCATAACATTTAATGTTTCCGATTTCCAATTGAATGACTGGCAATGCGCAATTCTGACCTAATTGATAAGATAAAGTATTTTGAGTGTTACCCTTTAAAGTTTGAGGGATTCGTTGGGATTTTATCGATCCCTTTGAAAGTTTAAATATCTTTGTTTTGGTACGGTAGATCTGTTATCTGTGAAACGGGGATTTTGGTTTATTGACCTCGTATGATAAGGGTTAGAAGCGTTCAAAATCATGTTGCTTTGATTTGTTCTGTAATTATTTCTATTGCGAGGGAAAGTATCCCTATTATTTGCCAAAGGATTGCTTTTGCTCCTACTGTGTTGAAACCAACATTGAGATGAAAGATGATTCCGACGACCGCAGTGCATACAAGATAGATTTCTTTGAGTTTTTTGTTGGGGCATTCTCCTATTTCTATCATCAAAATTTATTTTCTCTAATTGTTTGGAAATAGTATTTATCATATTATTTGATATTTCAGTTTGTTTGTTAAGAAATTCTGTCATTTTCTTTTCAATCGCCGTTTCGGGCTCTGTTACTACATTGTTTACTACTTCAAGTTCCGATGTGAATTTAATGTTAACCTCATCCAGTAAAGCATTTTCAACAGCTTCATTGAATGTTTTTGGGTTACGACTCAAAGTCAATCGCTTAAGTGATGGCTGGAGACCTTCTAAGAATTTTGCCAGTTTAGTTTGGTCGACTATAGTATCTGCATTTTCCTTAGATGAATTTTCAAGACCAAAATAGTTAATTGTTAAATTTGATAACCTAGATGAGTAACTTCGAATTGATTCACCTGGATTTTGTCTGCAATTAGAAAATTGTTGTTGGCGGTGCAAAAGAGTAGATTTCTTTGCAAAAAATTTAGAAAATTTATTCTTAATGTTTTCATATTTCTTTTCATTTAGGAGTTCGGGATCATCTATAAAAAATTGTAATGCTGGGCCTTTTAGTTTACTTTTCATAACCGCGATATGTTCTGCATCATTCCATTCTGCTATAGTACCTACCTCTTCAAGATTTGTAAGAAAATATGCAACATTAGAAAATATTTCTCCGTCAAAGATGTTAACTAGATTTTGATAACCGGCTATTTTATTAGGGTTTGGGATTTCTGCCATTTTTAATACACTAGTAAGTGAAATTTGTCAACAACATTTAAAGTACTAAACACTTAGAAATATTTACACTTGCATTGTTAATGCATGATTACAACGAAAAATTAAATTACCTGACAATATAAAATCATTCGAAAATAAATAACTCATTGCATATTACCATAGCCCTTTTAAGCACAGTGGTACGACAGCGAAACCGCACTTTTTAAAAAATTATTCTTAGCGGCACAAAGGTCAATCTCCGAAACCAATAATATTAAAGTATTATTTTAACTTTACTAAACATCACCAGATAGCAGCACTACACTTAGATTATATCTTCCTTTGAAAAAAATAAAAAGTTTTCAAGGCCCTTTTTCATTACTGCAAGTTTTTTTTTTTTTTACTCAATAAAATACAAAAAAAGTTTGAAGCATATCACTCAGATTTGTTGTTTATGAGCTTCTTTTGACACACAAATTTTTCCCAATAAAGATTCCTCAGAAAAGTATTTAATTTTTACCTTTATATTTTTTGGTTTCAGAGTGAAGCCACTGTGCCCCTAGAACATTATATCCACCAACACGAGTCTTTATACTTTTTCCCCCTTCCTTCACTCAGATAGTGAAGTGGGTAAAAATTTATTAGGGTTTTTTCTTCATGGGGCTTATAAATGGGGAGCAATGTGTCTCTTATCTATTTCTATTGAAAATAAAGTCTATTACTTCAAATTTCTTATCTGAAACAAGTTAATTCTGCTCATTTGAGTTCTTTTTGAATAAGCGAACAGTCGTATTTAGTTGATGCTATAATATCCATTTTCTACTATTAAAATTTTTCTGCATTTTATTTGTCTTAAAAATTAAGAATTTAAATTTTTTATTATTATTATTATTTATTTATATTGTTGATTTTCAATTAAGATAATCAATTTCAATTCAATGATAATCAATTCATTTTATTTCATATTTTATTTTTATTATTATACATTTTATTTTTATTATTATATATTTCTGTACTATTTATTTTATCCTGATATTGTATAATATATATTATATTTTACTTAGAGTATTTTTTGTGTTTGAAATTCATGCGTTTTATTTTTCACTAATATATATTTTATTATATACTATTTTTGTATTATATTATATTTGTTAAAGCCTTTTTTGGTCTTTAAAATTATATAAATAGTTTTAGTACTTTAAGTTTATTGTTTGATTTCTGAAAAGTGAAAATTTATTGTAAAAAAAGTTAAAAAAGATAATATATTTTTTTCACATGAAAATGTTCTATGTGGACACTGGTTAACCACCGAAACCACCACCCCCTGTGTGGTGCAATGAATCAGAATTTTTTTTAAATGTCATTTTCCCATTCTTAGATCCTAAGCATCATAATTAGTTTCTCAATTTTAAAAAAATATGAAAATTTATGTTCGTGTGCCTCAAAGGGATAGAGAGGGAAAAAAAATTTTTTTTTTGGAAGCGCCATATTGTTACACGGCACCATATTGTTACGGTGGTTTACAGACACAAAACTACTACTTATCAATTTAACCTGTGATCGTTTTATTTTATGCATATATTGTCGAATTAATTTACATACTTCAACTATTTAAAATACTTAGATTAATAACACTTTAATAAAATACAAAATTTAAATAACAAATTAATTAAAAGGCTTTGATTGGTTACAAATAAACTAATTGGCATGGAGAGAACTTACCCATACTGATGTTCATATTGGAAGTTGGTGAACCTCAAAATGACTCGGTTCTACTCTCTCTACTACTACTGCTACTGTTTTTGTTGTCTTTTTTTGATCTTTTATACTAAACTTTTTGCTAGATAAAACTATTGCTAAATTCTGGAAAGGTCACACAAGAGATCAAACTTGGACTATAAACTTCTGATTAACCCTTTCCGACACGTATTTCTTAACTTTAATCAAGAGAGTTTATTTGTATTTGCTTAAGTTCTATGTACTAATGGAAGTTTCCACAGTATTTTAAATCTAATCAATTATTTTGCAATTTACGATAAATCTATTTTAAATGTTTTATTGTGATTCTGAATTAAGTGACGATAAGCGTCACATTAAGCTTGCCAATAAATATATACATACAATAATTTTTAGCTGAAATCGGGTTGGAATTGAAATTTTTCTTTATATATATATATAATAAAGATAACTCGAATGAGTTCTGAGCAAATATTACTAAGCTTTTTTTTTCATTTTTGAATACGTTGTTATGGTATATTTAATTTTTGTAATTATAAAGAAAATATGTGATTGCTGAATAATTTGTCATTTTTCACTAGGAGATGAAAACCGAGCTGTTTAAACGTGGCTTATACAATGTGATTCTGGTTGATTGGACATGGGGAAATGGACCCGATTACCTTCCAAGTGCTGAAAATACGAAGACTGTAGGAAAACACGTTGCCTATGTCATTAAAAACATAATGGTAAGAGTATGGTAACCCCTTACCGATCGGTTAATTTTCTAGAAAACGGTCATAAAAGTGCCTATCTTTTTACTAGTGTTATTTGATAAGTGGTGACATCTAGTTCGAAATAAACTAACTATCTACAATTAACTTAAAAATATGAAATACCTTAAAATTATAAAATGAGAAATAAAATATTTTCTGGGCAAAAGAAATGAATCAGTTTTATTCTTATTCCCAAGTATTTTTTTTAGTATTTTTATAACATTTAAAGTTGTGTGTTTGTAGAGTAATTGTGTAGTGTGACTCACAGAAAACGAATTATAAATTTAAATCCAATTAAAAGGAGTAGTAGGAAATATTATATTTGAATGTTATTAATAGCGTGTTACTATTGTAATAGTATAATGTTTTTATGTTTGCTCTAAATTAATTTATTCTATTTTATACCCGTCCTTGAACAGCCGACCCAATTTTTGGGCTTACGACTACTAATGTTCACCTCGAAAGCCTTGTAATTTTGAATCCTATCCAGAAGACAAGGGAACTCTGGATCAAGAATTGGGAGAAATTTTGCTTTCATAGAGAACTTTTTTATGGAACTAAACTGCCTTTGTGTTACATGGAGAGGAAAACCCCCCACGGTTTGCCTGACAGCAAGGGGACTCCAACCCATGATCCCTCTACCACTGAGGATATTTTCAGTCAACACTGTGACTGGTGTGAGCCGGGTGCGGAATTCGTATAGACCAGTCATTGCCGGGATTGACCTCTTTGGAAGTCGAACGCTCTATCTCCCGAGCCACCACGGATCGCTATGAATGATTAACATTTTACGTAATTATATTACCCTCGCTTGAATCACGGCATGAATTAATCGTATTTGAGTCCTTCCATACTATTAAGTGTTATGCACGGTATATTTTCTAGATTATTTTCATTTATTATGAATAATAATAAATAAAAATAGTCTATAAAATATACCGCAGTCTATATAATAGTCTATAAAATATACCTATAAAATATTTATTTTATTTATAGTGCTATTTAATTACCTTTATTGTGTTTTGTATCCTATCAGCTCTTTTGATCGGAATTTTTTTTTAAATTAAATAGTTTTTCTTGTAGAGGTCACAATTCTGTTATTCTGTGTTTCGGCACTGAGAAGCAGGGTTTTTTTTTGTTGTTTTTAATACCGTAATTGTTAGATGTCTGTTTTTAAGAAATAATTTCTTTATCCGCCTTGTTTTTAACTTTATTCATGTGTCATATTTTCTGTAAGTGCTTAATATTTAGTAATAATATACATAACTCTCGATTGAAAAACACAATAAATTAACCGTATTTTAGTTGTTCCACGGTATAAAGTATTACGTACGGTACATTTTATAAGTTTTTTTCTTTCTTTTATTGCGTTTTGTATCCTGTCAGCTATATTATTCGGAAATTTATTTTCGATTGATTACGTTTTTTTTTTTATGGTTACTATTCTGACGGAATATTTGTTTATAGAACTGAAACTGTAGCATGTCTGTTTTGGTGCAATTATTTGCTTTATTCGCGGTGCTGAACTTCATTCGGGACTAACTTTTCTTATCTAGGTAATTTTCAAAAAGAATCTAACGAACAATTCAGGTTCAAATTTTGCAGTTTTTTTTACATGAAAATAAATTTTTATCTTTATCAAAATACAATTAAGAAAATTTCAATTACTTTAAAATTGTTCTCTTTGCCTCCGGCTTCATTTATATTTTAAAGAAATTTTTATGAAAAAGGAAATAATGAACCAAAATATGCATATTTTAAAAATAAATAATTGACTCTTGGACATATCAGATATCAAACACTCTTGAATGAAGTATTTAAATATTGTACTTATAACTGTGCTTGCAGATTTCAATTGTACTTTCACGTTTTAAAAGATATCAGCGCCACCTTAACCTACTTGGCACAATTAATATTGATACCAAAGGGAGTTTTAATGTTGAACTCCGTATCTTTCAAACGTAAACGTAAATACAGTGCGAAAAAAAAAAGAAGAAAAAAAAAAAAAAAGAAGAGCGGACTACTCTGAATAGTTTTTGATCGGATCACGTTCAAGGTCGAGGGGATGAGGTCAAATATGCTAATGAACAAGTGCAGACGATATTTTAAGTTACGGAACAAGACTTTAAAACATACTTTCTCTTAATAAACATAGCTTCTTTTCGACATATTTGGAGGTAGCCGCAATCTGGGAAATGTGGTCCCAATAGTTTGATCAGGAGAGCGGTCCAAAGTTTTGTTAGTTTTACTTTCTGCGGCCCTTAATGTTAGTTTTACTTTTTGAGTATTTCGCTAAATCTCGAAAACATTTTAAGCGAATTAAAAAAAAAATTGCACATAATCATAAAATTTTTTAGTTTAAAGATAATTTCATGCAAAAATCAAATTTTTGTAAATATTTATTATTTTTTATTATTTCATTTAATAATAATCGAAAAAAAAAACATGAACTGCAAGGTATAAAATTTTTTGCGCATAATTTTTAAGTTTGTAATTTTAAATGGCAAAATACAAAATTTGAGCTAAATCGGTCGAATAATTCCTGAGAAATCGAATTTTTAAAAAGTCATATATTTAAAATTTGATTTCTCAGGAACTAATCAACCGATTTTGGTCGAATTTTGTACTTTCCCATTTAAAACTGCGTACTTTAAAATGATGCAAAACTTGTACGTCTTACGATTCAAAATTGTTTCGATGATTACTAAATAATGTAATAAAAATAATAAATATTAACTAAAATTTATTTTTGCATGGAATTATATTTTTGGATAAACAAATTTAATAGCTGTGTGCAAAACTTTTCAATTCGCTTAAAAAGATACCGAAATATAGCGAAATATGCAAAAAATTGAATTAACATTAAGGGATCTATATTGTTAGGACCCCTTACCTGACCAAACTATTGGAACCATATTTCCCAGATTGCGGCTACTTTGAAAGCTACCTAGTCAGAAATCCGAATCCGTCGAAAAAAAGGTATGTTTATTCAGAGAAAGTACGTTTTTGTGTCTGATTTCGTAACTTAAAATATCGTCTGCGCTTATTGATTAGCATATTTGAGGTCACCCCTTCGAACCATTAAGATTGAGTCCTAGAACGTGAAGATAATAGTCATTAGATTAAAAGTTATTAAGGATGTTCCACTTATTTATTTATTTTTTTTGCTCACTGTACACCGAATTTGGTGCGTATCGGTCAGAATTGCGAATTTGTATAAGATACATGCATACATATACGCATAAATATTTTGCTTTATTTATTTCGATGCTATTTTGTTTATTTCTAAAAATGGCTTTTCAATATCTATTTTTTCCTACTTGATAATTTCGGAATACTTATTTATAGAATTGTTTATTATTTATCTGGTATTTAGAATTTTTTTGTGTCAAACGGAAAAGTAGTTTTTGATGTGCATAATATTTTTTCCATGTAATCGACAAAACGTTAATCTTGACGCCTTACAACATAGCAATTATCATTGAAAGCATATAAATAGAAAAATTTATGAATAAAAGAATGGCTAAAATGTTATACTAATTCTTGGAAGTTAAAAACAAAAAGTCACCGAAACAAGTTATTACCCCGTGAATCAATTAACATTTGACATTTGATTGATACGGTGATATCTGAATGAATTTGTACAATTAGAGTATTTTTTTCCCTTGGACTTATCGTTATGATAGGAAAAGAGTTAATAGTTAGAACCAAAAGTAATTATGAGTAATATATTCTGTGGTTAAAACTTAATAAATTCACTTTCTGTTCTATATTTAAAACATAGTTAATTCTGAGGTTGATATATTACCATTAAATCAGTAGTTATCAAATCTATGCTGAATTTGTTTATTTTCAAAGCTCTTATTTCTAAATTAATTTAAATGTCACGTAATTTTTTTTCTGCAATATTCTTCTGCATGCGAAATTTTTTTTTATTTTAATGCAAAGTTTTTTTTACACTAAAAGTACTGTACACACAACAAGTCTAAATTTAGACTCAGTGAAAACTAAATACAAGCCTATAAAAACTACCATTGCAATAAATATGTAAATTTACATTTACTCAATTTTATTTTATTGATTTTTACTTAATTTCAGAAACAAATAGGAGTTGGTCCAGAAGCTTTTCACCTGGTTGGTCATAGTCTAGGAGCACACATTGCTGGGTTTGTTGGAAAAAGCGTGAAACAATTGAGACGAATAACAGGTGATCCTAATTATAATAATTTATAAAATAGGCAAAATACTGTATTAGAAATATCTAGCATGAAATCTTTTTGCTTATTTAAAATGTGCGATAGCTTACCAAGAACTAAGAACTGCCCAACCAATTAAACAACTTTTAACAAAAGAGCTGCATATGTCTTATTAAAATCCAACAAGAGAGGCTTTGAATACAATTAACAGTGAACTTATGTCGAACAAAAGACACGATTTGTCCCTTAGGAAAATTTGCCATAGGTTTGCCATAAAAAAATGCCATAGGATATTCCTATGGGGTTTTGCCATAGGCAAAGCCCCATAGGAATACCCTATGGCAGGGGTGGCGAACCTTTATGCACCAACGTGCCATTTTTTCAAAAAAATTTTAATGAGGTCATAGACGCGCCGTCAAGTAATTTTGACTTCTTGATTATTGGAAAAATAATAATACTAAATAATATCAACTCAGAACTCTTTATTTACTAAGAAAAAAAAAGCATTTTGCAATGTCTCAGTTATACGCGTAATTCGACCTAAAGTAACATTAGTGTGATTTCTGTTGTTGCAGATTAGAAAACAAATTACTTATATTAGGTTGTAAGATGTTAGTTTTAAGCAGGACTGTTAATTTTTTTTACTAGTTATTTATTGTTAGCTTGTTTTTTACAGTTATTGTTTTTTTGGCATTAAATTGTTAATTTTTTTTGTCAACTGTTTATTTTATTTTGTTTGTTTCTGTGAATTTTAATTTAATTGTTAATATTCTTCATAGTGAACTTTGTGATCGGTGGTGTGCCCAGAATATTGTGTTGCGTGCCATAAATGGCACGCGTGCCATTGGTTCGCCACCCATGCCCAATGGCATTTTTTTATATGGCAACATTTTGCCGTAGGCAAAACCCCATAGGAATATCCTATAGCATTTTTTTATATGGCAAATTTTTGCCATAAAACTAAGATGTGCTACATCTTGTGAAGAAATATTTTTCCATAGGCTATGGTACACCTTTGCCATACAGCTATGGCAACATTTCTCTTTGATATTTTACCATACATCAAAAAATAATTACTTACAAGAATCTTTCGCAATGGATATTAAAAATGCAAAACTTAATAATTGTAAATTAAATATATATCCAGAAAGCTTTTTTTAAAAAAATTTCTTTGATAAACTTCCCCTAATTTACTTGCAGAATCCTTTCTGAATGCTGTTCTTATTCAAATAAATTTTAAACGGTTAGTACTAACCGTTAGAAATGGGTCCGGTGGTCGGAGCGAGTGGGGAAAATATTAGTTATATTAATTAGGAACAAAATATAAATTTGTGCAGGCAACCAATTTTTGTTAAAGCTGTAAAACACAAGAAAATAGAAAGTGGGTCCGGAGGTCGGAGCGAGTATAAAAAACGTTAATTTGATTGATTGGTATTATAATTTGCTAGATAAGCGTCAGATATTAGAGGAACCTAAAAGAAAGTGAAGTAAAATAATGGTTCGATGGTCGGAGCGAGTATGAAAGTTTTTTAAATTTTGATCTGTGATACTAAGCTAAAAATACTAAAACACTACGAAACTACTCTACTAAAACACTATGAAAACTCAAAAGGAAAAAGAGTATGTAACGGTGCAACCAGTGGTGGCATGTGAACAAAATTTTATCCATAAAAAAGATGGTATTAGACTATGAAAAGCTAAGAATAGAAAACAGGCTAAATTAGTTGATCCCCTACTAGTGAGGGATATAAGACTCAGAAAATTTATGTTGAGTTGTGTTAAGCACAATTAGAAAAGAGAACGCAATATAGAAACATTGGTAAATAGAAAACATGTTTAAGACATGATTAAAATTGAAAAAATAAATAATTGCTATTGACAAATTGACACTTGGTCAGGGATAGTAAATAAAAATTAATTGGGTATAGGAAATCGCTATTACGAAAAAGTTGTAAAGGAAAGATTAAATTTGTAAAAGCATTTTTGGTAACAGCAGCAGATGATATGGCCAGGGACTGGGACAGTCCCTGGCCATTTCTTAAAAAAAGTTGATGATATTGAAGCAAAACAATTGTCAACCAGTAATCCAGCAAATCTAGTTAAGTGATGACCCTAAGCTATGTATAAATATGTAACAGAACATTGTACAAATATATGTGGATACTCAAGAAATATTAGTTGTAAGATAGTAAAACGCAGAGACATGATAAAAAACAATTTAGTGGTAAAAAAAATTTACACACAAAATAAAAATATAAATAGCCCTAACATATGTAAGATAATGTAAAAAAGCATTGCACCTAAGTGGAATTAAAATCAAAAACTTATGAGAATGTAAACACTGACTTTGATATTCATATATGACAGCAATAAAATGAAATTATCCCCGAACAAGTTTAAAGAATTAAAATTTTTTAATTATTAAAGAAATGATGGATCTGGCTTGATGATAAGCACTTAACTACGGTTTTCATCATGAAGATTGTTTACAAACTGCTATGGGGAATAGAACACCATTAATAATGGAAAAGTGATGTGACTTTAAAAATTTATATAAAATCAGAGGGAGGGGATAAAATAAAAAGAAAGATGTCGCTTAATCAGAAACAGTTGGGAGAAAGAAATATAAAAATTTTAGATAAAAATATAAACAGCAAGATATTAATTAAAGTGTACAAAGTCAGCTTAACAAATGGCAAAATTTAATATAGCGAAAACCTATACTCAATCGCGACATATTTTGAAAAGATACAGATAATAAAAGTACCAGACAGCCGGAAATTAAAACCTTAATAAATTCAGATAGATAATCGCATAGGCGTTTGCAATAAAATGTTTTTGACCAAGAATAAGATCGAAAAAATATTAAAATAAGTAGCCAAAGTTAGCGAAAGATTCCACTTGTAGTGAATGACACGTTAATATGGCGGTCTGAGACTCTAAGCCTAAAAGAATGGAACATCGGATTTCAAACACTCAAAAATGGGAAAATTGGCCACCAGGAGGCTGGAAAAGACTCACCAGGAATGCTTTGTGGGATTACATGTTGAATTTAATTAACTTCGGGGTGAAAAAATGGATATTTCTTTCTTTTAGAAGATGTTTTTGAGGACTCCATAGAAGTTGTTGTTTCGTTGGTGGGAATCTAGATCAGCTTTTCTCTTTGATATACTGCCATACAAATCCTTATGGTTACCATTGGCCTATGGTATACTTTTTTTTCCTTCCAGACGTGGACACGTACCTAGGTTTGCAAAACCCTTAACCGTATAGACCACGTCCGGACGACAGTCTAGCTCGCACGAAACGCGGCACATAAGTAAACCATTACAAAATTCATAACTGCACCACAATTACAAAGCACAATTGCGCAATACAGATGACAATAATGCTTATCACATTAGTTAAATTTATAAAAAAAAAATTGAAGCAAAGAGAACAATAAATGGAGCGAATTTTGTTATATACATAATAATTGAAAAAAAAGAAGCAAAAAGAAAACAAATAAAGAAAATGTAAACGAGGACGAAATGTATAATGAAGGACAAAATCAGAAACTGTTAAACACTTTCAAGATTACTTAAAAAGTCAGGTTTAATTAAAATTTTAATAAGGAGTCGTTTTCTGCTAGAAAATTCATTACGTTAATTAATTTGGAGTTTAATGTTTTATTTGTAAGAAAGTTTTTTTGCCAAATATGTAAATTATTAATGTTTGAAAGTCGTGTATGCCATGATATTGTGTAAAGACAAGTTGATAAGTAATGCTCTGGTGTACCTGGTTGACCACAGGTACAAAGGTCTGTATCCGAGATATGAAGGTAATGAAAGAAAGAAGGAAAAGGGCCGTGACCTGTTAGGAACCAGACAACTTGTTTAATTGGAATTGAATTAAAGTAGTTGACATTATTGATGATGTTAAACAGACGTCTTCCTCTATCGGAATTATTCCATTGGTTTTGCCAATTACTAGATAAAGATTTTTTAAGAGATTGTTTTAAGTGTGAAACAGGAAGAGGAAAGGAATAATTTTTAATGTTTTGTGTTGCTTCTTTGGCCGATTCGTCCTATGGTATACTGCCATACAAATCTTTATGGTTACCATTGGCCTATGCCATACAAATTTCTATGGTAGCCATAGGTTTTTGGGGTTTTGCCGTACGAATCTCTATGGTAACCATAGGCGTATGGTATCTTGCCATACAAATTTCTATGCTAGCCACAGGCTATTGGGGTTGTGCCATACAAATCTCTATGGTAACTGTTGAGGGGGTCGATATGCGGACTGTATATTACGATTGATTAAGTACAAACGATAACTATTTAACAATTTATTAACAAACGATGAATGACGCCATTTGAAGACGTCCGACGATATCAAAAACAAAAACAACAAGAGCTCTTCTTTTCGCCAAATGAAAAGATAAACGAAGCCAAAGCCGATAGAGGCGCCAACATACCGCCCGGCTTTGAAATATCCACTTCAAACAAATACATACACAACAATAAATGACAATTTATAATGCAAATGATAAAAAAAAAAGAGTTCTAAAAATTTATGACTAAATAAACAAATAACATAATATTTTTCAAAAGCAAACTAAATGCACACAATCACATTCTTTATGACAACAATGAAAAAAAATAAACATGTAAAACTAATTAATAGTAGACTCATTGATAGGTAAAACGCATATATTTGATATGCTGCGTTTAAAGAAACCTTGTGCAGTTTTTACAATAACAACTCGAATTTTTCCATCATTTCCTGGGATAACCTCATGGATACGACCAATAATCCATGAACAAAGGGGTAGATTATCTTCTTTAATTAAAACTAGTGTTCCTGGTTTAACATTATTTTTTTCGAATAACCATTTACTTCTTTGCTGTAAATTATTCAGATAATCTCTTGACCATTTTTTCCAAATAGTTTGATTGATTTTTTGTATCCTTTGCCATCGAGAGAGTCGATTATCAGGAATGTCTGCAACAGGAAATTCTGGAATACTGTTTATGGGTCGCCCAATTAAAAAATGACTGGGAGTTAGGGTCTCAAAATCATTGGGGTCCGAAGAAAGGGGAAAAAGTGGTCTACTGTTTAATACACCTTCAATTTGGTTTATAACCGTTAAAATTTCCTCTAATGTTAATTTAGAGTTTCCAATAGTTCTTTTCAAATGGTGCTTAAAAGATTTAACTCCCGCCTCCCAAATGCCACCAAAATTTGGCGATCTGGGAGGAATAAATTTCCAAACAACGAATTCATGGGATAAATAAGAAGCAAGATTTTCTGAATTTTTAACAAGATCATGCAATTTTCTCAATTCAGATTGAGCACCAGTATAATTTGTGGCATTATCGGAAAATATAATAGAAGGCAGACCTCTTCTCGCGAAAAACCTTTTAAGGGTGGCAATTAATGCTTCTGCTGTCAAATCACTTACTATTTCCAAATGAATGGCACGGGTAATAAAACATACAAAAATTACAACATAGATTTTGTTTAAGATTCCCTTCCGCTGATTTTTATATTTAATAAGAAAGGGACCGCATAAATCGGTTCCAGTTTTTGAAAAGGGAGGGCTTATGGTAACTCTTTCTTTCGGTAAAGAAGCCATAATTTGCTGTTCTATCTTAGGTTTAGCTTTGAAACATGTTATGCAATCGTGAACGATTTTCCGAGCAGTGTTCCTACCATTTAAGGGCCAAAACTCTTGTCTAACACAATGAAGCAAAGTTTGCGCACCAACATGCAAATTTTTTAAATGAAAATACTGGAAAATTAAAGTAGTTATTTTATGATCTCTTGGAATTAGCAATGGGTGCTTCTGATCATAAGATAAATTCGAATTGTTGATTCTGCCCCCTACTCTAACCAAACCATTAGAATCAAGAAAAGGATTTAAATTACTTACGTGGCTGTCCTTCAATCTTTTTTTATTTTTTAATGCATGTATCTCCTTCCTAAATACAATTACCTGTACTAACTTTACTAGAGAAAGCTTTGCATGCTGAAGTTCCTCTCTAGTGATGGGACCAAACATCCTTTCCTGTTTCCGACAATTAGAAATGAACCTATAAATGTAACTCAAAATACGAATTAGTTTTACAAAATTATTACTTAAAGTGAGAAAACTATTAACAAAGTCTGAGTTGGAAGACAAAGTAAGAGTTATATTCGATGATTTTTTAAGTTCACGCTCACAAAGTTCACTGTTCAAAATTTCAATGGATTGTTGATCTGTTGGTTGAATGTCTAAATTCGATGGTCCAGAGAACCACAAGTCCAGTGACACCAATTCGGAAGGATCGATTCCTCGCGAAATCAAGTCAGCAGGATTCTCCTCAGATGGTATATGTCTCCAGTGAAAATTATTTGAAAGTGTTTGAATTTTGGATACACGATTTCCAACAAATGTTTTTAATTGGTGCGGAGATGAGTTAATCCAAGCCAAGGCGATGGTAGAGTCTGAAAATAAAGTGACCTCTTTGATATCCATTCTTAAAGCAGCTATAACTTTTTGAACTAACTTAGCAAGTAAAAGGCATGCACATAACTCCAAACGAGGTACGGATATTATTTTTAGAGGTGCAATTCTAGATTTACTGGCTAGGATTTTAAAGGCAGAGTTAGAACTGTCAGGATGAAGATATATCACAGCTCCGTAAGCCAAAGTGGAAGCATCAGCAAATCCAACGAGAGCAATTTTCTTAACTTTAGAGGTTAGAACATATCTGTCGATTCGAATGTTCTCTAAAGCTTTCAGGTTACTGACGAAACGATTCCATTCTCGAGCAATGTGCTCCGGCAAATTGTCATCCCAATTAAGGTTTTGAGTCCAAAGTTTTTGAAGCATTATCTTAGCTCTACTGATGACGGGTCCAAGAAAGCCAATTGGATCATACAACCTAGCAATGACTGACAATACATCTCGTTTGGTATAGGTTGATTGCTGGGACACGCATACTTTGAAAGTGAAAGTATCTTGTCCCGGTTGCCAAATTATACCTAGTGTTTTAGTAGATTCTTCAGTCTCGAAAGAGAATTCTTCGTTAAAGTTGCTGTCATTGATCAAGTCCCTGGAATTCGAGTTCCATTTGTGCAATGTCATGCCACAACTATCAAACATTTTAACTAATTGAGTCTTTAACTCTAAAGCCGATTCAAGATCTGTTGATCCAGTAACTACATCGTCCATGTATAAATCAGAAAGAACAACTTCTGAAGCAAGAGGGTAATTCAACTGTTCATCCATCGCTAACTGCTTCAATGTTCTAATGGCCAGCAATGGAGCGTTTTTTGTTCCATACGTAATTGTTTTCATTCTGAATACTGTAAGCACTTCGTCTTCTTGAGTTTTCCACAAAATTCTCAATAAATCTCTTTGAGACGGATCGATTAATATTTGACGAAACATCTTCCTAATATCAGCTGTTAAGGCAATCTTGTGTTTTCGAAATCGAACAATCAAATCAAAAACGTTTTCTCTCACTTCTCCGGTTAGCAATATGTCATTTAAGCTTTGTCCTGTCGATGTAGGCGTAGAGGCATTAAATACGACTCTTAGTTTTGTAGAAGTTTTGTCCGGGCGAAAAATGCCATGATGTGGCATATAATATGATAAAGAAGGTGAAATATCATCTACAACCTTTTCCATATGATTTAAATTTTCGTATTCATTTATGAATTCACAATAAAGTTTCTTCATTTCAGGATTGGTGTTCAATCTTCTCACGGTCTGATTCAAGCGTTTCTGAGCTATATAACGAGATTCACCAATAGTTTCCAGCGCTTCCTCACGAATAGGCATTTTGACCATGTAACGACCGCTTTCTGCTCTTTTATGATTCTTTTGAAAGTGACTTTCGCAAAATGCTTCTTCATCACTCAAAATTCGGGAATTATCTATTTCTTCAATTTCCCAAAATTTCTTAATGCTATTTTCAATGTTTTCTGCACGATAAACTAAATTACAATAATGTTTTGGATTTTTGGATTCATATGAACCACTAGCAATAAACCAAAAACAGAATCTTGAAATGTTAAGTTTTCTGAAGTGCGATATTTATTTTCTTTAATGATTTCAAAAAAATGTTCAGCACCTAAGATCATATCAATTTTTCCAGCCTTAGTGAAAGAGGGATCAGCTAATATTAAATGATTGGGAATAACAATGTTCTGTAAATTCAAAGTGTTAGATGGAATTAAATCCGTAATTTTATTGACTACTAAAAATTCAGTGCGAAGCGAAAACGATGAATCTTTATTAGAAACAAGAGCATTCAATTTATATTTAACATTTGTTTCATTTCCTCCTAACCCACTTATTGGAATATTTATTCTTTCTTTTTTCAATTCGATTTTGTTTGCGAAATCCGAAGTCATAATATTTACCATACTTCCACTATCCAACAACAAACGTCCTTGAACGAAACAGTTACTCACAGGATTCCAAATCCAAGCTAGAGCCGTTGCGAGAATTATGTTTTTATTTTTACAAGTGTTTGTAGTAGCGAACACATGAGATATTAAATTATCATTTGAAACATTATTTATGTCCTGAGAAGTTGGATTACAGACTGGCGCCTGCGATTCTTGCTCTATTAGAGATTCCGAATTAATCTCCGTTTGGCGAAAATTATTTTCCTTGCGATGCAATAAGGAATTATGCTTAGCTTGACAGAATTTGCATGTAAATTTCGATGGACAGGAATTCAGTTTATGTGATGCATTTAAACAATTAATGCACAGATTATTTTTCTTAACAACATCAAATCTGAGAATTGGTGACATTTTTAAAAAAGAGGGACAGTTGTAAATTAAATGGTCCTTTGAACACAAATGGCATTTATTGCAATTCGATTTCACAACAAAGTTGCGTGCTTTGTTTTGATGTTGAATATTCTTAGCTTTGTTCACAAAAAAGTTTCCCTGAAGATTTTCTAATGTTTGACATCTTTTTTGAATAAATTCCATAAATGTATTGAATTTTGGAAGTTCAGTAGAAGTTAAACTCATTTCATACTGTTTGCGACTTTCCTTATCCAATTTTTGAACAGTTATGTTAATTATTAATTGTTCAACAAGATCATTACTTTCCAATTTCATTAATTTTAAACCTCTTAAACTTTTATTTAAAGTATCAATTAAATGTCTCAATTCTTTATAAGATTCAACAGAAATTTTTTCAAAATTCAAAATGTTCGAGATATAATTGTTTACAATTAAACGAGTATTTTCAAATCTTTCTTTTAGGATTTTCATCAAGGATTCAAAAGTATCTTCTGGTGTTTCAATATATTTAGCGTCACCTTTTAAAGCTGAACGCAAATAAAACAATTTCTGCATGCTATTTAAAGACTGATTTTCAGTTATCAAACTATCAAATTGAAGCTTAAAGTTATTCCAATTTTCGATTTTTCCATCAAAACAAGGCAAGCAAATATCTGGCAATTTAACATTTATTTTACTATTACTTAATTGTTCATTGTTTTGCAAATGAGAAATATTAGAACTTCTTGAATGAAAAAATCTTTGTAAGCTTACCTTGCAGGATTCTATTTGTTCCTCCATTTCATCAAAATGGGATTGATAAGCTTCTAATTCTTCATCCTTCAAAATTGAATAATAATCCAGTTTTAAAACTTCAATTTCTTGAAGAATTAATCCTATGCTATCGATACGAGATTGCAGTTCGAGACAATCAGCCTCATTTCCATTTGTAGAAATAAAGCTTTCCAACCTAGTTATTTTGCTTTTAGAGCTACCACGACGACGATTCAATTGTTTTAAGCTCTTTTCATATTGTTCCTCAGTATCAGTCATTTTTGCAAATCAAAATGTATCAAACGAAATCAAAACGAAGTTATGACGAAACGAAAACGAAAGTTGATCAAAATTAATATTTTCGAAATTATATCAGGTTTGAACTCCGGGTAGACAGGAACATGTTGAGGGGGTCGATATGCGGACTGTATATTACGATTGATTAAGTACAAACGATAACTATTTAACAATTTATTAACAAACGATGAATGACGCCATTTGAAGACGTCCGACGATATCAAAAACAAAAACAACAAGAGCTCTTCTTTTCGCCAAATGAAAAGATAAACGAAGCCAAAGCCGATAGAGGCGCCAACAGTAACCATAGGCGTATGGTATCTTGCCATACAAATTTCTATGGTATCCATAAATTACCATAGGCTTCTCTATGGCAAATTCTCCTAAGGGGTATAACGACTTTTGTCTCACGGCTGACTTTTGCCTGAGCATTTGCAACTCTCCACCCTTTTGCAGAAGCGTGCCTGGGCTATTGAAGCCTCATTGAATCTGACTTTACTGAAGGGAATTTATTGTCTCAAGACTTTACGAAAAGCAACTTGTAAGCAGCGTGCGATATGTTATGAGACCAGCATTGCTGTGAAGAGGATAGACTGATAGTTAAGACACGGTTCCTAGTCGAACACCGAAGTTAAGTCTCACTCGTTACCGTCAGTAAGCAAATTGGTGACCACTTTGATCAGCCTACGTAGAGAACGAGGGTGCGCGGTATCGGTCCTCGTTAAACTGTTCTACAGCAAATTGCTCGACTTCTCTCGCAGGTCGTCGGGATACCCCAAAGCAGGAGAGCCATACACTCTGCAGAGGATCAAAATTGCGATGGTATGTCTTCGGATCATCCTCGGGGATGTTTCCCCAAATCGTCGCCAGTAGCCCATTATGCAGCTCTACTGCGACGTAAATAAAGTACCTACCTAAGGTTAAAAGAGGTAAAAAAACTTTAATGCAATTTTGCAACATCACTCTTGGCCAATTATTTTGGATTTGTGACGTTTACTATTATCATAGTTTTTGTCATAGCTTGATGGATATTTATTTATAAACTAGCTAAAAATCCATTCTTCGCATGCTGTAAAAAAGTAACGAATCAATGAATCAGTACTGAACAACACTACGAAATCTTGCTTAAAACTGAAAGGCATATACCAGCACAATTGAAGAGCTGAGTGGAAGAGCCAAGTAAGTGACATTTTTAAAGGAATTATAATGAATCAGAGAAAATAGCGTAAAGTGATTGCATCAATATGGGTATGTAGAATGTAACAGAATTGTTTTTTCTTTCACTTTAAGCTTAATATAACTTATTCTCGTTAGCGTGGTTTCGATTTCAGATTAGGTAGTGGTGAATAATAGAAAGCAAAGAATTACTAGTCCTGCTTTATCATAAATTGGTAAAACAATAGTTCGTATACCACTATTTCGTTGTTAGCTTCTCCGAAAATATTTTCCTCGTTCTTCCACTTAGTTCTTCAGGAAATATAGATAAAATAATTTAAATTTTTTATTTACTATTATTTGTTGCCCTTTTAGGTGGCTTTACTTAACTAAACCAAGCAAAACTCGTTTTTTGTAGTTAATACCATCAGAATAAAGGTAAAATGTATTTAGATTCAACTTAGCATGACACTGATAAGTTATTTGTAAGTTCACTTTATTAATTAACATTAAAATGTTACTCTTAATTCTGACATAATATTGACATTGAATCATAATTTTTTTTTTTCAATAGCGGCAGGCACTGAACTTTCGTTCTTCGCCTTAGAAGATGCCGGAAGTATTGGTCATTTATCGTTACCCAGTGGGCACCTGTGAACCAAAGTCACGGAGGCTAGCAATATTACCCACGCCACACTGCCACAAATACCCGTTCATAGGGTGGGCCGCATTCATACATTCACACATCAGAAGACAACACGAAGAGAAAGAAACATCCATGCCCAGAGCGGGATTCGAACACGTAGACATTGGCTTCGCAGTCAGGAACGCTAACCACTCGGCCACCAGGCCGGCGAATCATAAATTATCATAAATTATAGCAGCATCAGAATTTTAATTTAATTAGAAAATAAAATTTATTTATATAAATGAATTATTTGATAGTTCACGCTATTAAATCAAGAAATCTTTTTAATTATAAAACAAAATGTTGTTACAATTATTTTTTATCAACTAAGATCAGAATTTCTTTTAGTTTTGACATTAAATTTCTTTATACGAATGAGTTCCTGACAAT
Source organism: Parasteatoda tepidariorum (assembly GCF_982258835.1). Lineage (NCBI taxonomy): Eukaryota > Metazoa > Arthropoda > Arachnida > Araneae > Theridiidae > Parasteatoda > Parasteatoda tepidariorum. Next base: position 71,608,776 of record NC_141762.1, on the reverse strand, counting down.
ACCCATTTAAGAAAAAAAATTCAAAATAATCTTTTATCAACTAACACTAGAAGATTTATGTAACAGTGACGTAAAATTTGTTACATAAATGAGTTGTTTACAAGTTTAATTTAATCAACATTGAAAGGCTTTATTCAATTCTGACATAAAACTTTGTTATGTAATTAAAATCCTTACATTTTTTTTAGATTAACAGAAAGTACTTTATGCAATTAGTACTCAACTTATTTTTTCATATCGCTATAAAGTTTAATTTAGTTATATCTTTTCATTTTCAGCCCTAGATCCAGCTTTGAGTCCTTTTCAAAATAAATCTAAGCTTGAGCGATTAGATGTATCTGATGCTAACTTAGTTGATGTCATTCATACAAATGGTGGTTCTGAAGTTGGTGAGAGAATTACAAACTTTTGTTTACTTGTGTATTTTATATTGCTCAATGAAACTAGTATCATTTGTTGACCGTTGGTAATCAAGAGCATAAGAAGAAGAGCAGGATTTAAAAAGAGCAAATTAAACTTTTTTAACCATTATTAACAAGAGAAAGATCATCCAAGTGACACAAAATCGAAGTGCTCCTAAATAAAAATTTAGGGAAAATATTGCAAAATTATCCCGATAGTCTCTTAAGTTACATGCAAAAAGGGAAACGTTAGTAATTACAATTGGTACGTAAAATGGGTAGAGGGAATAGTATGGTTCTCACGGTTCTGTTTAGAGGAAAATTTGAAATGTTAATTCATGCCTACTTAAGACTTAAATATCGAATCGAAACAGCGGGTCTGAATAATAAAGTATTAGAAAGCGTTTAATTTTGAATAATAATTTTAGAAGAAGATTTAAATAAAGAAATAACATAAAAAGATTAGATGAAGCTTTTTATGTCACATCCCCCCTCCCCAAAAATCTTTTATTACCATCTAAAAATTTGAAGAAAAAAATATCTATTTGCAATGTTTTCCCTATGTTAGAAGAACAATTAACATGAAAAGAATAAAATTTGTAATCTTAGCATAAAATATATTATCAGTTTAAGGAATTATAAAAAACACACTTTTGTAAACATCATAACAATTTTAACATAGTTAAAACATTGTAATAATTGAAGAGTTTGATCTCCATTTTTAACAGTTTTTATGACATAACAGTTTTTTATCTGTTTAAGGAAAACAGTTTAAAGAAAATTTAAAATGCTAATTCATGCATACTTAAGATTTAAATATAGAACCAAAACTGTGGATGTGAATAATAAGTGTGAGAGTATGTAGTAAATCAAGTTTGCTACATACTTTGCCAGCATGCAATCGATCTAACTCATCTTCAATTATCGGTAAGGGGTCGTTCGTTTTTGAATTAAATTTTCTGTAATCGATGCATGGTCTTAGGCTATCATCTTACTTTTTGCAAAGAACTATTGGGGAGCAATAATCAGAGCAACTCTCTCTAATTATATCTGTCTTTAACCACTCAGATATCTTATCATTTACTTTTTGTTTTTCAGAAAAGGATAAACGTCTAGCTCTTTGACATACTGGGATGTCATCTTATAAAATAATTTTCATTGTCAACTTAGTGTCTTTAATTTAGTTTGGTTTGTAATTATTAATCAACACAGTTAGTTCATTTCTAATACAAGAATCATCAACATGTGCTAAATCAAGTTCATCATTACTATACGCATTGTTCATGTTAAATAAAAAGCATCCACAAAAACAAGGGTTATAAGTTAAATTCAAACCACAACACTTGCAGAAGTCTTCGTTCTCAGAGGAGCCTATTCACGTTAGAACACCAGAAAAAAGCTGACCTAGTTTTATTAATTGGTCATAAACAGAGGGTGTTTTAATGCAGTCAGATGTTAATAGATTTGAGGCGGCAACGTTGACTTTCGACCCCGATGTATTGTGATTTATAGACATTTTCATTTCTATCAGTCTGGCTTCTTGTTTATTAATCAACACAGAATCAGCAACTTGTTTATTAACCAACACTAATTTAGTATTGAGTTCAAACGTAAATTCAGAAGCATTTTATTTCCTAATTGAATTAATTGGAAAAAAATCTAGAAACTGAAAAGTAAAAGAAAAAGTTATTTGACAAAAGGGCTGGATAACCTGAAATAGTTATAATTCAAAATGACTGTTTTTTCTGTTATAGATGTTCTGCATCTGTTACAATAAATTTTTAATTTTGATTATATTATTTTCAATATTGTAATTTGCTTCAGCTGCTCTTTGGAGATTCAAGAACAATTTTGTTTGTAAAGTATAGTATGCCAATATAATTTGCTTGATGACTAACGAATTATCTAAAGATGTCTTTAACTAATCGAAGTGAAAATTTAATTTTGCTCTTAAAAGCTTTTTTTTTCTTCTAGAAACAGAACAAAAAAAATGGTTTTTCTTTATCTTTTGAAACATATAATAATGCTTAAGCTGTTTTTAGGAGATGTGTCTGTTATTTGTAACACATAGTATACCTATATAATTTGCATGATAACTGATATGAAATGTTTTTTTTTCGAAGGAAACATGTCATTTCCTCGTGTTCGTTGCAAGTCTATGTGAAAGTTAAAATTCGTCTATGTTCTTACAAGGTCTTTTTTAAGTTCAAGAATATTGTCTGAAATTTGTAACTGTTAATATACCAACATAATTTTTATCATAACAGATTCAAAATGTTTCTTACTGATATCTATTATGACCCAGATCTATTTTGTTTCTAAAAGGCATCTATGATTTACTTCAGATTTATTTTATTCCATTTAAATTCTTAAACGAATCTATTATAACCCAGATCTATTAAGTTTCATAAAGTAGTCTACTTTGACCCAGAACTATTTCGTTTCTTAAAGGCATCTATAAACGCTGAAGAAAATTTATTGTTCCCATAATAATTTCCACTGAATTCAGACGTTAAATTTTATTTCGTTATCTATTTCATTTATTTGAGTTACTGATAATTTACCCAGTCCCTCTTTTTAAGGTATTTCGTAAATATTTCTCCCTGATGTAAGGTCATATTTGAGCTAAATTTAAGTATTATTATGGTTTAAGTAATTTTTTTTAATAAAGTAGTTATAATTAATATATTAATCCAGTTTTCTTTCATTAAAAAAATTGCATTTTGCAAAGGAAACACTAATCAAATTGTTGCTAACTACTTGTAACTAATGAGCCTTTCTCACATCAGAAACAAAAATAATCATAACTCAGCTTTATTAAAGAGTTTAGAAGTAGAAGTTCATTGTTTCAGAAGCTAAACTTCCTCTCACTGCTACCAAAACTGTTAAGTATTAAATAAGACGTCTAAAAATAATGGAAACAATCAACTGTCTAAAAAAATGCGCATTGAATCAAAAACATAACAATACACATGTGAAATATTTTCAAAAGATGCATTAATAAATACTAATGAAAAAACTCTTATTGCAGATTAGGAATGAGGAAAAAAAGTAGTTTGATTTGAGCTACTGACGTGCTGGCTTTTGTTTCCGATAGCTGCAGTCAAAACATAGAAATAATGCACGTGTTATTTAAAATGGAGATATCTCCAGAAATATTAGTGAGATCGAACAAATAAAAATAGACGTGTTTGATATTTGGAACAAGCTTTTTAAATTGTAGTGAATTCGACGCTCACACCCAAACTCAGCGCTATCTCCAGAGAGCGCTCCAGTCACAGGGAGTGGAATGGGGATTAATTTTAGTGATTTTTTCGGAAGAATCCAAATCAGCAATAAAAAAAAATAGGAGATGCCCATTTAAAATTTTTAAGTTCCCTTTCTTTCCTAAGAGATGAGGTACCAATGAATTCAGTCATCTTTTGAAAATATTTTGAACGTATACATTTAGATTTTTGATTCGATGAGTATTTCTAGAGATACTTAATTATTTCCATGCTTTTCGGAAGCATTATTATTATAATCTCATTTCAAGAATGAAAATCGTAAAAAGGCAACCAATTAATTTAATTTAGAAAAAGAAAATAATATTATATTTGATAAAAAAAAAGTAAAGAGTAAAAATAGGCACACTTAACGATAAAGAGACTTATTAACGCCGAAATCGGTGCTATTTTAAATAGGACTCATGTTTCAAATCTCTTTCATTTATTATATTTGGTTCATGCTTTTTTCTAGAGACTAATGGCACTATTTGATCATAATTTTCAAAACCAGAAGTTGTTATACTATAACTAAACACAATTATGTCAATAAGCTCCAATTGTAAAATCAAACATCGTTACTAGGTCTAATCATAAATAAAACAAATGAATTTGATTTAAATGCACAGTTTAATGGCACAAAAGCTCTGATTGACTTCACTGTACCAAATTTATACGATACTACGTAATCTCGGAGACAAAATCAAATGGTATTAGAAACTATGTCTGGCACAATAAAAGAGAATTCAATTGGAGAGTTACTAGGACGTAATTCTTGCTTACCTAAGGAAAGCAAAAGTCTTATTTGGGACTTTTTAAAAAGAATGGGTAAAAATGTATGGGTATTTACTAAGGGCAGAAAAATGATTTTATGGTTTTGTTCATTACTTTTTACGAATTATTTTCAGGAGATGTAATTGGAGATATTAATCCATTGGGACATGCAGATTTCTATCCAAATGGAGGAACAAATCAACACAGTTGTCGACACTACATTTTAAAATCCTATTTAGCTCTCGATTTCTTATATGGTACGTTTATATATGGATACAGTTTTATATTTTTTTAGTTTTCTATATAAAAAGCAAAAGAAAATTGAATTTATAAACAAAATCTTGAAATAATTTTTCGCGAACTATACATATTGATTTAGAAAAACATATGGTGATGTAGTTTTAAATAGTTAAGTCATATAGCTTTGTTAGGTAATATAATCTTATATAATGATATTGTTTTAGATGGTAATATAATTTTATATGTTAATATAGTTTCATAGAAAAAAAATTATGAAAAAGACAAAAAAAAACTAAATTTAGAAAAATAGAACTTTTGATATATTTTAAGTAAACTAGATGAAACATGTTGATCAAAAAACATCAACTTAAAACAAAATAAAAAGCTTGATAACTCATTTATAGTTTTGAATGGAGAATGATTTCTCTTTTTTATTAATAAAGAAACATTAAAGATTTTTAAAAATAAAGAAAAATATTTCACTATTAAACTTGTAGATATCATCATTTATTTACACATTTATTTTTAAATTTTGTGCAGCATGATTAACGATATGCAGTGACCGAAGGGAAGAAAATATTCCACTAAGTTGCGAAACAAAAGTAAACGATTTCGATGAGCTTCACATTTTGTTGCACAATCTCTAATATGTTTAATTGACATATTTTTAACAATTAGGCTAAAACAAAACAAAAAATTTGTCTTTTTGTTGGTCTGATCGCAATCATTGAAAGTTAACCGATACAGTGTTATGAACTGAGTGTGTCCGGCTTCATGATCTAGTGCTAAAATGATTTAACTGAAGGTCTTTCTACCATCCGTAAACTAAACCGAAAGCGTTTAGATTCCTTCTAAACGCTTTCCGGCCACAGTGTAGAAAAGAATAGCCGGTGCGAAAAAAAAATGAAGAAGAAGAAAAAAAACGTTACTAATCTTCTATGGAAAGGGCAAAACTTATACCTCATGTTTTAAAAGAGGCTGCAACGCAGAATCGATTAAGATTCAAAAGTTATAATATCGTTTTAAACGGTTCTATAACACACAGAGAAAAAAGTATGATCAAAACTACCAGAACATGGTAAATTTTACCGTGTTTCCGTCTCTATGGGAACAGTAAAAAGCTTGGAAGTGTTTACTGAAGTGCTGTAGTAATGATTTTCGTAAAATTAGCAATAAAATATTGTTTTATAATCAGTGATAAAATTTGGTAATTGTGGTAAATTCTGTTAATTTTATCATGATACCTTAAAGCGTGGCATAAAAACCATTTATTCAGTTAAATATTTTTTTCAGTTCCTAAATGTATGATAATAAGAACTATAATTTAAAAACCAGAATTACCGATAAACCGATATTATATGAACGGGAAACATTACCAAGTGAATGATTTAAATGCCGTATATTTTGGTTTTATTAAACAGAATTTTATTTATTTTCTACTAGAAATATCATTACGATAAAGTACAGCAATTTTATAAGGATTTTTTCTCCGTGCTGGTGCAAATCATTGGAAATTAAATTTTAATAATTAAAATATTACCGCATTCTCCAAAGCTGTATTCTAGCGTGAAATAATTCAAATGAAACAAAATTCAAAAAATTCAATTCTTGCAATCAAAATCGAAAAAAGCGAAATTTGAGCAGAATATTTCCATGAAAAATAAGTTCGACGTCTAAATGATTAAATAGATGGAATTTGATTTTTTTTAAAAATCTTTTTTCTTAGGTTTCATTTTGTAGAGATTTCAATATAATATTTTCGTCGAAATTCCCTCCGTACGAAATATCTTAAATCTTTATACAAGTGAAATCAGGAGAAAATTTGATGCATGATTTCTTTTATCTTTCAGCAACTATATCTTTAGTTCCAAGAATCTGCAGTCATATGCATGCAGTGCAGTATTATAAAGCCTCAATTAATCCTAACAAATGTGAAATGGTTGGTGTTCTTTGTCCTGATTATGAGAGCTTTTTATCAGGAGAATGTGACTGTCATCAGCATTTCAAGAATTGTGCTGTCATGGGAATGAATTATGAACAGTACATCAAGATGAACAATGAATCATTAACAGACACTATTGATGGATTTCGAAAGTTCTATTTAAACACAACCATAGCATATCCATATTGTGGTGAGTAGTTAAAACTGCTTGTTGCTCATTTTTGCACGAATACGTTTAAAAATAAATTTTTGTAAAAATTTGATTTTCGTTTAAACGCTGAAACTGAATTAAAACTATGTTTCAAATACAACTTTATATTAAAAATTATCACAAATTCCACTGATTTTAAGTTATCTATTCTAAATAGAATGCATTTGCGGATTAAGAAAAAAGCTGTTTTAAAAACAAACAAATTAATGTTTATTTTAAGTAAGTAATCTTAAGAAGCTGAATCAGTAATATTTTACCAAATTAGAAACTTTATTTGCTTTAGGAACGTATAAATAGGAAATTGTAATCTGCATAATTCAAGCTCTCAAAACAGGCATCCATTTTCAAGACTTGCCAGACCTGAATGCTGTTTTATTTTCTATTCATATATTTTTAAAGTGAATGAAATTTTTAACCTGGTAGGAATGCTCATTTATTCATTTTTTATTTTTATTTTTACGTAGAAAGTTTTTGTGAACCACACGGGTCATGTAGTTTGTCTGTTTTAATAAATTTTAAAATTAACCAAATTTAATTTAATCTTTTTCGTAAAAAGTTAATTCCATTTATATCAGGCGAATTCGTACGAGTTATATTGTACTTTTGTGTTTTAGTACTTCCTGTTGGATCAAAAACCCTCTAATATAACTGTATTGTTAACTGAATTAAGTTTTAAATAAATCTATAATGAGTAATTCCGCAGAAAAAGGTTTTTTTTATGAGAAAATAGAATTTCTTTCTGAGAAATTTCCACAAATAATTCTAAAATTTCTGAAATTTGTCTCCATGTTTTAATTTGTACATGTTTTAATTTCTTGGCTGATTAAGTTTAGGGAAATAATGTCTCAACCCACAGTATTTACTGACTTTTGCGTATGAAAAATTTAGGAAATTTTACAGAGAATACATGAACAGAACTCTTTAATTAAACTAAAAAAAAAAATTCTTGTAATTACAGTTCATCAAACGACATCAAAATGTAACTTTAATGTTAATTACAATAAAATTTGATAATCGGACATTTAACAATAAAATTAAGTACCTGATCAGTTACAGAAATTACTGAAATTTATCAGTAAATAAATTTAAAAAATTATGAAATGACAAAAATTTTGTTCGAAAATCGAATCAGAAGTAATTTCTTAAAATGAATGAAACTTTATAGCACTTTTTTGCGGAACTAAATTTTTGAAATTTTTTTATCCGAGTTTTTATGTTCATTAAATTTAAAGATTAATATCTAATAACACTATTTATTGATTTTTACGTAAAAAAATATTCATATTAACAGATATTGTAATTATGAGTTAAATTGATGACCTGCTTAAAATCTTTTTTTAATTATTTTTACAGATAATTAATTACATTTATCAGCTTTTACAAATGAATAATTTTGAGCATTAGTCTCTCTTTACATATTTTAAGTACTTTTTGTGAAATCAAAGTATTATTATATAACTACGTTCATTATATAAAAATATAAAGACATTGGTATTCACAACAAGTTGCAAATTAATTCGAATAATTTTATTTTCTTTCATTTGCAAAGCTTAGTAAGAGTAAAATTAAGTATTTGATATAAGTTACACAAGTTCTTAAAAAATAAAATAAAGCAAAAAAAATGAAAAATTTTCCCGAGAAAGTTAAAATGGAAATTTACTTAAAAATTAATACGACTCAGTATTTTTTTACTTCTTTTTGCAAATTTTTGTACAGTGAGTAATATTCTGAATATTCAAAAGGAATATTCTGAATAACCTGTGATTTAATGACTGAATTTTTATGCTATTAAAGACTCAGATTTAATGGCTTCGTGGTAAATAATATGTTAATTAATTAGTGCAGACAATATTTTCAAGTTACGAAATCTGGCACAAAGTAGTTATTAATTAGAATATTTAAGCTTGGGTTCACGAACCAATGAGATTTAGTGTGAGACATTACGATTATTAGATCAATTGTTATTCAGAATGTTGCTTTTTTTCCACACTGTACATTATATACCTTTCATTAACAAGCATTCTTTTCCTTTTGTATAAATGTTTTCGAAATATTTTATTTTAAACTTCCAAATATTTCATATTTATCAATTTATAAATTGTTTCATTTTAGATTACAGTAATGATTTTAGAAATGTCTCAACTTCTTAGAGACGAAATGCATATTTCTTCTTTTAAAGCACTACAGCCTGCTACAGGCCAAGACTATCCCAAGTTGTCTTTGTGATTTGGCAGCAAGGCTCTTCCAGTTTTTCATATTTGCTACATGAAGGAAATTAATATTTATTGCAACAAGACTTTCAGAATGACATGAAACATTGAGTATCTTTTTTTATCGAGTTATGCCATATTCCTTTTTACAAAGGAAAAGACACTTATATACCATGAAATTTTACCGTTTTAGTAGCTTGTTATAAATAGTTACTATTACTTGTATGGCAATTGCTAGTAGTCAGTACCAAGTAACTTCAAAAAAAGAAGTAGCTTGTAGTATTTAGCTACTATTGCTTGTTTAGCAAATAATAGTTGTTATTAACAAGTACCTTCAAAGAAAAAAGTAGCTTGTAGCTACTATTACTTGTATAGGAATTACAACATACATTACAACAAGAAGCATTAAAAAAGAATCCTTGTAAAATGTGTTTTGACTAAGTATTTGTTTGTCTCTAGAACAATAGTTTACAACATTGTATATTTAAAATATTTGTACTTCAAAATGTAATATTTTCACTTGTAATATAGAATATTGCATATTGGCTTAAGTGTTGGAAAGGAAACTGCACAAATCTTATTAAATTAATTGTACCAAGGAAATTGAAAAAAAAGAAGTTAATAATTAACTTATAAATATGCATTGAAAGTTAGATTAGTCAATGAAATTCAAGTAGCACGTCAGTACGTCTTACGCTAAATAAGTAGCTAACATTACATCGCATTCACATAAAGTCAACGCTGCGTGCTTGAAGCACCTTTCACCACATTGACCGCTGCCTCTATCTCTATGTTTGAGGCTTCCGTATCTTGGAAACTATCCATTATTGAACGTTGCGTAAATGAGAATTTTTTCTCAGAATATTTTGAAGAACAACATATTAAATTTTCTGCCTATTTGACAAAGAATTCATTTCCATAAGATTTGTACGGGGTCCTTTTACACTTTTAAATTATATATATGAATAAATTCACTATACATATCGATGAATATCGATATACTTCAATGTCCAGATTTGAACAGCTTCTTTGTTTTGTGAATATATGATACAATGCAATGTGTACAGATTAATAACTTCAACCTATTATGATTATGTAGTATTCCGTATAATATGATATAATATGAAATCTGTATATAATTCATTCTGTATAATATGAATAACATCATTGTATTGTGAATATATGATGAACTGGACGGTGTATATAAGAATAACTTATTTCTATTGTAAATATATGTCACAACTGCACTAGGTATATATGAATAAGCTCACACTCTTGTTAATATGTGACACACTACATTGTGCATATTAAGAATAACTTATATGCGTTGTGAATACATGGTAATAGTTTCTCTGTATTATTACTGCTGTGTACTTTTAAATAAAATTTCAAAATAATGTTTTTTTCCTTATTTTATAAATAGGGCCGATTAAGCAACCTGAATGGATTCAATAAATTGACTCATTCCTCATATATATGAAAATTTAATGCTTCTTAGACCAGCTGTTTCAATTTTTTCCGTCTATCGAACCCAAAATAATCCCATTTTTTTATAGCGGGACTCCGATATCATAAAGTTCTATTGCTAGCAATTTTAAATGCTAATTATTTAATTATAAATAAACATTTAATTATTTTGAAAACATTTAATTATAAAATTTAAAAATATTTGCGAACTTATCATAATTTTTTAGATCGAGAGATTTATTTGAAACTGGTTTCATATTTAAATATTTGCGCCATATATGTCAAAAACACTCAATTCATATTTAAAAATATTTATCGAATTTTTAAAAAAATTTTTATTTAGTCCAATTCAAGAAAAAAAAACAGTTCATATATAAAGCTGACATTAGGATAGACATTTTGCGATTTTTTTTTAATAATTTCTTAGATCAAAGAAACTGGTTTAATATTGAAATATGGGTGTCATATTTGTCGTAAATACCCTTATATATTTAGAAAGATATAAAATTTTTGAAAAATGCCTATTAAGACCAATCTACACAAAAAGCAGTACATATATATATAATGGGATAGACACTGCATTTTTTTTTTTTTTTTTGCATTGTGGGATTTATTTGAAACTTATTTTATATTAAAATTTGACTCTATGTTTAGAAACATTTATAAAAAAAATTTCTGAAAAGATCTATTAATACAACCAACACAATAGCAATACATATAATAACTAATATTAGGAGGGATCAGTTTGAAATTTTTTTATAATTTTTTGCATCATGGGATTCATTTCAAACTGGTCAAAGTGGTTAAAATATCAGGGACATATTTTCCGAAAACCACCATAGATGTTTAAGAATATTTATAATTTTTTTAAAAAAATGTCTCAGTTAGTCTTATAGAGCTAACCTTAGGGTGGGAGCCGTTGTTGCTCAGGGGATAAAGCTTTCGCCTTCCAATGAGGTGAACCGGGTTCGAATCCCTGCGATGGCTGGTCGATACGAATTCCGTTCCCGACTCGCACCGATCACAGTGCTGACGTAAAATATCCTCAGTGGTAGACTGACTGATCATGGGTTAGAGTTCACTTGCTATCAGGCTAACCATAAGAGGTTTTCGTGGTTTTCCACTCCATGTAACGCAAATGCGGGTTAATTCTATCAAAAAATCCTCCAAGGAAGGTAAATTTCTCCCAATACTTAGTCCAGGAGTTCGCTTGTCTTCTGGATAGGGTTCAAAATTACAAGGCTACGGCATTGAATACTAGTAGACGTAAGCCCCAAAATTGGGTCAGCTGTTCAACGACGGTTATAAAATAAAAATAACCTTAAATAAAAAATTTGCAAATTTTTTTATAATTTTTTAGATGGAGAGATTAATTTAAAGCTAGGATAATATTTGTCGAAAATACCCATATATCTTTAGAAATATTTATCGAAGCGATTTGAAACAGTCTTATTTAGACCAATTCACGTTAAAATCAGTTTATAAATATATACGGCTAATGTTAAGATGGTGAATTTACGAATTTTTAATAATTCTTTACTTCGAGGAATTAATTTGAAACTTGTTTCATATTAAACATGGACGTCATATTTTATGAAAACTCTCATATACGGCTGGAAATATTTCTAGAAGATTTCGGAAAAAAATCTTATTTAGTCTCAACTGCACCAAAAGCAAAACATATATTGATAAAATATGGGGAAACTCTTTGAAAATGCTTTATAATTTTTAGCATCACGTCATTCTATTGAAATTTGTTTCAAATTAAAATCTGACTGTCACGCTTTCCGAAAAAACCCATATATGCTTATAAATATTTATAGAACTTTTTTTAGGGAAGAAAATCTATTTACTTCAAAAAGCGATACATATAAGGAGGATAGTTTGCAAGCTTTTTATAATTTTTTTTTGCATTAATATTTTCTTACATACATATTTTCATAGAACATACATATTACATAGAAAATATCTTACAGACATATCTTCTAATAACATTTAGATTGTTTGGAAATGTTTACAGAAATCGTTTTGTGAAAGTCTTTTTTATTCCAATCATCGTAGAATGGAGAAAAAAAAATCTAGAACTAACATTTTTCGAATTTTTTAAAATTTTGTGCGCATTGGATTTATTTCAAACTGGTTTCATATTGAAATGGATATTTATAATTTATGTAAAAAATATTCAATTTTTAAAATAAAGTTCAAAACCTTTCATAGGATCATGAAGTACTATTATAGGATCATGAAGTAGGATCAAGAAACAAAATGAGCATAAACCTGAATTTCAGTGTCCACCACCTTTTAAAATTACGTTCATTCTGAGATAATTTAATTTTAGAATGCTGCTGATTTAATAAATTAGAAGATTTAAACTCAGGATAAAAAAGCTCAATGTTAAATTTTACAAATACTCTAAAAGCTACATTGATAACTACATACATATTTTATTTATACAGGAACTACATTTTAATGAAAAATTAACTACATTTGTTTATTAACTTGCGAGAGGGTTTCAAAATATTTGTATATTTTTTCAGTAAGCAATATTTTAAATTAAATATTCAACATAGTTCGAAACTTAATAAAAACTTCTGTAATTTTTGATATTTCCTTTTCGTTACTCTAATTTTCATTTTAAAATATCAAGAGCTTTTCAGGCATCACTGACTTTGAGTGATATGATAGACATTTAATGAATTAATCAAGTAACTTTATTAATTAATTAATTATATTATTTTCAATTCATAAACAGTTTTCATTGCATTTCGGTAAGTTCCCTGTTTCAGAAATTTTTAACTGTTTCCCTTCAATTTCCGTAAATTATCTACACCTGCAACTTTCTTAATTACTTATTTATTTTATTATTCGCAAGGGACTTGAGAAAATATTAAAAAAAGTCATTAAAAACTTGAGAAAACAGAAAGAGAAACCAGAGTTTTTAATTATTTTAAACAACTGTTTAATTTTAAAAAAAAACAGCCACAGTGATTTTAATAAAGCATATTTTGATATTTTAATGATTTTGTTCGTGCAATTTTGATTTTAAAAGCGGCTGAATTTATAATCCAGTGATTTTATTAGTCGCGATCTCAGTACTATTATATTTAATAAGTTTTCAGTTCTTCTTTTTTTTACTTTCTTTGCATTAACCCAATTATTTTGATTGCCTCACAGTAACTCAAATCTTCTTTATATCATTGGTGTAATGCTATTTTTAGACGCATTAAAAATACCTCTTTTGAAAAACTCTAGTTTTGATTTGTTTGAAGAATGGACTTGTTCCCAAATTCTGAAATTGACAGAAGTTCTTTTCCGTTCTCGTCTGCGGAAAAAAAATCATTCGGAGGACTAGTTAAAAAAAGTGCAGGTTTTGGAATAATACTATAACAACCTAGCGATTCATGGTGTTGCCTAACCTCTACCAGTTGTAACTGGTGAATTGATTAATTACGTCGGTATGAACGTAGTTGGAATAGTTTTTATTGAAATTATGTATAATTTAAAACCAATTTTTTTAATTAAATAAATAAAGATACTTATGTTGTTTCCTGTAGAAGGAGCACAAACAAATATTTATAGCAATTTTGTAAACATGTTTTGTTGCAATTTCGTTAGAATTTATTGCAAAGTATGTTTTCATGATCTCAGTTGTTTTCAAAATTAGTGAAATAAAAACTGTTTACATAACGCGAAATATGTGCTAAACTAACAATAGCTTAACGATGCGGCAAATAAAAACATTGTAAAAGCGCAGATTTAATTTCCAGCATTATTAGTATAAGTAGAGTCATTTTATTCATTAACATTTAATTTACGCAAAATATGTCGTGGATATCTTAAATAACCATAATGTCGAAATGTATAATTTACTTTATCAATTTTCTTTCAACTACAAATCTTACCGTAAAAAATTTAGTGTTGGCAATAAATATTATGAAAAGCAGCTCGATTTATGTATGTCTATATATTATATATGTCTGTGTGTGTGTATGTTAAAAGGTTTATATCGGCAATATGACAGATTATTATCATCAAGGTTGTTAGAAACTTCTTTAAAAAAAACCGATTCGGGTTTTTTCAGGGAATGGGTTTTTCCAATTTCGACTGATTTTTTCTTCATTTCTTTTAGTTTTCGTAGTTTAGGAGTAAGTCTTGCTGCATAAATAAATACCATAAATTTCATTCCTCTTTTAAGTACGAAACTTACCATAAAAATTTAGTGTTGCCACGAAAATTATGAAAAGCAGCTCGATTTATATATATATATATATATATATATATATATATATATATATATATATATATATATATATATATATATATATATATATATATATATATATATATATATATATATATATATATATAGACTTCATCGAGAAATCGACAGTGTACAACTTTTTTCAACATTCCATTTTTTACAAGAGTTCAATATAAATGTGAAACAAACACTCTTGTGAAGAAAAAGGAGTAAAAATTTGCAGAAAAAAAAATTATAATGACGTCTAGCCCGCAGGGTAAAGTACTCGAAACAACTGATAATAGGTAACCATTTTTAAAAATTATGCTAGTTTAAGCGAATTAAAATATAAAAATTCCTTTTAAACACCGACATCCATCCTGAGTACTTCTTACCGTACAATCCATTTTTACCAGAACATGTTATGGAACAAAATATCTAATATGCCGTAAATTTTACATTTATTATTGTAATTATTTTAATATCACTGAATCACTCTAATTGCATAAATATCACTGCAAAAATTACAATATAATATTTTACGGTAAAAATGAATTTTGCGGATGATTCTCCGAGAGTGCCGGTTCATACAGTATTTTTATTTAGAATTCTTTATAGTGTACGTAATTGTACTCTCGTTATTAAAAGTCAAATTCTACAAACATAAACTATTTCACTTTAACATTCATAAAATCTTTGAATAATCATTATCTGAATTTCCTTTTATTTTATTTTATAACCGTCGGTGAACAGTCGGCCTAATTTTGAATTTACTTCTACCAACGCTGTAGCCTTGTAATTTTGAATCTAATCCAAAAAACAAGAGAACTCCAGGATCACGTATTGAGAGAAAGTTTGCCTTTTTTGGAGAACTTTTGATTGGAACTAACTTTCATTTCGAGACGAAAACCACTAAAACATGGAGACGAAAACCGCTAAAACATCCCAGGGTTAGTTAGGCAGCAAAGGGACTCTAACCCATGATCTCTACCACTGGGATATTTTACATCAGCACTGCAGTCGGGGCAAGCAGGGGGCAGAATTCCTGTCGACCAGCCGTTGCTAGGATTCGAACCCGTGGACGGCGAACGCTCTATCCCTAAGCTAACGCTAGCTATGGTAAAAGTATTATATATTGCAAGAAAACGCCGTTTGAAGAACATAGCAAGAAATAAAAAACGAAACGAAGTTACACTTAAGAAATTGTTTTTTTTTTTTTGCAACTAATTATTGCGCGCATGCTCAAAAAAAAAACGCTAATTATTTATGTAATCCCTAATATAAACTGATAAAAAATGAAATGTCAGCACATCTTGATAACATAAAGAGAATGTATGGTTAGAAGGAATTTATCATTACAATATAAATCTTTAAGAACACATAGATTTTATTACCTTTTTTATATATTACGACGTAATATGAAAACAGAAATATATTTGTTTTTAAGTAAATATAATCCCAAAATCCAAACAGAACCGCTACTCTTCTACTTTAACACAAATTCAATCCACTTTTATATCAATTACTTAAGCAGTTGTACAAACAATTTAGACATCATGAAACTTGATTCGAATTTTTATCCGAAGGCGTCTGCAGCAATGAAATCTTTCACGCATTATTTCTAATTATATACTTTAAGCATATAATTTAGTATTACAAGCATTTATTAAGTCATTTTATGGATATATATCATGGATAAATTAAGAAGTAAAAAATTAAACACAAGTTCATAAGATCTATTTATCAAAAACATTGGATACCATTATAGTGAAAATCCATGGATATGAGTGGGCATTTAGAAATTGTTACAGGTTCGTATACTTTAACTTACGTAGAAAATTAATTAAGCTTTTTTTAATTTATAAGTGATGTCTTTTGAAAATTATCAATTTTTATTCATAATAAATAATATAGTCTACTATTGTAAAATTTTTATGTTATATATTTGCACTTTAATTGGTTCCAGAAGTAAATAAGAAGTTATTACAATAAGTATTTAGATATTTTTTGGGTACAAATGCTGAATGTTACATACTTCTAATAATTTCCATACTTACACATTAAGAATAAAAAACAGTGAAAACTACTAGAATATGGTAAAATTTACCTTGTTAAAATCTCTATGAGAACACCTAAAAGCTCCGTAATTTTTACCGATGGGCGTCAGTGATGATTTCGGTAAAATTAACAATAAAATATGGTTAGATAAATATGTAACAAATTCGTAGATTTGGTAAATTCAAAAAAGTTTGGTAATTTTATCACGATACCTTGGAGTATAGCATAAAAACTAATCATTCGGTTAAATTTATTTTTCAGTTTTATATTTTTTCTAAATGTGTAGCATTTTATCTTACATTATAGATAAAAACTATAATTCTGAAAAGCAGAATTTCCGGTAAACTGTTACTATAGGAATGGTAAAAATTACAAAATGAATGATTTAAATATCGTATATTTTGATTTTATAAACCTGTTTTTTTTCTTCTTCTTTTTTACAAAAAATGTCATTACTATACGGCACGAAAATTTTATCAGAAATTTTTATGTATATATATACAAATAAATACGTCATAAATATGTACATTATGGATATTTATATTTTGAGCTGATCCAAACATTTCTGATATCATTTGCATGCTATAGATAAAACTAATATTAATAATTAGGTTAAATTAAAATTGAACTACACATACAATAAGTTTAAAATAATGTTTGCTTTCAGTACGAAAAAAAACTTTTTAATATTTAAGATAAAAGATTTTTTTTAAATCATAAATAAAGATCATTATTTTGTACTGTAACCACGTATAAATAGAGGCTCTGAGTATTTTAAAATCCTAATGAGTTCTACGATAGATTAAAATATAGGTAAAGAAAATATGTGTAGATAAAATTTTTATTTGATATAAATATCAAATAAAATACTAAACCAATGAAATAAGTAATATTTAACGAAGCTTAAATATTCCACGGTTGAGATAATTGAAAATTTTCAGTCCATGAAATGTTTCAATTAGTTTAATTCTTCTTCTTTACAAATAGTCAAAGCCATATTTTGATTAATAAACTCGTGTTTTCACAAGCATTGTTAGAAAAAATTTAAGGCTTTGTATATGATGAGTTTCACATTTTTTTTGATATTTAAGTTCTGGTACACCGAAGTATACAGGATGAAATTTGAAGGAAATATTTAAGTACAGCTAGGTGTAAATTTCGCTTTGCAACTTGCTCTTTTCTTTTCGAGATCCGACATATAATGCGAGTAAATATTAAATCGTAACACAAGAGTTTGCGACACCTATTTTGCTGAATGAATATTCGATTATGATTATGATTTATTCATTAACATTTTAAATACAAGTTTTTCTGTTGTTACTGGTTAACCCTTCCTGCTCAACACTAGTTTGGCAGAAAAAGCCCTAGAGGTTGTCCTGAGTACAAGGGAGATACGTCGAGGGGGATGTAGATCGGATCGAACAGCAGTATCACGATTCATCAGTGTCCATTTAAAAAGCTTAACTGTCGAATTTGGGTTAAACAAAGTTTTCCTAGCACGTAGCAAGTACAAATTGAAACTTGCTTTCCCCTTGAATGTCTGGAATTTTCCTTGGAAGACAATCTCTTGAGACCAATTATGGTATATAATTTTGCCAGAGAGTTTGGATTCGTGGATTCGATATAGCTTTGGCTATATTGTAAAGGATTGGAAACAACAAGAATATAAGTTTATCAAAAAAGTACAATTAATTTTTATATTGTCTTTAAACTCAGAGCGGTTTTTTCTTGTGGAACATTAAACTTTTATATTTCAGCTTGGCTTCACCCTTAATTCCGTAAATCATTAATAATAAAAAAATGATTCATTTACAAATAAGTTGATAGGTAGCTACTTCATTTACGTCGCACTAGAGCTGCACAATAGGCTATTGGTGACGGTCTGAGAAACATCCCTGGGGATGATCTGAAGACATGCCATCACAATTTTGATCCTCTGCAGAGGGGATGGCTCCCCTGTTTTGGTAGCCCGACAAGCTGCGAGCGAAGTCGAGCACTTAACGGCAGAACAGCTTTACGAAGGCCTATACCGCTCACCCTCGGTCCCTACGCAGGCTGATCAAAGTGGTCACCCACCCGCACACTGACCGCAGCCAGTGATGCTTGACTTCGGTGATCTGCTGGGAACCGTGTCTTCACGATCAGTTTGTTCACTGCAGGACATTTACGAATAAGAGAATATAATTTTGAGCATCGTTGAAGAGTTGTGACAGGTTAGATCGGAATTATAGAGTAAGATCAGAATAAAAAAACTACGATCTTTCTCTTCAATTTCCAGCACCACTGTTCTTTAAGTCATACGTTCGCTTCTCGTTTCCCCATTCCAAGAGATTTTCGTTCCCCACAGAAACCATCTCCTTAACTCAGAATTTTCTATCTTATTTCTATCTTAAATTTTCTTTCTTATTTCACAAAATAATTTTAATACTTCTACTGCGTGTTATGCTGAATAGTCTCCCCGAACTCTTATACTTATGGTGGTTTGTGTGATTTAGTGACTACCGGAACAGATTTTAAATTACTTTTAAAATTCCATACGTAAAGAACTTAGACAATATCGCCGACATCTCTTGAAAGTAGTTAAAATTGAACTAAAATCCTTACGCGCGTGTACAAAGTCACGTACAACTAGACGGTGAAACAAATTGGTTATTATGTTGTTTGAAACTAATTATGGTGTTAGGATTGGAGTAAAGGTTTACTAATTAGAATATTTAAGATGGTTGTGCAAAGCATTCGGTGCGGCTACCATTAAAGTTTATATGTTATATAAGTTTATTTTGAAAGCTGATCTAGCTGGTCGCCAAAACGACTAGTATTTTCATAAAATGGTTTATATTAATTCAACTTAATGCTTATTATGGTGTTACACGTTTTCATAACGGGTTCGGAGAAGCGATATTAAGACTTAATATTGCCTTTCGCATCAGTCTTACTAAGCAAAAATGCACGTTACACAAGTATTATAGTATCACATTACTAAAGAAATGAATAAAAAAACAGGTTATTTTTACTTCTATTCCCATTATTAAACCATATAAATTATGAGTTTGGATTAGAATCATGAGTTTATAAGTGTGAATAATTTATTGACTCTATAAAAAGTGTTTTTTAGGACATTAAAAGTGTTTTTTTTAATAACAAAACGTGATTTTAATACGTGATACTAATAATTTATTTTTGTAGAGGCGGCCCCAGTGTCTAGCGCTCCAGAAGAAGACAGGCGACGATCTTCTAATTTTTCAACTCACATGTCAAGAGCTCTAGATGGGGAACGACGACGATCCTCTGATTTTTCAACTATTATGTCTAGAGATCCAGATGGTGACAGAAGATGCTCTGAGTTTTCAATTAGAACTTCAGATGGGGACAGAAGACCATCTGATTTTTCAACTCGCATGTCAAGAAGAAAGAGCATAGATTCATCAGCTATTTTGGATACGAACTTACGACGATGCTTAACAACTCTCGACATCACCTTATTGGCCGTGGGACAAATGATAGGAATGGGTGTTTACGTCATCATAGCTACGGTTGCCAAAAATATTGCAGGCCCTGCCATCATTATTTCATTTCTATTTAGTGGTTTGGCATCATTTCTAAGCGCCCTTTGTTATGCTGAACTTGGTGTTAGATATCCAAAAGCTGGTTCTGCGTACTCTTATACGTATTTGGCGCTGGGCGAACTATGGGCTTTTATTGTCGGCTGGAACATGGCACTCGAATATGTCATTGGTGTCGCTGCAACAGCTAGAGCTTGCAGTGCTTACATAGATTCCTTAACGGATGGTTATATTAAAGCTTCAACCATTAATATAACAGAATCTATAAATGAGGCATTTTCGATTGAATACTTAGACTTTTTTGCTGTAGGTC
This sequence comes from Parasteatoda tepidariorum, assembly GCF_982258835.1. NCBI lineage: Eukaryota > Metazoa > Arthropoda > Arachnida > Araneae > Theridiidae > Parasteatoda > Parasteatoda tepidariorum. Next base: position 71,588,094 of record NC_141762.1, on the reverse strand, counting down.
TATTATTACTGGTCGTGATATTTCTTTCGTTTGGTGTTAGAATAACTTCCTATGTAAATAACATATTTTCAGTCATAAGTCTTGCTGTTATTATTGTCATTCTCGGAGTAGGTGCATATTATTCAGACATTAGTAACTGGACCGGACCAACTACAGAGGGATTTATGCCGTATGGATGGTACGGAGTTCTGGGAGCATCTGCTTCCTGTTTTTATGCTTTTGTGGGATTCGACTGCATAGCATCAGCTGGGGAAGAAACCAACTCACCCCAAAAAGCAATACCTAGAGCTACAATGATATCAATGGCTATAGCGACTGTTAGTTATGTGGGTGTCTCCATAGTGTTAACTCTAATGGTTAATTACAAAGATTTATCTGGTGATTCCGGACTCCCAGATGCTTTTGGTATGCGTGGAATTTATTGGGCAAAGTATTTGGTTGTTATAGGTGCAATTTGTGGTATGGCAACAGCAATAGCTAGCATAATATTTGCTATGACTCGTGTCGTTTATGGTATGGCTGAAGATGGTTTATTGCTAACATTTTGTTCTAAAATTAGCCCCAGAACAAAGACACCTCTCCCTGCCATGTACATATTTGTCTCTCTATCTGGAATTTTGACACTGATTTTAAATATCAATTCTTTGATCGAAATAATGTCGATTGGTGCTCTTATTGCTTACCTTGTTGTGAGTATATCAGTCATTGTCTTGAGATATAAGCCACCTATGATTTTAAAAACTGCTACGCGGGAATTAGACACAATTACTGAAGATAAAAGAATGTCTTTCACAGAAGAGACAGATCCTGCGGGTAGATTGAAGGAAATATATCGCGTTATGTATATTTTTAGGTTTTTCCCACCGCGCATGGCGCAAAAAGCGATAATTGCATTCGTAATATTTACTTTCTGCCTTTGTGGCTTCACAAGAGGATGTCTAAAGTGGATTTTTGGTGGTCAAGTATGGGCTCTTTTTGTTTTCGTTTGTTTACTTTTGTGCGTTATATTGTCTTTGCTTATCATCGTCATGCATCATCAGTCAAATACAGAACTCAGATACAAAGTAAGCATAATGTTTCTTTCTTTAATAAAATTTTTTGAGCATAGTTCCATTGTTACAAAACTAACTGTTTAAGTTTTGTTAAGTAAAATGTTTAAGTTGTTATCTTGTCATCTTTAGTGTGATACGAACACGAGTTTTTCATTTTAAAAAGTGGCATTCTTTTCGTTAGAATATTATCTACAGATTTATTATCTTCTTTTATTTGTTAGATTTAAAACAATTAATTCACGAAATTAAACATTAATGGTCGATATTACATTATAATCAAAGATTTATTACCAATTCACATAGCATTTCAAACGTTATAATAACTTGAAGTAACTACTTGGCTTGATCGTTAGCTCGTAATTAGACAAATTAATAAAATTGTGGCATAAATCAGGAAACCTTGATGGATAAGTGATGATTCAGGTTTGAATCCTAGTTAAGGTATTCGTATTCTGTATTAAGCACATCAAATATCTCCCAGCCAGGACCAAAGCACATAGCTTAATTATTAAAACTGCTAGGAATGCCACGTAACTTTGACTCATATCAGATGACATGAACGGCGCCTGATCTTGTACCTCTCTAGTCAAATTTCCACACCACAATTAAACGAGAGAACTATGAGTTAAATCGCATTTAGCGTGCATGTTAAATCTTACGTGGTTTAATCATCTGAGCTTAGTCGGTTTCAAGGATCGAACTCACTATCCCGAGTGCTTCATCATTGGAGTAGGAGATACCATTACCAACAGAAGCATCCAGAGTGCCAATTAAGCGTAGAATTACGAAACTATCCTCAGATGCAAACGTTTTTGCATTTGATCCCGATTTCTTGCGGGATAGCCATCGACAGTTTTCGTTCTATGGAACGAATGACAAAAAGTCTTCCTGGAAAGCAGTTTAACCGAATAGTTTATTCGGAATGTTTCTCAATTTTTTTAATTGGTTTCAAAATTATTGAAATTAGTAATTATTAAGTATGTTGTAATCCGCAGTTCATCTAATGAAGCGATGTAGCCCAGCTAATAAATTGCGTGACTCAAATAAGAGAGAAATTATTTCTTGTTCTCAGTTTAACATGAACGCCGACTTAAAATGTTTAATAGTTGCAAACGCATCTCGATTTAGAGTGGCACGTCTCTAAGGGGTCATGATACATGGTTTCATGTCATTGAAATCAACGGAGATATTATCATTTGGCAAGAACATGTCTTCAAATTTTATTAAATAGCTTAGAGCTACGTTTTTAACTTAGTTGTGTGCCCTTAAAAGCAAGATCATAACACATAACATTATGGTATACTTTTTGGGTATTTTTTTATCATTTTTCTTTTTACATGCTTTAAATTATGCCCCTATCTTTGAACTCAAAATTTTGATAAATAATTATGTTATGTTTTTACCGGATTTATAAAGTTTTGCTTTATTGAAAAAAGTAGAACCTTTTAAATAAAGTTAGTTTAGTCTTGGTATAGTTTACTCTAACTATGAGTTGTTGCTAAGAAATTGTATAAATAAAAATTGTTTAAGCATTGTTTCTATCTTTAATTTATATGTGCTTAAGCATTTATGGTTTCGATTAAGGAAACAGTACAAACTTTATTGAATTAGTTGTTTCTCTTCCACATTTTCGTAGTTGAGAAAATGATCAATGATTAATATTTTAAAATAATTTGATAAATGCTTTAATGTTCTTTTTACAGGTACCATTGTTTCCATTAGTACCTGCTTTAAGTATTATTCTAAATGCCATTTTGATAGTTAATTTGCAGTTAATTACATGGGTGAGGCTTCTGGTTTGGATGGTAGTTGGTGAGTAATTGCAAATAATTTTGATTCATTAGCTAAGAGCTCTAACTTGATTGATTGTTTTCATGCACATTTAAATAAGTGTTTCTATTTCATACGATAAAGGTAATCGCTAAACAGTAAACTAATCAATATTTTGGAATAATTTTTGTTCCATTATACCATCCTTGAAAGCTTTCGATTAGGCCTAGAGTTACCAAATTTTAGATCTTTAATAATTTAATTTAGTTTTAAAATAATTTTGATAAGGTTTTAAAAATACTTAAAATTTATTATTTTATTACTATATGTCATAAAGAGATAATTGTCTTAACGTTTCGTGTATTTTTATTGGAAAGAAAAATCTCGTCATAATTTTAATAAGCATAGAAATTCCGTAAATCTTAGTTTCTCATTATTAACAAAATTAATGAAACGTTTCAGCGGTATTCACCTGTAATCAATTCAGTTTATTCCATGTTCAACAGTATTTCAAATCCATATCATCATCAGATCTTAAGAAAATCTTTAACAGCCATTCTAAATATTATTCTCGGAAATTACTATGTTTTTGATTTTATTTTTTGTTCAAAATGAAGTCCTTAAAATCAAAAGCTATTTTATTAAAAAGCAAATCGCATGATAATACTTCTCTCTTTTGTGAGAAATATTTAATGAGTTTTTAAGTAACCAAAACTTAAATAAGATTTTAAAAACAATACAGTCAAGGAAGTTGTAACTTTAATGGGGCAAAGTAATTAAGATTAAATTTTATCCTAATCGAATCAGAAATTAAGCCTATGGAATCGAGTCAGTGTTAGTTTATGCAATGAAAAATATCTTTACATTTAATGAGTTTTAATTTTTATGCAAACATCTACTTATGGTCAAAATATAAAATTATTACGAAGCAATCAGCAGGACGTCGTAAGTAAAAGGTGCAGGATATAGCACCCTAGTTTCTATAAATATTGGCTATCAAAAATATAATGATAACATTAATAAATCATCGTAGATGGAAGAAATTTCTATAAACATTGAAAATTTGTACCACAAAGTTATTTAAGTTTTACATGCCGATATCAAGTTCTATTAGTCTTTATAATAGAGATATATGAATCTCATTTTTTTGATAATGTATACTTCATTACATTAAATAATGCAGTGTATTGTTGGATATATTAATTTTGTTACACGCTGGTCAATAATTACTGTGTTTTTTAATCACAAAAAAAATTAAATTTAAAAAAAACTACATTTTTGAAAAATTTTATTATTTGGTGTTCGCAATGGTGTTTATCCGCCTTTGAAAATTTTGTTTTTGAAAATTTATTCATTCAAAAACCAACTCTAATTTAATAAGAAAAAGTGAACGTAATAATAACCCACAAAAATAGCTAAATTTTCTTTTAACTCTTTGCTTATTCTGTAAGTTCTCATAATGGCTAGCATAAATTTAGTGGGAGAAAAAGTAATAATTCAATCAAAGCATCCTCACACCTAGAAGTTGAATTTAGCTTATTATGATTCGTTTAAATGAATTCAAATATTTAATTCAAGAAGTGAAGCTAATTTGAATTTATGAAACGATCTTATTTGTCTCAGCAACAGGATGTATGTATTTTTTTCCCCAATACACACTTGTTGTTCAGGTATCAGTAGGGCAGATTTGTTGGCCATTTAGTTTAGGGACACCTTATAAGGAGGTCAAACGCTACTGTAAGGACAGATAGTACAGAGAATGAAAGAACATCCATGCCTTGTCCAGGATTCGATCCCAGGACCTGTGATGGGAGGTCAGCTCCTTGACCACTACATAGGCCAATCGAGTATGCAGAAAATAAACACTGATTTATTTTAGCGATTATGTTTTAAGGATTTTTATACGCCATCTTAAATTGCAAGAACTTTATTACAATAAAATTAAAGTATATAATAACGTTGAACACGGTAGATAGCAACAAATAATTTTTCGAATGTTCCTTCATGTGAACAATAAAAATAGAAATATTGGAATTGAGATTCATACACAAAACACCGGAAGAGATTAAGTGTATGTCACTTCCGTGCGTACCTGTGGTTCCCAAACTAGTTCCGTCATGTACGACAAGTCCTCTCATGCTCTTTCTAAACGATGCCAATCAATTCAGTGCCAAAATGTGCAATTATTTTTAAAAATTAACTTTTTTTCTTCCTAATCAACGATGAGTACGAAACTAACATGGAAAATCTGTTTCGCACAGCCCATAAAAAGAAATTAAAAAAAAACTGCCTAGAAAGATTTTTTGCAATATTTCAGCTACTTTTCAACATTAAAAAAATTGAAACTTTTGTCCTACCACGCTATATGTTCTGTTCATAGGATATGTTATCGAATATCAGAATTCTGCCGCGCTGCAAGTCACTGGGAGCAAGATCGGAAGGTGGATAGTAAAATTCCTTCTGTAGCAGATTTTTTTCGTCATGAAACAAGACAGTTATCCTATACCGTCTCCATCTTCTTTTGCTCCTGAACAAATCTGTCCATACATCACTTTTCCGCGGACAGCAGGAGTGACACGCTGGCTCCATCCCCTGGCAGCAGACTTGTATCTTAATGGACTACAAAAACTTATGAGAAGTATTACAGTTCCAGTGGCTTTTATGATGAGAAGTAGCTGAAATATTGCTGTATGTTTTGCAATAAATCTTTCCAGGAAATTATGGTTTCTTTCTCTAGGCCATCGGAAACTTAACTTCTAGATGATCCTCGTAATTCTTTCGGAAGTGGAATCTAAACATGCTATTCTTTCAGGTCTTGCACTTTACTTCACGTATGGCATGGAACACAGCAAACTAGATCAAGCTATGCAAACATTGAGATCCTGGGTACCAAATCAAGCGAATCTTCCAGGCCGGTCTAATTTTACCAAAAGAGCAAGATCTCAACCAAGACCTTCTCAAGAAGGTCTTTTCGATAATCCCTTACCAGAAACCATAATTAAAGAATAATTATTTATTGTAAAAGATCTTTATGCCATTTAAAAAATTTTAAATGCTTTTATGTATCTATATAATAAATATATGTACTACTTCAGTAACATTTTTTGAGTTTGTAGTGAACTGTATTTTAAACTATTATTAAGTATACTGTATATTTTTTGACGAGTCGTTATTTATGTTTATAAAATGAATGAAATGTGTGATTTAAACACGGAGAAAAAAAATTCTGTTAAAATTTCCGCAATGTATGACACATTTCTGGTTAAAAAATACATAATTCTGGTTTAAAAAATTATATGAATGGTATTCTAACTATTCATTTGGTAGTTTTTTCGTTAATGTATTAAGGGTTTACCGACAATTCTGTTTTTCAAAATTATAGCTCTTACTAACACATATTTAGTAAAAAATACAGAACTGGAGAGTAAATTTAACCAAATAAATGCTTTTTACATGATACGGAGTCATGATAAAATTATCGAATTTTATTACAATTACCAAATTTTAACTCGCATTTAAAACTATACTATATTGTTAATTTTACCAAAATAATTATCAAAGAATAACGGTAAAAATTACAAGCATTTTGGTATTCTCATGGAGCAAGAACCATATTATTAATTTACCATATTATAGTAGTTATGACTATACTTTTTTTTAAGTGTATCAGTGTAACTGAAGTTTGGTCAGTAATCAGAGCAAAATCTATCAGGAAAAAAAAATATCGGAAATTACTTCCTTTAGTGCTTACGAAAGATTATTTTTTAAAATTGATTTTTTTTCTGAATTTTAAATATTTTTTTCTCAATAAGAGGGGTTGTTGTGTTTTACCTCACCTTTGACAAAAAAACAAATTGCGATCATATGGGGGCGTAACATTTTAACAATCCCTGTACTTGGAAAACAGATAAATCTGAATGTACATGAAGTTATTTAAGTGTATTACTAACTAAATAATAAAATAATTAGCAAGATATTTATGAAAAAAATTTGTAATACGAATAATTCGATACTAATTAGAGCATCCTTTTTTTCTTTTCCTTACCTGCTGGAAAGCAGGGGCGTCAGGATACGAGATCAAAATTATTGTGACCCCCCCAAAATTTTCCTTTTTCATCAATTTTGCACATTTTTCTGAAATCGATAATTCTAACAATTAGGGAAACACGAGAGGTTCCACCCTTTTTTAATAATAACACGAAGAAATAGTTTGATTCACAAATAAAAATTTTGAAGTTTATATAAATTAATAGCTCATAAATCGATACCTGTTTGGATTTTTTTTTTTTTTTTTTTTGCTTAAATTATAAACTGCACTTTCTATCAAGGATTTTTCAAGAGTGAACAAATTCGATGGTTTGGCTCAATGGAGGTTTGACTCATATGGGTTTCAAAAAGTTATTAAAATTTTTAAAGCAAGAATTAATCATCTAAAGAAATGTTACATGCAATAATTGCGTCAAAAAGTGTATTTATTTACTGGTAAAAAAATAACAAGTCTGAATTTAAATTGTTAAATGAATTTAGTTTATGTTAGTAAACTAAACTAGATAAAGACAATACTTTTATTTTTTTTATTGGTTTCATGTTTTTTTTCTTAATAATTTGCAAAATCTTCGTTATTTTATTATTTTCTTTTAAGTTCCGCCTCTTTTTGATTTCACTTTAGGACAAAAAGGGATGATAAATAAATGTAAATAACGTTAAGTAAGGGATAGACATTTACAGGCAAATAGCGTGTTGATTTTTATTAATTTTTATACGGATGACAGCCAGAGATACTGTATTTTCTATGTTTAGTTATGATGATAGAATGTGGTTTTTATGATATCTATAGGCATATCATAACGTTTCAACAATTTTCATTGGTTGATTTTACACAATCAAGTTTGTTTGTCAAAAGCTTTTAATGTCTACTTAGCAATATTAAACATTTTAGTGAGGTGCTAACTATAAGCTATTTTAGAATTTATGAAAAAAATTCTTTAATGAAAAAAATTACATTGTTGTTTTTATTCCTCACTCAAAATCATAAAGTAATAGAAGTTTATTAAGAATTATTTATTTCACTAACACTTTACAATGATAAATGTATGCCTGAAGTAAAAACAGTTTCAGTGACTAAATTTTGCACATTTTTAAACAGTTTTAAAAGCTTTTGTATAATGTAACTGTTTTTTTCTAACGCAAAATAACAAAGTTATAGAAGTTTATTAAGAATTATTTATTTCACCAAGCTTTTACTGTACTGTAATAAATGTATTCATAAAGTAAAAATAGTTTCAGTGGTGGCTAAATTTTGCACATTTTGAAATAACTTTAACTGTTTATTTCTAAAGCAAAATAATAAAGTAATAGAAGATTATCAGTAATTATTTATTTCAACAACACTTAACTATACAGTAATAAATGTATGCTTTAAGTAAAACCAGTTTCAGTGACTGAACTTTGCACATTTTTAAACAGCTCTAACCGCTTTTGCATAACCTAAGAAAATAATTCATGTTAAAATCATTTTTTTAACAATAAGTACAAAAATGGCTATTACTTGAAATATAATAACTATTGCTCGATTGCAGAGAAGTAAATAAAAGAGAAAATAATTCATAATCTAAGAATTAACTTTCCTCAGTAGCAAAGTTGACAAAATTTAAGAAAGTAACGAAAATTTCTAAAAGACAGAATTCATGGGGATGTATGTAAGAATTTAACACTTACTTTTAAGAGTATTTAAATGACGTAGCTTCTAAAAATATAAATTATAACCCTCTAAAATATTTCATTTTTTTCCCTTTAAATCTCTTTGAAGAATTTTCAATTTAATAGAGCACTAATGATAAAGGAAATTTCACAATGACAGAGGTCACTTGTTACTACTAATCTCTTCTTCTGTCGCCAGCTCCTTTTAAAGGTGATGCATTTCCGGAATCAGTATCTGTAGATTCTCCTACAAAAAAAAGTTTGTCTTTTTGTAATTAAAAAAAAGTAAATTATTAAAGTTTTACACGGGATATAGGATAATTTTTAAAACTATGCACGGGAAACTCAACCGCAGAATTTTTAATACAGTTTCATTAAAACACTTCAAGAAGACGAATAGGAGTAAAATTAAAATTTAGGAAAAGGGTGATCAGAAAGAAATGTAATTTTTTACATTAAAATCAAATAGATAAATAAATTTTTAAATACTTTTTAATTTTTAATTGATAATATAAAAACCTCGTTATCAACAACCAGTTGCTATCTAGTGTGCAAATTTTAATTGCCAGATCAATAAAAATCAATTTGTTTCTGAGCAAAATCTCTAGACATGCCATTTTGTACAACATCGAAATTTTTTTTTAATACAGGGTTATTCATAATTCCCTCCGGGGTTTCGAAGCGTTATAGTAAAAAAACGAAGACGAATATGGCAAAAAAAAAACATATGAAATTATTCCGAAAGTATTCAAGTTTTAATTTAAGCAGTTGCCGGTAGATGGCAGTAACATGTACCACTGAAGCCAGTTGTAGTAATGAAAAATGGCGTTTATAGGTGGAGGGAATTATGAATAACCCTGTATTTTGCCCAGATAGAAAATGCTGTAGCAAAAGAAAAAAAAAATGAAAATACGATTGTGCAATATCCGACCAGGGTGGTGGGCGAAGCACTAGTATAGTTCGTTCACCAAGAGTTAGCACTTAGCTCCACCTCCTCGGACGAAGAGTTCATTTCAGTGCGAGAGTAAAAGGAGAAACGTATCTGCGCTTGAAATTGAGACAACCTTTAATGCGCGCCAAACGCAAACAGTAAATTCTTTTTCAGTCACTTACTTCGCTTTATCATCTGCTATTATACCTTTCGTTACTCTAAATTAAATATATTTGCAGCAAAATGTCTCAAAAAGGACAAACAATTTACTCAAAAGAGTGAAATATCAAATTTATGAAACATTTAATGTTAAAAAAAATGCACATAAGGATTGCGAAATAAATATTTTTGTCATACGATCGCCAAATAGCAACCTTGTTCAGGATTGTTATCATCATTTTCCTAAAAATAGCGAAATAGTATCGTCAGATACCACTTGATGAAGGCGGAGCCAATTGCCATCTCCTGGTGAACGAACTATACCTCTCAACTCAATGCCTAAATTATTTGCTATACGTGGTCTTCTTAATCAATAGCAAGAAAAAAAAATCACAATTATCGGATTTAAATTTAGAAAAACCACCTTTAGCATTAATGAACGTCAAATGCACTTGGATAAATATCGCAAATAATTTTAATAGCATTGGTAGTGCTACTGTTTTTGTGAAACTCATAAAGCATGCAATGCATGTGTACCTGTTCCAACTCTTATCAGGCCATTTCACCATAAATTGCAAATAATAATAATAAATAATGAAATTTAAATATTTATGATTAAAAAAGTTAATCTCTAATCTTAAAATGTTTTTGGTATTGTTTCGAAGTACACAATAACCGATAAATGGAAAACAATATCGAAATGCACATTAGAAAAGATCAATATTATTTCTTCCCCCTCAGTAATTACATTATTTCCATAATATGTCTCTACTTTGTGAAAACCATTACAGACAAAAAAATTTCAAACGTCTGAAAAATATTTTTGGCTCGTTAAATCTATAACTATCAAAAGATGGAGTATACCTGTTGGTGCTAAAATCGGAGTTTTGCAAAGACTATGAACATCTCCTATTATATCCACTGCATCATGCCGACGTCGTTCCTTTGAATTTTTTCGACTTCCGTGGTTATATAGATGTGAGATTTTCTCCATTTTCTTGCAAATATCTTTGGCTAAATTCTTCGTGTCGTTGCATACCTTTAAAGTTATATATAAAACAAAACATTCAGAAATATATAATTTTCGGTTGTAATATTTTTGCAAAATATTTTCGATAATATTCTTAACGTGGAGAAAATTGAAGAATATTCTCTTTGAAATTTTACATAATAATGACATGCCAAAATTATTTTATCCATGAATGACTAATTTTAAAAGAATAAAAAAATATTTATAATTGCTATGTAGGAAACAAAAATAAGACATAGAAAGTCATCTATGAATTTCTATTGTATTATCTTGATCCTTATGTGCAAATATACAGATAACAGTTTTATCACGTACAAAATAGACTAGCGATACTTTTATTTGTGTTCAAATTATTCATATGAGAATGTTTCTGATGTAATTAAAACCGCAGGACGAAAATTAACAAACTTTAAGAGTAGAATAGTAGACACATGGGACTTTTTCTTACGGAAATTGTGAAGAAATTCAATATTCTTAAATCTGCAGTGTCAAAAGTGTGCCATGAATACCAAATTTCAGGAATAACCTTCCACCATGTGCTACCTAGAGGCAACCGCCTGCACTTAGTCACTGAAATCACCGTTGTATGCCTAGAATTGCCAGTGTTAGCAGAGACAAGTAACATTTCTTGCAATAGCGCATCAATGCGAGATGTGAAATGGACGTGTCCGTTAGGACAGTGCTGCGAAATTTGGCTATAATAGGATATGGCAACAGAGGACCGACTCGGGTGCCTACTAACAGCACGACATCACCTCCAGCTCTTGTGACCATATGGGTCGGACTTAGACGATTGGAAAACTGTGATTTAATCAGTTGAGTCACGATTTCAGCTAGTCAAACCTGATGGGAGAGTTTGAGTGCATCGCAGTCTCTACGAAGCAATGGACACAAGTTGTCATCAAGGCACTGTACAATATGGTGGTGGCTCCATAACGGTGCGGGCGGTCTTTCACGGCATGGGCTGGGTGCTATGGCCTGATTACACCAATCATTGATTGGAAATGGTTATGTTCAACGACTCAGAGGGCCCTTACAGCTACTCATGGACTTCATGTACCCAAACAATGATAAAAATTTTGTGGGTGATAATGCGGCATGTCACCGGACTTTAATTTTTTGTGACTGGTTTGAAGAACATTCAGGACAGTTCAAGCGAATGAGTTGGCCACCAAGATTGCCAAACATGAATCCCGCGATGTCTAAGGGGATAGAGCGTTCGCCTTCCAATGAGGTGAACCGGCGTTCGATCCCGGCAATAGCTGGTCGATACGAATTGCACATCTGGCTTGCACCGACCACAGTGCTGACGTGAAATATCCTCAGTGACAGACGGATCATGGGTTAGAGTCCCCTTGCCATCAGGCTAACCGTGGGAGGTTCTCGAGGTCTTCCTCACCATGTAACGCAAATGCGGGTTAGTTCCATCAAAAAGTCCTCCGCGAAGGCAAATTTCTCCCAATACTTGATCCATGAGTTCCCTTGTCTTCTGGATTGGGTTCAAAATTACAAGGCTACGGAGTTGAACATTAGTAGTCGTAAACCCAAATATTGGGTCGGCTGTTCAACGGCGGTTGTAAAAAAAAACATGAATCCCATCGAACATTTATGAGATATTATCGAGAGGTCTGCATTCGCAAGTTATCTATTGAGGCTGCATGGGAGAAAATTTCTGCTAGAGACTTCCAACTACTTGTTGAGTACATGCCAAGACAAGTTGCTACGCTTCTTACACTTAAAAAAAGTCCGGCACGATATTAAGAGGTATCCTATGACTTTTTTCCCATCAATGAATAAATCTGCGTATCTTTTTTCAGAAGCTGTTTATTTAATCAAAATATGATCCATTTGCTTCAATATACTTTTCGCAAGGAGATTTTAATGCATTGATACTTTGCATAAATTTGATCTTTTGCATCAATAAACTCTGTTATCGAGTTTCATTTCAGACTATTTAGTCCGAAAAAATTGTTCTAAATGTCTGAAAAGATGAAAGTTAATTGACGAAACATCCGGTGCAGAAGCTTATTCACTACCAACACTAGTTTAAGCGAGTTTAATTTATTAGAACAATTTCGTTGATGTATTTTGCTATCAGCAGGCTAATTAATATTGCTGAATTCTTTGTTAACTGATATTCTTTTTGAACTAACATGGCATGAGGCTTTTATCGTGCCATCTACGGCATAAATCGAAACAAATGTAAATTTACCTGATATAAACTGAAAATTTTGAAGAAAGATTAATTTTTGATATATATAAGGAAAAAAGGGGAACATCTAGGGACTTCTCAGTGGTAGAGAATTTTAGTGATCAACTTAAAAATTAGTGACTATTTTAAGAAAGACCTAGTGGCAGCCCTGAACTTACCTTTAGCACATGAGTACCCACATTTGAAGACAGAGAACTGCTGCTTTTGCCAACTTCAGGGCTACTTCGAGGACTTTTAGAAGAATATTTCTTTCGAAACCGAAACATTCCATTCGGGGTACTCGTTTGGCGAGCTGTCACAAAAGAAAACTCTGACGAGCTCGGTACTTTGGACATCAATTTTTGGCAAGTGGGTGAAAATTTAAAACTCTTTAGCCTGATTTGGAAGAAACTTAAGTAGTGACGCCATGTAAAACCATTCCCTTGATTACTTTGGGCTAGATTGAAACAACGGTAAAAGCGAGCTATATCATCACAGCTATTAGTTCTGCGAACAGGTGGTTCATTATATGGCAAGTATCTGACTTCCTCTTTTAGTCCATCAGGAAAACTGGCTATTGAAAGTCTGTCATAATTATAATCATAATCAGCATTTCTATACATTTCTTTATACTCCTAGAAGGACCTATATATCATCACCTAAAAACAAAAAGCATTAATTAAATGGTTAAAAATTAATTAAAAATTGTTAATTGATTAAAAATTGTTAAAACTTTCCATAAATTTCTACTGATTATCTCACACATGCTGAATTCAAAATTTTACATGTACAGAGGAATATTTGTTTTCAAATTCAGATTCATTTTGATAAGACGATTAACAAAATGTTTTTTCTCCAATGTCCCCCCCCCCATATACATTGACATTAGTCTTCCGGTTATCAGAAAGGCAAAGGTGTTGTCTACACTTTTAGGAGGCATCATATCAGGTGTGCCTACATAACCCCATGGTAAGAAGGACAAACAGTACAAAGAAGAAGGGAAAAACATTCAAACCTCTGATCGGGATTCAAACGATGGACATTAGGTCAGTTCCTTGACCACCATCTAGGCCTGTCGGATTAAAAAACATTACAAGTGCTTCTCAACAAAATATTCTTAGCAAATTTTTTTCTTCTTGTTCTTCGTTTTTGTAAAAAATATCGACTTTTAAGGGGGAAAAATGAAGATACCTAGAAGGTTCATGGGGGTCAATGAGCGGAGCCTCCTTGTCTATACTTACGAATAAATAAATAAATAAAAAAACTGAGATAAGTTTATGTTTAATTAACAAGGTTTCTGTGTTATTAGACTTTTGCAGTATACAATACTATTTCTCGCACTACTTGAAGTTTGGATTAGATACATCATAAAAAATTGAGTACTTGTTACTAATCACATGGTTGTGTCTAATCACGGGGTTGTGCATGGCGTGTTAATGCCACAGCTTTGAGACTCGAGTTTATTATCACGCTGAATCAATTTTCGGCTGGGATTTAATTGGATACCAGCTGCGTGTGCGTCGAATCTAACTGATTGATTCACACTTTACGTCACTTACAAGTATCCAATTGCCAGGTGGAAAAAATAGAAAGGTGATTATTAGAAATGTTTTCAAGTTTCAGCAGACAATAATAATGGTTTTTGATTTTTATTCATCTCTCTTTTATAATGATTTTGCAGAATTTACTGATGTTTCTTATTTATCTTTTTTAATATGTAACATCAAATATGCAGTCTTTTTTAATATAGAAGAGAGATGAATAAAAATCAAAAACAATCACAATGGTTTTTGATTTTTATTCATCTCTCTTTTGTAATGATTTTACAGATGTTTCCTGATTTATCTTTTTTAATATGTAACATCAAATATGCACTCTTTTTTATTCATTTTTGACATGGATTCTAATAATATATTAAAGATGGTGATTACGGAGCACTCAATATGTATAAATAATTGCAGCTAATAAAAATCATTCAAAGATAGCATTTTTTTAAATGAAAATGAATTTAGTTTATTATGGTTAATTAAAGCTAAAATTAAAATATTTATTTAGAATTTGCGTAATATCTTTATTTAGCTTAGCAAAGGGTTAACTGAAATATAGTACACGAGACCCTGAACGCCAGACTTACGTCATAGTAAGAGCAATTAATTAATAAGAGTTTCGAGTCGCGGTAACTTTGGCAGGTAACAGGTGGCAAAGATGCAGAAAATGTAATCTTACTTACGCTTACGCTATTTTATAAAAACTGTATTTCATATAGGTTGCATAAGCAACTAATTGAAGATGTTTCCCATTTAGCCAGACAGTTTGTATCCCTGAAACCATCTGCGGGCACTCTTGAAGGTTAATTAAATTAGATTGTACTAGCACCATTTTATAAAATCTGTATTTTAGATACGTTAATAATTCATACTTATTATTTGAACTGGTCGGACAGTATCAAAGCTCCTTGCCCACTACCGGTCTATTTTAATGTTTCCACTCTTCCAGTTGAGCACACTTAAATTTTACTAAATTGTACTTTCACTATTTATAAAATCTGAGTTTTACGCATGTTATTTGGGAAATTATTCCCCAGTAGCCAGACAGTTTTGAATTTCTAACATCTTTCCAGATATCGTTGAAAGTCAGCTGTATGTAGAGAGCTGTATGCTGAACAACTAAGCGAGTATAGGTAAGATGGTTAGGTTTACTACGGTCTTTTGTTGGGAAATCAGTGGCATCTATCATCTACGTTAAACCTGCCGACCGATGTATTTATAGTGCCCGCATTGTTATAGTATATGCTTATGCTCTTGGCAAAATGCGTCAAGATAGGTTCGTGGCTTTAAAGTATTACTAAGGTAACGACCGCTCGTTTACATCATTTACTAATAAATTTGCCAGAAAGCGTTCTTTATCATTGAATTTGGCAAGTTTCTTAAATTAAAAATAAACCAAGTTGACTAAACAAAAAAATAGCCTACGATAAAGTTTTAAACCGAAAGGAAAAAATTTTCTCTCAAGAATTTACAGAGTGTGTACTCTGTGTATAAAATCTTTGCCAATATCTGAACCACCCAACATTGTCTGAACCGCTCAAATATTATGGGAGAGCACTTTTAGACTTCCCCTCTTCTTATCAGCAACAAATTCCAAACCCCCTCCATTGCTTAAGGACGTGGCACCAGCCTCCCCCTTTAACTTCAACAATTACTGTATCCTGTTTTAGAATATAAATTCAAATAAAAAAATATTAACTTCACATTAAACTAAGTTTACGTTTTAATTCATTTAATAATCTTTGAAATTGAATAACAATTAGAAATCTTTCTTTCTTTTTCTCTAAAACTTTTAATCTTTTAAGACCATTTTTACCAATTTTTCTTTCTTTCCTCAAATGTAATTTATATCCCACATTTAAGATTTTACCACTAGTAATTTTTTTAAACTTTTGTTTTGATATTTAAGAAAATTTCAAATCACAAAAATCCTCTCCTCTCTTAGGTGCTTACGTAATATTTGAGCTGCCCCCATTGAATTTTAAGTTGGAAACATATGTATCTAATTTAAAAACTAAAAAATAACTTTCTCAGAAAAAAAATACAAAAATCTAAAAAGTAAAAATTGTTGTCAACCTCAATAAATAGAAACTAACATGCAATCAAAAAAACTGTCTTCAGATAAAAGTTCTTGGTTAATAGATCCCTCAAAGGAATCGCTTTTTGTAGATCTCTTACTTAAAAATTGATGGTATGCTGGTTTACGTTTTGAATTTCAGCCCTACTCTCAAAGAAATTGACGCTGTTTAAGGTTGGCGTCCGTCTATGGAATTTGCATAAAGTTTGCATTATAATGTTAAGCTAATTTCTAACTGTGTTTCAGAGTTATGTAGATAATGAAGATATCATTAAAATGTAGCTCAAAAATCGAGCGTTCCCCCAATATCAATATCTGAAAAATTGGATACCTGCAACGTCATACCTGGGTCAGCCAATCGAAAACGACAACCGAAACCCATGCGTGATGGCACTTGCTGGTATCCAATTAAATATGACCTGAAAATTGATTTGGCGTGATAAACTCAAGCCTTAAAGCTGCAACGTTAACCCGCCATGCACAACCACGTGATTTGACACAACCACGTGATTAACCACAAATACCTACTTAAGTGACCCAGTTTCAAATCCTAGCGATTTTTGGTAAAATAAAATTCTGTTTCAAGCTCGTACTGGCCACAATAATGACACACAGCTATGGAAAGAAATCTCCTTCCATGATAGGATTTCGTGGTTTCCCTCAAAGTCGGTTCCAGAAAAAAAGTCCTCCAAAAGGGCTAGTTAATCCCAATGCTTAATTCAGTAGTTTCCCTTTGGGTTGGGTTTAAAATTACTTACAATACTATGGAGTTAAATATGGATAGTCATAAACCCAAAAATGGGTCAGCTGTTCAAAGCCAGTAACAGAATATCATTAGCATGATAGGAAATCCAAAGCAGCGCAAATTTTTACGTTCGCAGAGTTTTAATTAAATATAGAAAACTATTGGGTTTGAATAAATTTGTTGAATTAGAGAGTGCTAATCTAAGTTAAAATAAAATGCTAAATTGAGTCTCTTAATTAAGCCTATGTGTTGGCAACAAATTTAACGCTAAGTTTTTTAGAGGAATTTGGCAAAAACGCAAGGTTAATTGGCGGATGTTTCTGAACAACCATGGAAAAAAAGCTCCCTTTGTCACCAAATTAAAAAATCATACTAAATGGATTAAAATAAGTTTAAAATTAAAAAAAAAGAGTTATACATTAAAGATTAAATCCCCATTCTGCAACATACAATCTTAACTATTTTCCGATTCAGAGCTTAGTTGGCTTGGCTAAATTTATGCTTCCGAAACATACTAAAATTTTACAATTGTTTTCGAAACTTTTAATGATTTTTCCCCTAAACGAACAGTTAGTATTTTTTTTTATTCATAAATTGTTTTTCTAATACGTTGTATACACTTTATAATGTTATTTTTAGTATTGTCGATGTTTAATTCTTAATTGAAAGTTATAAGTCGATTTCGACTTCATCATAGAACGTTATGCAGAGGATATTTCCCACAATTTCTGAATTATGCCACTGGCTGCAAAACTACTGTCTCGGCCATACATCGGCGGGTGAATTGTAGAACCTAAGCAAATGATCAAAAACTTTTCTCCTCGACATTTCATTTGTTTTTCCAATTGTGTCCCTTGTGGTTTCTTTCCGTCTCAATAGTTATTAATACAGCAAAAAAAAATTTTTCCCTTTTTCTTATATTTTGTACTGAATAAAAATAGCACATTTATAAGTTTAGTTTTAAATTCTTTTGTATATTATATACAAATTCGAATAGTATATTAAATAGTGAATTCCGTATCATTATCATTTTATTTTATTATCACAGTTCAAAAGCATCTTATATTTTTATTGAAATTCCAACTTTTAGTTGAATACATTTTTTCACTTAGTATATCATGTATACATACTTTTATAAATAAAACTTGTATCTTATAAATTCCCTACTACATTTTGACAAATTTTTCATGTTATTACATAAAGGGATTATTATAACCATAAATATTTTTTTTAAGATTTATAAAATTACTTACCAAAATTACGATCAAAAACATAAATGAAAATATTTAGTAACTGTTGCCATAGCAACCTAAAAAGCAAAACCTTCCCAAACAATACTCATTTCTGTATAAATACACGTACAACGTGAATAGAGTAAAACGAGATAATTTTTACCTAATTCACGAATCGCTATAGTTCTCCATTTCTCATGCATTTTTTAAAATAAAAATATCAGATTTTGGTTATTACTTGAATATTTTCATCTCGAAAACATATTCAAATTGTATAACTTAATTATTTAAAAAATTCTACATATATATTTTTATATTCGAATAAGAACCTATTTCAAATAAATGGTTTTACTTACTTTTGTTCCACTGTTAGTAAATTCCATCATGTTCGGAATATGATTTCTGTCACCATAATAGAACTTAACAAAATCAATAATTCTATCCTCATGTAATTAATATCTTTCGGATAAAAAATTCGATTTGAAATTAATATTCCGGAAAAGAGAGATTTAAATATACCTCATATTCGTCTCACCGTTCCCTATTTATCACAGTTAAACTTCTAAATATAGAATTAGAAAACAGCTGTCATTGGAATATATTATAACATCAACCACTCAGCTTGAATTCTGTTCTGATTTTACTTAAACATTCGAATCATTTGTGGTCTTCTTCTTCTTCTAATGTTATTGATGTCATTTTTTTCTCTTTCTCTTTTTCAATTATTTAGATTATTGGAATAATTTTTTAAAAAAATTATATTTGCTAGTTATTAATAATTTTCTTAAGTTTTCTTAATTATTATTGTAGAAAAAGTGCCTTTATATAGCTAATTGGTTTATTATAAAAATCATTAAGTATTTTAATCAACTCATTTATAGACTTTTGAAATATTAATCATATTTATTCATTTTAAGACTAAGATTTTGAAATGAAAAAAGAACAAATATTCAGCAAACGATATCATAAATGTCCGGCTTTCGGAATCGTTTGAAACTTTTAAACTTCTGAAACTAGGACAAAAGATTTCCAATTAGCTATTCTTACAGTAATTCAGTTTGCAAAAAGTATAAAATTTTAAAAGTTGATTTTAAAATATTTTTTAGCAAATATATAAATGCTTTTGCATGTAAAAAGAGCAACACATACTTTTTTTTCTCGAATCGTGGCACAGTGCTCTCATTGCGGAAACATATTCAATTACTAATAAGATCATGAATTTACCACTTCTTTTCATCATTTCTTAAAGAATTTATAAAATTCGTTTTAATCGTTTATTAGTTATTTGTTTTCCCTTAATTCTATAAAAAGTTAGGATGATTTTTCTCTAAAGATGTCGAGTGTTACTAAAAAACGAAGTAAATTTTGTCTCAGCACATAAAGTAAATTACGATTTAGTTCTAAATTTTTAACACCTTTCTATAATGTTGTTCTTACATTTATGTCGGCATAAAACATATAAAGTACATTCATAAATATATGACGTGAATTAAGAGACAATTAATAAAAAATGTGACAAAATAGTTGTAAGGGCTCTTAAAAATTAATGTTTAGCGAGGCTGGCAAGAACAAGAAAATTAATGAAGCATAGAACGCTAATATTAAAAACATCACGAGCGAATTGTGTTCTTATTTTTACATTACTTTTAGAACAGAACGAGATTCACTTTTGTTTAAAGAGGTTATAAATTGGGTACTTGCATTTCAAGAAGAAGATAACGGATAAACACACACGTGACCTATGATATCAGCTCCAACTGATAGTTTAGAAGCAAAATGGCGTGTTAAAGTTGAGCTAAGATTGGTCACATAAGTTGGAATGTTAATTAACGCTAAGTTCATTAAATACGTATCGAATTTGTTGAAATATAGCTCTTTCTCGTCTAAGTCTCGTACTTAACTTAGATTTATTATTTGTTTACGTATTTTATTGTAACCGTGATATATTTTTGTTTTATACCAGGCAACTTCCATGCATAATTAGTTTTTTTATGTTCTTCATGACTTCAAGCCTGTTTTCGTGTTAGGTGAGAAATGTATAATGGAAGAATTTCCATTTTTGTGATAGTATCTTTGTGAAAGAATATAGAATGAGTCACTTATGAGAATTGACATTTGACGGGCTCGGACTACACGAAATAGGATGGAAAGAACAGTTACAAACGTAAACAAAACGTAAACAACCAATCAGGATCGATATACCCACACTACGTCACTTTCAGGTACCCCATTGCTTTAGATGTACTTATTGCGGTTTAATAAATGAACATATTTACTAATTGTCTTTACTATTTTTCAATTGTACTAAATCACATCTTTAATTAAATCATTGGTGATTCTACTAGTTTAGATCCCGGCGGATAATCTATTTTCTGATAAAAACATTATTCATTCATTATTTTAATTTCAAAAAACCGTAGTAAGAAAAAATAATAATAACGGTCCCATGAAAGGAGCAAAAAATTTTCGTTGTTTTTAATTAAAGCTACAAACCATTTCAAATACATTGAAATAAATTGTGGCTTAGTAAGTGTTCCCACTCCAAAAGGTAATGAAAAATTTTCTTTTCTCCGTAGGGGAATTTAAAAAGGATTGTTTCTTTGTCCAATTTAGGTGAGGATCTTCAGATTACCAAAATTAACTTATAAGTATGCATTCCTTTTTTTTAAAAAAATAATACTAAGTTGACCATCAAGGAAAAATAACGTTGCTTATAAAATCAGCTTCCTTCATGAAATATAAATTTAACTTAAATTGATTTATTCAGTTATTATGTTTATACTGTTATTATTTTAACAAAATCCGATTAGGGTATGTTATGGAAAACTTCAGTTGATGGAATACCGAGCAATAATATACTTTATCTTAAAAAAAGAAGAAAAAAAACATGAGTGTAGAGAATATGGACAATATTTTTTTTCCCTATTTTATTTTAAAATAAGAGTTAGGAACATAAGGCGATGACACACATATCCCTACCTTGTTGTTATCTCTCTTATTAGGAAAAACGTGATTGTTTATAATTACCACATGACTTATGACTCGTATTTCATACATTGATATTTTGCAGAATCTATCTTTAACACTTGAGAGACAAAAAACCTATCCAACTTCTATAAAAATTAAGGGATATTTTAATCTGCGATGTTTGATCAATGATAATTAGGCAATATAATGCTGAATTTATTGCAATAATAGCATATATACAAAGTCATAGAACAATGATGACATAAGTAAATGATAAAGATAACTGTAAGGACACAAAATTTTACTGCTGACTGCGATGTTCATCCAACGTTTCCGATTCTCCAAAAGCTAAAACAGCAAAATTGTAGCTATCCGGCTGCCTTTCTATGTATTCTCGACAAATCCGGGCAGCATCTTTTAAAAACGTCTCTTTGGTAGAATCGCCGTGGTATACTGGCATGTCCTTGTACCCATCTAGCTCATAGAGTTTCGAATTAACATTAACCAGTGTTAAATAATGGTTATCCGAAGTCTTTACGGGAGCTTGAGGGGAATCCTCCTTCTCTGCAGAGGATGAACCCCCCTGACTTGTTGGAGTGGAATAAAAATTCGCTGATTGATGGGCTTCTTTAATGCCAGCGTCTTTTTCAAGCACTTGCGCCCTTTCTGAAGGATCTAGAGCTATGCATTTTTTAATGAACTTGAAGGCTATGGATTCAGGATTTAAATTCATGTGTTCCATGTTATTAGCAATAGCGTGGATGACGGCTATGGTGCCACAGGCATTTCTGATTGTTTGGAGCATGAAGAAAACTTTTGGATCTACATTCTGTAGCGACTTTTCCAACTGTCGCATTAGATTAGAACAATATTTTTTATAGATCGCTGTAAATGGGAAAATAAATATAACACCCAGAACTGGTTGAGAAATCGTATCTAGATACTCATCATCGAGTGATAGGATATCAAATATTTTCCATTTAGCTGGCACCCCTAGAGATATCAATAGATTGTTCATCACATCTGGGTTTGATTCCAGTTCCATCCATTCCGAGTCACTCATCATAAAAGACAAACAAAAAAAGATAAGACTATTTGAATCTTTAATATCGTAGGCGCTTTTGGCTTTGCTAAATTAATGTAGGATTTAAGCAATTTCTACAATCAGACACCTACGGGAAAAAAACAGCAACTTAAGGTTTAAATTAAACAGTTAAAAA
Source organism: Parasteatoda tepidariorum (assembly GCF_982258835.1). NCBI lineage: Eukaryota > Metazoa > Arthropoda > Arachnida > Araneae > Theridiidae > Parasteatoda > Parasteatoda tepidariorum. Next base: position 71,565,473 of record NC_141762.1, on the reverse strand, counting down.
TAAACAATAAATAGCATTGAAAATCGCAACTGGCTATAATTTCGAAAACTTCTGCTTAGATTGTCGTAAATTACACGACCAATAAGGAATGATAAAACAATATTAAAAAAAAGGCATAGTTTGCCAAGCAGTTTAGGCCAGGTATAGTTTGAATATTTTTAACTAGGAGGCTTCGCCCCCTGCTCGCTGGCGCTCGTCAACCCCCGGAACTGCTTTCCCAGTTCTTTTCGGATTGCTTCGCAATCCAATGCTCGCTTTGCTCGCTCATTGGATACGTTCTTAACATCTAGCTTTTGTATACTTTTTTGAATACTGAAGTTCCGAAAACTTTTCACTGTCGAAAATTCAAAACCTGTACATTTCAATATTAATTTGAAATTGCAAACAGTTTACATATTTTTCTTAATCACACTATTCTAAATTTCAGTTGTTGAGAAAAGTAATTATTGTAAGTTTTGTTTTAAAGTCTTTCCCACCAGAGGGCTAAAGCCATGTGTTGTAAAACAATATGAAATAGTAGTCTCCCACTGGACGCCGTATGTAAAGCATCGGCTTCGATGAAGATAATTTTGTATTTTTAATTCTCTGAAGGGCGTCACCCTAATAATATGGAATTTGTAAAATAATTGTATATATTTTTGATTGTTGATGAAGCCCATCATTTTGTGTTTTCATCAGTGTTCAGAAGCAGAACAACTATAAGTTTTTTATTTTATCACAAAAATATAAAATGTATAAAAAACAAAGAAAAGAATAAGAAAATGAGTATAGTCATAGAAAAAGTTAAAATTATAATATAGTATTTGTCAGTTAAAATAAAACTTTTTGTTTAAGTCATTGTTAACAATTCAAATTTCTCCGAGGCAATTCTAAACCTTAATTTTGTTCTAAATGTCAGTATTCAGACACACAACAGAAGTTTAATATGAAGTTGTAAAATGTAAGAAGTTGTAAAATTTCTTTAAAAACACAATTGTTAATCTGGGCATTTGGCGATACAACACTTATAGAATTGAAGGATTCGTTATGTCAAGGGCTCAGGTATCATAATTTTGATCTAGTTGCGCTTCTATGTCATTTTGTTTTATGTTGCTAAGTTAGCTTTCAAAAAATTCTATGGCTGGCAACAGCATTTATATTTTTCAGAGCCAGTTTAAATTAAATATTATCATGTTTTTAGGGCAGGAATCTGAATTGAACAACCTGATAATGCTCACTCTGGTTATTGTTTCCGTTTTTAAAAGCGCTATATGTTGAGCCACCTCATGTGACATTTTTAGCAGCAATCATTGGTGGATTTTCTAACGTTGCCATTCGGGGAGTTGTAATGAGGCTTTTTTTTGGTGCCGTGTAAGAGAAATATATATATAGATTTTAGCTATTTTTACAGTTTTAAAAGACATAAACCAATTGTCTTCAGCCTTTTTGTACCCAAAAGTAAATTTTAGAATATAAGATGGCACTACTAATTTTTCAAGGTGAATTTATAGTTAACATGAACTTTTTATTTTATTTCATATGCGGCGTTGAATAGCCGATCCAATTCTGAGTTCACAACTGTCATTTTTTTTCTTTTTATTTTATAACCGTCGGTGAACAGTCGAACCCAATTTTGAGTTAACGTCTACTAACGTTCAATTCCCCAGCCTCGTAATTATGAACCCAACACAAAAGACAAGGGATCTCTTTGATCAAGCATCTGAACAAATTAGCTTTCGTAGAAAACTTTTTCATGAAACTAACCAGCATTTGCGTTACATGGAGAGGAAAACAACGAACATCCTACCGTTAGTAAGGGGATTCTAACCCATTTTCCGTCTACCACAGAGATTTTACGTCAACACTGTGGTCGGTGCGGGTAAGAACAGAATTCCAGTCAACCAGATACCGCTGGGGTTAAAAAAATTAGTTTGAGATATTTTAATAGATCTTAAAATTTTTGTCGTTTTCTGCTTTAAGCGTTCCATTTTGATTTATTATTTTAATGTTACTTACTTATTTTGTCTTTTTCTGAATTTTTAAATTAGTTTCATTCTTTGATTAGAAATTTTAATAGCTAAGAAATATTTAATACCTATTGTGGCATCACAATAATTAATACTACACTTACGTGGCTTGGGCATGTTTTACGAACGTCTACTAACAGGATATTTTTGTCACATTTAAGTGTGTTTTGTCACGCCGAAGGTAATTTATCTTAGTTCTTGAATGAAAAAGATCAAGGAAATCAAGATTAACGTTCAGCAGGTTCACTGTTTTTCAAAGTATTAAATGAATCTTTTTACTATGCTATGCATCATTCTCCGCATCTGAAACTGAAATTCTTTATTTAATTTTCTGTAAAATCCTAGTATACGCTACACGTTTAAAGAGATTTTGAAACCTGTCGCCAAAACAGCAAATTCCAAAATGGCTAAAAAGCAAAACGTACCATTCCAAATATACAATAGATAGCAAACTTTATAATCCATCGTGGAACGTATATTGGGATTAATCTAATTTAATCTTTATGAAATTTTAAATTGAAAGTAAAACAAATTCATAATATTTCACATTTTTAACAGGAAAGATTTTATGAGAATATAAAATCCTTTTTATCACTAGTGTACGCTTTTTGAAGTTTTTACTTTTAAAAATTCAAGTAGCAAAAGTGCAAACTTTATTAAAACCAAAATAATAGTAATAAACACATACTTACATTTAGGATTTTGATTAAATTCTTCTATACATATTTCTGTACTGAAAAAGCTTGGTAATTCTCAGATATACTTAACTATGCTTAAGTTAACCAGCATTTTTATCATTTACTAAAACTTGTAGGTAAGGGGAAATAGAGATGCATGCCGTTTATTTTACGGTTCAGAATTGGGTATACTATATAGCCTACGTCACAGGTCGTGTTATTCCTACTAAATTTAACTAGTTAACAGCATTTTCTGCGAACCTGATTTCTAGCAACAAGTACACATTAAATGAAGTGTGTTGTTATAAGTCGCTACTCGGCAGGTTGAAATTATATTAGTCTAGTTCCTTTTGAAATAATTTATTTTGTTGTTTTATCTAAGTTCATGAATTTAGTAAACGTATTTAAAACTCAGCTTATTAATTAAACTAAAAGGTAAATGTTATTCCTAGTAAAAATTTCGAAGTGGAAGTAGTTGTGTTTTTTTCATATTATACCCAATTCGGAAACATTTCTTTCCAGAGAAGAAAATGATCTCAAAAGCATTTTGACTTTATGAAATTCTCACTTTTTTTTCCTTATTAGTAAATGTTTACTTTTATAAGACATTAATAAAATAACTATCGATGTTAATACGGGTCCATTTAAAATTTTCCAACTGGAATCTTTTTAAAAGCTATTTTTTCCGGATATGCTCTTTATTTAAGATAAATTTTCATAAGCAATTTGGAAGGTTTCTGCCAAAAGTTGAATGGCCTAAAAGATTTTTCTTAGTGATGCTGTAATAAAAATTTGAACAATTTCGAAGCTTTGCGTAGCGAATAAAGGAAATGAATTTCTATGGATGCAGAGTGAGCTTCTAGTATCAATTTTGAGAAAAAGACTAAAAATTTATTAAGTCAAATTATACTTGTTATAATTTTATATTTAATGTTGTTTCTCTTACTCTAAATGAAAAACACAATACATTTAGTCAATCCATGTATGAGAACTTATGGTACACTTGATATATTATTTTCCATTTTATAGAAAGACTTACTTTTTGATTCATTATAATTCTTCTATGGCAATAACTCACCATAATTGTTTTAATAACCAATAAAAAAACTGTTAAATCACATATAATTAAAAAGAAATCGTTTAAACATAAAATATTCACATTGCTATTTTGTTTCTTTTCCCTTTTAATTTAAAAGTCACAATTACATAGGCAAACCATTGAAAAAAAAGTATAGTTTTACGAATAAAAGTAAATATATTAATTAAACATGATGCAATATGAAATTATAAAAGGCAAATAGTTCTTGTTTACATCTTTTTTTTTTGCAAATATTTAAAAAGACCTTTTTGTCTCTTTAAATTCTTTTTTACTTATACATAAAACAAGAGCTTTGGTGTTATATTAATAAAGATCAAATTAATTTACTTTAAGTTATATTAATGAAGATTAAATATTATATTCCACTCAATAATGACTATTAAAGCAAAGAGAAAAACAAGATGTTTTAAAGATTGGTTAATTGCATGATGTTAAAATTGTATGGGTATAAATGCGTCATAATCAAATGTTATGTTCTAATTAAAGACATGGCAATAAAAACTTTTAATCTTTTACTGTAAAAACTTTAATCAATATCTTTTTGGAAACATTCCCCAGCTTTATTAATAATATAGGCTAACTTGACATTTGAAGAAAATGTGACGACGATTAATGTTTATAGCATTTTAGTGTTGTTTCTGGACTATATTTATATTGAAAGGGTAATTGTGTTAAAGTAATCAGTACAAGTAAAAAGATAAAATATTTTAATTAAAAACAAAAATTAAGTGCAGAATATCACATGGTTATAACACTGAAGATTTTCGTATATATACATGTATTAATGTTATAAAATATTTTGTTTCAATCATGTTATTTACAAAACATTGAAATTTTAAAAAAAAAAGAGCATAATTTTAATCCTTAATTTCTGCACAAAATAATCCCTATAAACCAGAACAGTTCGAACATCAGTTACTGTTCCGAATGTTTAAAACAAAAACGTCATTTAAGGCTCTTCTGGTAAGTGATAACATTTTTATTACAACAACTTTGACTATAATACATAAAATAAAAAACAACAAACAACATTAAGGTAAAACAAAATTTTATGTAAAATGAAAAGAAAGTAAAAAAGGAAAAACCATGGCAAAACCATTTAAAAAATATAAATCAAAATGACAATACTTATAAAGAAGAAACTAAATAATGCCTAGATAATGATATAAAAAAAGAACTACATTTCTAATAATACTTATGTAGAAATAACAATATAACACACATATTTATGTATTTTGAAACATACAATCATTTTTAAAACTGATTTTTTTTTTAGTTCTGCTTGCATATTTCAAAACTTATTATAATGTTAGTGTGCTCATTCTTGTTTATATGTAAGAAAGTAAAACAAAAAAGATACACGTTATCAAACAAACTATGAAAGTATTTATCTACATCAACTGTTGCCCATAGTTTTAGGGCAGCAATATCATTGACTAAACACTTTCACGATTGTTTTCTGCTTTGCTTACATTTTTAAAAATTCATAATTCAACAATTGTGAAAAACTTAACTATGGATTTCATACAGCATTTCTTAAATATGAAAAGGTTAAAAAAAATAATAATAAAAAACCATATACCGATAACCGATATCAAAACAATTCAGTAAGTATTCATTTACATCAACCATTGTCCGTATATATTTAAGGCAACAATGTCATTCACTAAAAACTTTTCAGAATGGTTAAATTCAGTTATATTAAAGTTCAGAAATTTCTGTCAGGCAAGACAGGGGACTTAAATGAAGTTATATTAATGTCAACTAATTAATTATGCCAAAAAGTTGAATGTAAACAGAATTTTTTATTCCTTATTTAAATAAAGATTATAAAAAAAATAAAAATATATGGATTTTTCATTGTCATCAACATGGATTCTGCATTGTTCATAATTTTCAAACAAAAATATAGTTTATTAAAAATTTCAAATCAAGATTAAGTAGGATCAAAATTATCTAATAAAATAAATTAGAATTATTTAAATACTTAACATATTCCATTGAAAGATTGCATTAGGAAATTAAACTTCTCACCTTTTTCCATTATTTTTTCTGATACAGATTATAATTTTTTTTCTTATATGGATAATAAAAATAATTTTACAAGTTTTTATTTCACATCAACTAGTATGCATACCCATAATTTTTAGGCTATGATGCAGTCCTACAAAATTTTTTAATTAATTTCTAATTAAGTTCAGAAATTTTTGTCAGGTAGGAAAAAAGAAACAAATTTAGTCACTATAATTGTAATATTTAAATTAAAATAGAAAACAAGACTTCAGTATATTTATCATTATTGCTAACATTCCCCCACCAATTGAGCTCATAGAAAATTGAATTTAAAACAACTAATATAATGATTTTTAAAAATCCACTGTAATCTTTAAACAACAAACTTAAAAAAGTCTCCTAAAGAGCTTTTTGCATAATTTTAATTGAGTTTGCACAAGGTTTTAAAATTTATATCAGCAGGCAAAAACATAATTAAAGGCAAGATTGTTCAATTAGATTAAGTTACAATTATTTTAATATTCAAAATACTTCAATTGGAACATTTTTAATAACACTTCAACTTTCAAAGATTCAAAAGAATATTTAATAATCAAAAAAATTCAGGGCTGGCAAAATTCATGATTTTTTTTATTTTAAAAAATCAAATTTATTTGATTTAAATTGGATTTTTTATTTTATTTAAATCAGATTTTTTATATCATCATCAGATTATTTTATTTAAATCAGATCTTTTTTATTTCGAATCATTGGTTAAATATATTAACAGAACTCAAAATTGTATAACAATAATAAAGCGAAAATAGTTGAAAATTTAATTATTACAAACTAGTCAGTGAATCACAGTAATTTTTGTTCAAGCTATTCATCCTAAAATTTTAAAGACAGAGAGGCAATTTGTCAATTAGATACCTAATGAAAAATACAATAAAAAAACTTATTGTAAGGTTCTTAGGTAAGACAAGCCTTTCTTCAAAATTGGTATTCACTAATTACATATTCAATATGCTTTAAAATCACATAAAGTATTCAAATATTGAACTATAAACTAAATGGATACAATTGAGATATATTGAATGCCAACAAATTATTTTACGTACAGAAAAAGAAAAATCTTAAAGCTTCCTTCCACTTTTAGCGTTTCTCTCTTTTTTTAATTTTCACTTTATTCCATAATATAATAATTCCCTTTTCATTATTTCTTTGAATCTTTATTATTACCTTTATCATCAGTGAAACCAGACTGTTAAAATGAATCACACAAGAATTTTATAAATAATCCTAAAGGATATATTTATAAAAATATTTTTGACTTAATGATTTATTTAAAGCAAATCAATTGGTTTAAATGAATATATTTCTTAATAAAATTGCAGTTGATTTAAATTATGCCAACCCTGAAACAATTTATTCAATATTCAGGCATTTCAATATTTCTTTAGTATCAGCATGATCAGCTAATTCTTGTTGCTTATGGCTAAAGATCACCTCCTCACCTCCTAAAGCACAGGAAAAAAAAATAAGCCCATATAAGAATTATGAAAAACATTCAGTTTGTCAAAAGATTTTTAAGAAAATTGCACATCATTCTTAAAGTAATATAAAAAAATTCTGTGCTGAAGGCATATAGCATCACATTTTCTATTGAGGAATAATAACTATCAGGCTAAAAACTTAGCTTTATAGAAATCATTTTATAAACAAATTTTAAAAAAAAATATCATTTATGCTTTGGAAGATAAAAAGTGAAAAAAAATTTGGTTTACATAGCCATATGTCATGACATTTTCATTTTGTTCAAATGTGTTTGCAAAAGGCTTTCTGCTTTAAAGAAATATTTTTCTATTTTCTTATTAACAAATTTAAAAAAAAAATATCATTTATGCTTTGGAAGATAAAAAGTGAAAAAAATTTGGTTTACATAGCCATATGTCATGACATTTTCATTTTGTTCAAATGTGTTTGCAAAAGGCTTTCTGCTTTAAAGAAATATTTTACTATTTTCTTTTTATTCTATATATATTTTTAGTACAATTTATACTATTATAAAAATTTGAACTTTAAGGATATTCCTTAAAGAGTAAATTAATTTCTTGTTTCAATGATAACTAATATTTACCATTTTTCAACTTATTAACTTTAGTATTTTTCTACTCATGTTTATAATAGTAGACCGACTTTTCTATTAATAATTTCAGCTAGTAATATTAAAGGATAAAAAAAAAAAGAATAAAATAGGAGTAAATTATTATCAAATTTAAAGATTTTTAACATACCATATTACATTTTTTAAACAAATAAAATAAATTGCACAATAATTAAAAAACAGAAGTTTTATCTTTTAGTTTGTCAAAGGTAGGTATATATAAGGTATTTATTGAAGAGAAATAATTTTGAAAAGTTAGAACATACCTATCTTCTACGCTAAAATATATGTAGAGAAAAAATTAAGCTATTGTCGACAGCAAGAATATTTTTATTATTTATCTTTCAAAATTTGGCAGTTTGACAAAATCCTGTTATACTTTATTATGTATGAAGTTGCAGACAATGCACTTGACTGCTAAGCAAAATATTAGAGAAAATAAAAGTTTTTACACTGGAAAAGTAAATTCACAATTTACTTGCTAATTGCCAATTTATTATTATTATTTTTTTTTTTTACAATAGTACACATAATGCAATGAATGAATTTGCATATTACATATTTTGATTTGCCTTTTTTTTAATCAACCAAAAATTAACTTAGGTGAACAAATGACCAGAAATGTGATTGCTGGAAGAAGAAATTATCAAAATTTTTTATTTTTCAAAGTGTAATATTTTTTTAGCACTTACCTTTTTCTTAATAGATAGAAGATATTTAAAAGACTGTCATTTACATGCACAATGGTAACATTTATAAATTTTAAAGAGAGAAAGAATTTTTTTTTCTATACATAAATTGAAAAAAAATTACAGATTCTTTTTTTTTTGCAATAAAAAAGTGGAAAAATATTTCCCATTTTAATGCGTAGCAGCAAAATTGCTACGCATTAAAATATAAGTTTTTTTTTAAAAAAAAGAAGAGAAAAAACACCATTTTTACTGATAAACACTCGTTTATAAGTTTGCCATTTCAGAATTACTTTCAAAATTACCAACTTTATACTTTTGGGTTTTCCTCTGAAGTTCATTAATTCTAGTTGAAGTTATTATAGAACTTTTTCTTTTGAAGATTATATGAAGTTTGGTTTTTCTCTAACAAATCTGTATAGAAAAAAGTCCACATTGCATGTGAATGAGAACTTAGAAAGAAAAAAAAGAAGGAACTAGTTAGGGCAAAAAATAAATGCATTGTTAACAAAATATTGCGAAAGTAAAAAAAAATTATATTTTAGATTGGCGGTATTCAGAGAAAATTTTGCCGGAATATAAATTGATTCGAGGAAGCCTGCAAATTAAAGGAAGGTTCACATGCCTGAAATAACTTCAGAGAGCTCCGATGAACATATAGGCTAGTGCGAATATATCAATATTAAGCTGTGATAATAATGTGGGTAAATAATTAACACATGACTTATTGGAATCTTTAGAAAGTTAGATTAATTTCATAAAGTTTTAAACTTTTTTATGCAGTTTTAAAAATTTTAGGCTTTTATCTGAAAGATTTCATTAATATTTTGTAAACTGGAAAATTTTATAAAAACTAACGCTTTTACATGTTTTAAGATTCGTTTTTTTTCCAATTCAAAATGTTGATTCACTGTAGAATTTCATTAAAGTTTTAATAGCCAATATAAAATGTGTACTTTCAAAATTCTATTTATGCCTTTCCACTCAGCTGATATTTTATATTGATTTGTCAAATTACTTTTGAAAATAAAAGTCAACTGTGACATTATTAATAAAATATTTTTTGTATTGAATAAATAAATATATATATATACATATATATATACATTAAAAAAAACATTCTAACAAACTTGTTCACTTTTTAAATAGTTAGAACAAGGATAAGTTGTTAATTAATATTCATAAGGCCCAAGTAGTAATTAAAATGATCATTGATAAAATTATTTTTCAAAACTGAATTTTGAGATTAAAATTAATGTTGCCTTTTTAATTCGACCACTCCTTTTATAAGTAAAAATAGATCAAATATGAGATTTTATGACTTGCATGCATAAAACACACGTTATGTTTATAAATGAAGATATACCTTCCCACTTTAATAATAATAATAATAAATGTTAGATATGTAGAAGATTTAAAAAATACTCAATTAAATTTTAGCTAACAAAATACTAAGTATGTTCAAACAGATTTTAAGTAAACGTTTTTTATTTATTTCTGAAAATTGTCTGCATTAGCTTTCCTCTCCGGTACTGTTATTGGCATTTATTTATAAATTAGAGTTGTTTTAATTAACCAGATAATACAAATGTACAAAAAAATACCTTTAATGACAACAAAAGTGCCACCAACTTGATAATAATCCCCCTTCAAGTCATTAGGTATATTCGCAGCTTTTGCCTAGACAGAGAAAAACACATACACATTAGATTTTTGAAAATTCAAACCTTACAAATTATGAAAAAGAAAATTAATTATCATAATTCTTTTTCCGTCTTAATTCACAAGAAATAAAATAATAATAACAATATCTATATAATAAAAATATTTTGCCTATTTATCATAAAATTATATACTAAAAACAAACAGCTAGAAATTAGATTTAAATAGCATAAAATATTTTCCTAAATGTTTATAGAAGATCATATGAAATTTCAACAATATTAGTCTGTTTTATGTTTTGTTTCACTAGATTTACAAACTATGATGAGGTGATAAGAAAATTTCAATTAAAAGAACTATCTAAATTAATTATTTCAAAAAGGTTAAGTAAAATTAAAATCACAATTTAATTTTTCTTTATTTTTCAATGCAAAAATAAAACAAATAATCTTACTTCTGACATAGCATTTCTTGAGGATTTGTATAATAGAGCTGAACCAAGACTTAAAACACCATGTCTAGAAGAAAATACAAAATTAAATTTAATAATCAAGTAAGTATTTTCCATAACAAGAGTAATTATTTTGAATGAAAAAAATTTCGCAGAGTTAGAAAGAAAACTATTGCAAAATTGAAATAGCAGGTCTTAGAAAAATTAATAGTTCATTAAAATCACAATAAATACATAGTTCAAATGCAAAATTCGTACATTATTTTATTAAATTGTAAAAGTGTATGATTTCAATAGAAACAAACATAAATAAGAGCAAACACTAGTAATTTAAGTGCTCAATTATTGTCAATTTTTGTTTATAGACACTTTTTGAAATTTTATCAGACATGCCACAACAGTTTCAGAAACAAAGATGAATTTTGTGCGATTTCCAAGCATTTTTCAATTTATAACTAAAAAAATTATTATTTAGTTATGTATAATACTATTTAAAAAAAAACACACACAATGAAATTTTACTTCACGTTATAAGACTTTTCAACTTAACTTGCTATAAAATGTCTTTAATTACTTAACTTTCAAATGAAATTCAAATCTGAAGATTTCATATTTTGATAAAAATTGTCATTTGGTTAAGCATTGCAATAATAAATAAAAGGTAAATTTTTAAAAAAAATATTTACATGATAGCAATCCTTTTGCTCAATGTTTAAAAATTTCTATGACTACTGAATTGTTAATTGGATTAAAATAATTTTAAATAAACTGTACAAAGAGATCGACAAAATTTTTTGAGAAGATTCCTAAATATTCAGAAGCAATAGACAGATAATTAAAAAAAATAAATAAATATGAGTGAATTTTGAACAAGAATCTTAACTAAAAATCTTCTTAGCTAAGTTATCTGATTTGTGAAAAAAAGAGAAAATAAAACCTTAGGTTTATTGACTATCTGAAAAAGGATTAAAAAATTTTAAAACTTCAGCCACGATCAAGATGGCAAGAAATTATATTATAAGAAAGTTCACAGTACATCTTTGACTGCCACCCCAGTAGAAAAGAAGATTAAGTCCTATCTCATTGAGAAAATTTACAAATCTATTTATAAGTGAAATTAGAAATATTTGACTTTATTAAAAAAACAAAAACAAATATTTAATTAAATTTTAAAATAAAATTTTGCATAAAAAAGTAACTCAATATAGGTCTTGATTGCTCATCTATAAGAGTAAAGATATTTACCTTTTGTATTCCAAGTCTTTGTAGCACTTTTTATCAATATCAACGAAAAGATCTGAAACATAATTGTCAATATAAAAGTATCATCAATTAGTCAAGTTGAAAGCACAATAACACAGTTAAATAGTAATGATTATAAATATACGCAACTAAATAGTAATGATTATAAGTATACACAACTAAATAGTAATGATTATAAATATATTAGTTGTCTTAAAACAATAAAATACTAGAACTAAATTAAAACAATAAAAATTTACATAAGTGGTAAATTTTTTTATGAATATCAAGTACACACCAATATAGCACTGGGTACTAGAGAGAGAGAATTTGGACGAATCTGTTACATATTGTACCAGATACTTATCAATCTAACTTATAAGAGCTAAAAGTAATTTAAAAATTGTCTTATTTTATCATTATTAGAGGTTTAAATAGTTTGATAATTTAAGGATTAAATACCATCATAAAAATAACAAAAAAAGTAACATAAGCCAAGTTTAATTTTCAATATGAAAAAATCTTGACAAACATTTTAGATTAAAGAATGGAAAAGGGACCATCTTTTAATTTATATATTTTGTCTCTTTTTATTACATGAAAATCATTTAAAAGTACTATTTTAAATTTAACTGTAGTGTTATATTATGAAAAATATGAGCCAAAATTATTTAACAAAAACATTATTTTAATAAATTATGTAAGAATAAAAAATAAACCATGTTAATGCAAATAAATAAAGCAGTATATTACTAGATCATGCTAAAAATGCAAAAGAAAAAAAATGATTAAGCATGTATAGGCATGTACAAGTGATTAAAAAAAAAATAAACACAGAGCAAAGGAGAAAAAAAGTGAGTCTGTATAAACTAAATTTTGGATTTTTTTCCCCCCATTAAAAGAATATATATTTTTTTTCAACACTTATACAAGTAGCAAAAAAGAGAAATATTTTAAGCTGGTTGTGAATCAAACACTAATAATAATAACAAGAATTTTCCCTATTAGATTATGTTTTTAATACTTCATTGTCAAGGTCTTTTCCTTAAAAGGTTGAATTAAACAACATTAATTAATTAAAAACAATATTATCTTTTGAGGAACAAATGGCTCCATTCTTGTATGAAAATATGCTTTTCAAGTAAAGAATTTGCAAGGTCAAACTTAACAAGTTATTTACAAACAAGGAACATAAAACCTACTACATAAAAAGAATTTAAAAAAAAAATCACATCTACCATAAACAAAATTTTTTCCCCACATCTTTCTTAGATTCAAGAAAATTAAAAAAAAGTTTTAAAATATATAAATTTTGAAGTTCAAATAAACATTTTGTTTTTATAAATGAAAATGACCTATAATTAAATTACAAATTTTATTTACATTAATTATTGAACAAAAAAAAATCAGTTATAAACATCATTTTCAGCTTAAAGTGAAAAAATATTCAAACAAAATTATATTTTAAAACTAAGGAAAATTTATGTGTACATAAATCAGAAGCAAAAGTGAATAAAAAAAATTGCATTTAGAATTTATTAATGATTCTATCATATAAATTTACATTATAAGTTCATCATGAAAATTAAAAAATTCTTTTTAGATAGCTTTCCTCAAACTAAGTTCTATTTAGAGTTGAGATATTATCAGTATTATTTTGTTTATTGTACATAAAAAAATTCATAATTACACATAAATTAAAAAATGTAATAAAATAAATAAATCTATACTTAAAGAAAAGAAATTAAAACAAAAATAACTAAAAATAAAAAATGTCATATTTTTAATGAATTTAGAAGTCAAGAAACCTATAAATCCAGCGAAAAATATTAAAAAAAAAAAAAAAAAAAAACCCAACCCAAAGTAAAATATAATTCAAAATTTTTACTACACATAATATATTTTTACTACAGATAATTTAATTTAATGCTTAAAACAAGATGTCTATTTATATAAAAATAATAGTTTATTGAAAAAAAAAGCAAAATAATAATTTAAAACAATATCATTTAATTAACTAAATATTAATAACTGCTTCAAATAGATAAAGCCTTCTAAGCTGTTGAATATTTCTCAGTGCATTGATTACTTATATTTGATTTTTACCTCCAGTAAAGAATTCCCCTTTAATAAAATCCTCCACTCCTAATTCTTCCACACCAATACCAATTAGGCGGACATTTTTTGTATCAAGTTGTGGTTTTATGTCGCTCAGCTGTTTTGCAGCTAAGCGACAGAACATTCATCCAAATCGTCTGAAGAAGGTGACCACACAATCTTGATTCTCCCATAAAGATTTCATCTTTACAATCTAAGGGAAAAAAAAATGATGATTGTATTTCAAAATTAATATTTTATTCAGTTAGACAATAAAAGCTATTTTTTTTAAAATTTAAAATCATCCTTCTAAAGTAGGGATTAAACTTTGAAAAAGAGAAATAAATTATTAAACAAACATAAAAAAAATGTGAATGCAAAAATTGTACAACAAATCGCTATGATAAATTCTTTTGCTTTCTGTACCAGATAACTCATTCATAAAGAACATATATGTTTTTAATTTTTATGCTGCATTAGTTAATAAGTTTACAGGAAGAAGACAAACTTCCAACATAAATAACTCAAAGAGTTAGAAATATATATAATTACGAATTTTTCTAGAGCTAATTAAGATTTAATTGTCACTAAAAAAAGTGTTTTGTAATTTTAATCAAAAAAGTATTTAATAAATGTTTTTTTTTTGTGGAGTCAAAGTAAAAATAAACAAGGATGTAAATGAAAAACACTCTTTTACATTCGACAAGATTGAAAATAAATAAAACAAAATAAATGTGTATTAAATAAAAAATTATAACTTTTAACGTGATAATGCTTTTTTTCAGAAAGTATTCTTCAGAAAATTATTTAAAAATTGTTAAAGTATTTCTTTAATAACTATGTTTAGATTTTATAATCAAAGTAAAAACATATTGAAGAATACTTGAGACATGTTCACATTAAGATTTATAAGAAACAATTTGTTCAAGTAAAAAGAAATGTAAAAAATAATTATTTTCATGTGTGATTTTTATTACTTTTACAAAGTATTTTTTTTTTAAAGACAATTAATAAAAAAGAATCACTCTTTTTCATTAAGGTCAGTAATTTAAATTAAAAGCATTGTTAGTTCTCAGTATGGACACATTGCTATTATTATTCACTTTTTTATTAAAAGCAGATCCTTAACAGAGAACCATAAAAAAAAACAGTAGTCAAAAATGTACAATTATGACAGAGGATAAGAAAATCATAAAAGAAAATTTTAGATAAAAACTGACTATGAATTTTCAAATAAACTGAATATTATTAAATTATATATTTCATTAAAACCATATATCAAAACAAAATGTAACAGTACTTTAAATAAAATAGTTTTAATAAATATAAATTTATGCAAAATTTCTTATTTAAAAATTTGTTAAAATGAAAATGGAATAACTCAGCTAATATCTTATTTTATAAAGATTTCATTTAAAAATAAAATCAATTTCTTGGATTTATAGCAAGTATAAGAGCCTGGCAATAGCATATAATTATGAGAAAATCCTTTAAAAAATAATTAACACTGATATGAATCACATTAAATCTTACCTCTCCACTAATAGGAGATTTGACAGTATTTTCTGCAATCTTTTTTGCTTCATTCATAGTTGCTCAGTTCTGCGACAATAACAAAGTTTCTGATAATGAAAAGAGATATACTTCAGTTTAATAAGCTAATTAATTTTTTATAGTTTCTAGTTATAAGCTTGCACATTTTATCTGATCTCTAAATAGGACTGGGCCATAAATCGATATGTCGCGAATGATTGATTGAACATATAGATATCGTCATGCTGATATAGCGGTTTTCCTTTCTTGCGAGCATCTGTATTATGATTTAAGCAGCTGATTTAAGAAGAAGCTAGCGATTTAATGATTTAACCCTGTTATTTGGATTTATTTTTACCTTAATTTTTGTTCTGAACTCAATCTATTAATGAAAAGAAATTATGAATAAAAAGAAAAAGAGATTCTTCATTGTTTTTTCCTGAAATAATTTTTTTCACTTTAAGCAGTACAATTTTAAGTGCGATCTTTAGCATTTAAGTAATTTATAATTTGTTATAAAAAGTGTTTTTTAAAAAATCTATTTAATACACGTAAGTATAATAATTTGATTATTTTTAAATTAATAAATCTTCAGTCATTTTCAAATATACAAAAATTTCGAAAAAGTTAATGTTATTTATTTAAAATTTTTTTTTGTTGATATTAGTTAAAATCATTAATATGTTTAAACTAAATTAAAAGTTAAGAGATGTTTTGATGCATTTTAATAATTTAACAATAGTGCTATCAAATTTAGTACTTTTTAAAAAAGTTTCTCTTTAAATTATTTCACTATTTGCTTATTTAATAATTTGTTAGATATTCAGTATTTTTTAACCAATAATTCGATTTCCATAAGTTGATATTTTATATTAAAGAAATGAAATAATAATAAAATAAAACTAACATTTATTTTTACTTATATTGCAAATAGAATTTAACCATCAGCTAATAAAACTTAACTATTTTAAATAAATAAATAAAAGAAAGTCTAATGATACTTCAAAAGCATATTCTTTTCAACAAATAATTTAAAAAGTTTTACTTAAGTAAAATTTTCTTTATTTTAATACATGTAAGTAAAATTATTGTTAGAGTTTTATTGTTATTTTTAACGCAACAAATATTAAGTTGCCTTTAATTTATAAGAAAAATTAAAAATAAACTTTAACTTTAAGACAGCGGTCTTAAGTCAATAATCCTTTTTTATTATTTTAATTGAAAAAATTAAGCAATGCTATTGAAGCTATAAAATACATTTTCTTAAAATTAACATTTTCTTTTGTTATAGATTTGTTTCTTTTTGATTGATTTAAGATTGATAAGATTCAGATTAAGATTTCAGACTCAAAAGAAATAGCTTTCGAACTTATGTTATATTACAATGTCTACCAAACAATACATAATGATATAAAATTATTTACATCTTCCAGTTTTATCCCTAACATAAATATGGAAACTGTAATTAAGTGTTATTAATAGTCTTATTGCTGATTACACCGAAACCTAATCGTTGGAACTAGTCTTACAAACCTTAGTCTGACAGCACTTTTTAAATTAAATTCTTTCAAAAATATAGCAGTTAATCTTAATTGCTTTTTTTTTCTGAGGCAGAACGAAACATTGTTTCCATTTAAGTTTATAAAAGTCAATTATTTTTAAAATAAAATATTATTCTCAGAATATAATTAATTTTATACAAAAATTTTGTGAATGATAACTTCATCAAAAAAAACTTTTACTAAATAAAACAAACACATAAATGTACTTGTCTTGAGCTATTCTTTTATATTTAAAATAACACAAAATATATAGGAATACATGATGATGAAACTATTAATAGACTATGACATTAATCAATATAAAAAAAATTGACCTACCAAAAATGTTTATTATTATCTTAAGATTTTTTTATTATACATAATATATTTAAACAATAATAATCATGTAAGGCATCATTATCGCACTTATTCTGATGTATTACCTATCAAACCTCTTAACAAAAGTTTTAGTAAAAATCTAGCAATAAAATAACCTAATGGCAAAATTCTTAGGATTTTCAATTTAGACCACCATTTTGAAAACTACTAGTCAGGAAAGAAGATAAGAAACATGGCTTCTGTTCTATCCTGTAATTACTAAGATGAATATGATCATCAAAAACAGTTTGGTTTGGAATGAGAGCAGGGGTCTGTCCAGGCCGAATTTACTACCGTTTAGCGGTACCTTCACAAATTCAACTTTACGAAAAACGGTAGTTTCACAAATTCAATTTTAGGAGAAACGGTAGTTTCACAAAATACTTTTTCTTAAAATTTTATTTTTGTATCCCTTAGAAACCATAAGTCCATATTTTTGTGTTGATTTTTTAACATAATTTTTAATTTTTCACAAATGATATCTAAATTTTCACAAAATAGGTACCTCTCAGAAAACCCTAGACAGACCCCTGGAGAGTATTAACTAAAGCCAATAAAGTTAGTAAATTGCATCAGAAAAAAGCTTTTTCTATATACAATTTCAAAAAAACTCATAACATAAAAAAAGTTTTTATGAAATATAAGTGTTAAAAAAACAAACTTGGTCACCAATTGCTGTAAAAAGTGAAAAATACAAAAATGCAGTATTAGGATTTATATAGTATATGAACATAGAAAAATTTACATGTTTAAGGAGCCAGCACTAAACTAAGACGTAGAGGGTGTGCGAGTTTGATAAAGTTAAAACAATAGTCTGTGAATTCTTATATAAGAAGGGAGTAAACAAGAGACAAAAAATAAATAAAATGGGTATTCTGGGTAATACGAAAATTTCTACGTTCAAGGTTCCGAGATACGAATCAATTTTTTATTTAGAATAGCGATTGTCATTTCCCTATACAATCAGACAATATAATAAATTATCGATGTTTTACCTTGAGATACACTTATTTACTGCTTGCAGCTAAATCTTAGTTAATATTTAGTTTTTCTATTTTTTTCATCCTCTGAGGAAAAAGTACGTCTTGAACGTTTCCTGTTGCCTATTTCATTTTCCATACAGGTCACTATTCAAGTTTATTGGAACTATTTATTGAAAATAGATTTTTAAAAAGCAGAAATAAGCAGCGTTTGGCGGGTTCCCAACCACCATACAAACAATTCCTCACAAATAAAATGTGTGATCCATCTATTGAATTATTGAATTTAATAATATTTATTTTTTTTTGCTGCCTATAATGCAACTTTAAAATTATTTTATCTTTTATGAATTGAGTGCTAAGTAGTGACGATTAATGTGTATGCTCATCTCCTAAAACTTCGGTTTGAAAGTCAATGTTTTGATTCAGAACAAGACCTCATTTTCGTAAGTGTAATAATATTTGTTTCTAAAAGCGGTAAGGTTGAGTTAGGGGGATTATCTTAACTGCGGCAAGTTGGTGATGAGATTCGTTTTAATGGTATCAGGAGGAGGGGATAGTTATTTGTAATTAGAAATGACCTTAAATATGTGGACAATTTTAACTGACAATGTATAAATATTGAAAAAAAAAAATTGTTTGCCCTTAATAAAAATCGCAGAGTACCCTATTCTCCCTAAAATTTAATGGTTTAAGGTCATCTATGGAAAATATTTGAAGAAATTCTACATAACTGTTTGATCAGTTTCTGATATTTAGCTTTATTCTCAATGATAACCATACATAATAAAATTTCAGTTTTTTTTATTGTATACGTACTTGCTCTTGCTTTGTGAAACTGCCTGTTTGTTATACAAGGCATAAATTAAAAAAAAAAGTGTATTCTAGGGCTTTCCTTCATGGAGCTTTGACTTTTATTTTTCAAGTTTCCCAGATATTGCAATATCTTTTCCTTAATTTTGGGAAGATATCCATATCATGATCTGTGGCAGAATAATCTCCAAGTCTGCCCTCAAAAAAGTAAAGTAAAAAATAAAAAACAGTGAAAGGGACCAACTCGAAGCCATCAAACCTTTTATAAGTTTTTTTATTTTAATAAAATTTTCCCCTTTAAAATTCAATTTGGCTCCTTGGTGATTGTAGTTGGCATAAGAGATCTCAATACAAAAATATCTTCTTAGTTTTAGTTTCTTGTTTTTTGCTGTAAAACCCAGTTATTGTCAATTTTGTGTTAGGTGCCAGTAAGTTCAAGTGAGGAACATGTTTCAGTTCTGAAGCATGTTTTCTTTATTTGCTTTTTTTTATAAATAATTTATCTCTCCTTGATCAAAAGTATACTCATTATTTATATCTGTTTCAGAAATCTATATTAAAGCCCTTGCTTGAAATCAGGAAGTGTTTAGAAACAGGTAGCAAACTGAAATTGTAAAATTTCTTGTCTTCTTGCAAACTTCTACACTAAATATGAAAAAATAGTTAAAACAACTTATAAATTATTCTGAGTTTATAAATTTTTTACTTATAAAATCTGAAGTGTTGTCTTCTTTTCCTTAATTTTTTCGGTTGTTAAAGTCAAGCTGTGTTTTGATGTTATGATAATTCAAATAAAATGGAAAATTTTTTGAAAAAAATTTGTAAAAATAGCTACATAGTAAATAGATTAAAAAATTTATGATTTTTAATTTGTTATCATTACACTATTGCTGACTCAGATTGTATTGTTTTCGCTTTATAATATTTATTCCTCTTAAAAAAATTATACAAATCAAACAAACTAAATCATGCAGTCTATAGAAATTAAATTTTTAACAAATATATGTAACCACTATTTTTTTTTCGTCTTAAAAATTTTTTTTAGAAAATAAATCACATTAAAATTTATATGCAATTTTAGTGCATCTATACAATCTAGTTGACCTGGAATGTTGGTGCAAATTCCCTAAATCAACCCCAAATCATTTTGTATCTCTTACATATTTAATAGAATTTAAAACTAAAAATTAATTAAAAAAAAATAATAATTAATTTTTTTCTAATGCCCACTTTTTTCAATGCGACACTTGTCATTCAGGTATTAGGCAGATTTGTTGGCCACTTTTTCAGGGGCGCCATAGAAGGTCACTGTTGCTCCCACAGTAAGGATTGATAGTGGAGAGAGTGAAAGGCTTGTCTGGGATTTGAATTCAGGACCTTTCTGATGTGAGATCAGCGTCGTTACTACTACTCAGTCTGGTTGAGAGAGAAAAAAAAAACATATTGAAATTGATGTTTTAGAATGTGAATCGTGACTTAGTTAATTTGTAAAAATAATTAAACACAAAACTATGCTTTAAATATATTGTATTTTAACAACAGAAAAAAAAGGTATTTCACAGGAAACCATTAAAGAATAATGTTATAATAGAACGTTAAAACTCCTCATGGTATTTAAAATCACTACAAAAATACATGCAGGTACCATATTTATAGTTTTGGTAAAATGGTTAATGGGATTTTATACTAGTTCTGTTATTTTCACACATTATTCCTAAGCTTTACTATTAGTCATCTATGTATAAAATGTATAATTTTTCAATTTTAGGTGTAGTAATTCCCCATTGAAGAAAATGTCAATAGTAGTGACAGAAGTGCCAACAGCTTTAAAAAGGCTTGTTCGTTTGGTTATGCGCGGTTTTTATTCAGTCGAACATGCAATATTAATGGATATGCTGATTCGTAATCCCTGTATGAAAGAAGATGATTTGGTTGAACTCTTGAGATTTGACAGAAAACAATTGAGGACTCTGATTGCTCAGTTGAAAAGTGATAGATTTGTGAAAATTCGCTTAAGAATTGAAACTGGTGCTGATGGTAAAGCTACAAGGCAAAATTATTACTATATCAATTATAAGGTAAGTGATGTAATTTTTTTAATTATTTTAAATGGTTTAAAAGCCTCTTTTCCTCAACCTACATTAGCCATTAATGGGGTCTTCATGAAAAGAGAGTAAGTTATATATGTTTTTAATCATTTTCATTTAATTTTTAGAAGCAAATTTCTAGTTAGTTGTATCTTTCAAAACATGTAAAATATGAGATCATCACTCTTTCGGAATTTGAGAAATAGAGCTCTTGGTATTCTGTTGTTGTTCCCATCCCAATGACCAGCAGAGCTAGATCAGGTCCATGAGCTCGTTCACTCTGAGAAAGTCTAGCACCAACAGGGGAGCTTGAACCAGGTCCTGCCTGGTAAGTCCTAGGCAAGATAAAATGTGGTCAGGGGAGGCCTGGGTTGCAGAACATTTAGTGCAGATTTCGAAATGTTTGATAAGTCATTGATGACTGATGTCTACTGAAGAAACGAGCGATGACAGTTTGTCCTCGTCTATTGCTGCCCCGAGCCAAGGAACCCCCTGGGCACCTACTCTGATACCATGAGTGTACCGGCGGGACCGTCCAAATGGCCATATTCTTTGCCTTACATGTAGAGAAATGCTCCAAGTAAGTAAGAGGAACGACAGTTGTATAGGCCTCTCCAGTACCTGTTTTGGCCAAACTGTCAGCAATCTCATTTCCAGCTATATCGACATGTGAGGCAATCCACTGAAAGTGGATCCGATGAGAAAGGGAAAGATGTTTTAGTTTCTTCAGAATGTCAGCACCAACACTGTCCCTGACATTAGGCCAATCGGCCAGGTGCTGGATAGCACTTTTACTATCCGAAAAGATCGAGATATCAATAAACCGCGAGAGCGACATCATGGAGTCCAGACCTTCAAGAATTGCAATAAGTTCCCTTCGTAATACCGGGCAGAAGTCCAGATTTCTCCTCTAGATTTTTATTTCCTGATCTCAAAGTTTAATATAAGTGCCACTTCCAGATCTGCCACTATCAAGTCTACTGCCATCTGTATCCAACTGAACAGCATCCATGGGGACATTATTAATTCTTTCAAGTGAAAGCTGTTTCATTCTTGGTATTCTAAAATTAAGTATTGTCAGTGTCATGATACTTTAAAGCAGATTTTTTTCTGATAAAATTATACTATTATAATTGAGGAATTAGGATTTTTTAGAAAGATAGTTTAGTATTATAACTTTTACATTTTAAAAATATCTTTGTTTTCATGTTGTTTATGTTAAAAGAGTGTTTTTTTTTATTAAAATTAATATATGCCAGTTTAAACAAAAGTAAGCAAAAACATTTGTTTTAAAGGAATATATTAAATTCAGTTTTCTTTCAAAATTGTTAATTATGCATTGTTCTTTATAAAGTTCATGTTTGTGAGAAATCCATAAAAATTTTCCAAGTTATTTTGTCCTGTTTTATTCAATCTAATTAGTTGAAGGAAGCCTTTATTTCCGATTTTTAAGAATGAAAAATAGTGCTGTTGAATGATTCTCTATCATTAAAAGCTCGTTAAGAATAAAAAGCGATGAGAAAAAATTAGCCTAAAAAAAATTACTGAAAATCCAAGATGACCAGTATGTCATAAATGTTAACTTACCAGAGATTTCTTGTCAGTAATCAAGCCAAGACTTTAATTCAATATTGATCAGCAAATAAAAAGTAATGATTTGTGTTCACTGGGGTGTGGTGGTTAATGTAACAAACTGAAAAGTTTGTGGAAAATCAAAAGGTTCATTTTGATAAAGCCTCATATTAATAAGTCTTTTTAATTTAGCTTTTGATTTTTTAAATGTATTTTAGGGCAGGGTTCGTTGATTTAAATCAGCTTGATTTAAATCATGATTAAAATCAAATGATTTTTTTAAAAAAATCATTGATTTAAATCAACTGATTTTTATATATATATATTACATTGATTTTAAAAGTTAAAAAACAGTGCTTTAAATTATTGATACTTTTATTATTTTCTTTTCTTAGTTTTAAAATTTATTTTAATTAAATTGCTGCATTAATTAATTTTAGTTAACGAAATTACTTTCTTTCTTGGAGTGTGTTAAACACATTTAAAATTACATGTTTAAAAATCTTTTGATTCTTAACATTGAAAGTACAGATTAAAGTAAATATTTAATGCTGTCTTAATATAGACTTGCATAGCTGTAGAAAGTAAATAAACCTGCTTTTTTTTTCAAAAAGCAAATGTTAATTAAAATTCTACCTTTTGATTAAAAAAGCATGAAATTCAAATCTACATTATAGTTTATTGATAGAAATTTCTATATTTCTAAAGCTTGAGGTTATATTAAAAAGAAATTACCTTAATATGCCAAAAATAGAAAAAAAAAAAAAAAGCTGAGTTCAGATATTTTTTTCCTGATATAGTGTCATTCTTCCCTATCAAAGTCTATTTGAAGCAGTAGGGTTATTAACTGGTTTTTATTTTTCTTCTCATAATATGTTTACTGTATATTTGAAATTATCAGATTTTCTTTTGTGAAAAAAAATTCCAATGAGTACATAGATTTTTTTAAAAATGTTTTTTAGCTTAACTTATGTATTTTGATAAAGGATTAAAAATGAATATTTTAACATAAAAATATATAGATTGAATATTTATTTTTTGATGAATAACAACATTTATAAACACAATCTGTTGCATTTATTTTGCCATTTTATAAATCATGAGAAAAAAAAGAGATCACAATTTTAAATTAAAATTATGCTATGCTAATTGAAACTTTGTGTTATTAGTTAAAGTAGCATTCTTTAAATTATCTATTTTATCTTGTCTTTTAATTTCAATCATGCCTTTGTATCAAAATGGTCGCTATGCATTATAATGAAAAATTATTTTAGTAAGTTAGAGCTTCTAAAATATTGTTATAATATAGTTTTAATATTAATTTAATTTTGATTAAACATTTATAAAGTTTTTTTGATCATAAATTAAAGCTCTTATAGTGTATTTAAATAAAAATCTGATTTAAATCAAAATAATCCGATTTTTTTGATTTTTTTTAAAAAAATCAAAAAAATCACGAACCCTGTTTTACCTAATATGTTTTTTATTTATTTTTTATTTTCATTTTATTCATGGGCATTATTTGCTTTATTTCATATAAAATTTATATCATGTGTATTCTGCTGTTCAGGGTGTTTCTTGCAGTTTTGATCTATGTTTCATCACCTTTTTTTGTATTATTATTGTTTATTTGTATCTCGCCCCGCCCTATTTAAGGGCATGCGAGAGTAGATACATACAACATACATAAAACTTTACACAAAACATCAGAAATTATATCAACAACCAGAAGAAAAAGAATAAAACACAAGCGAACAACAGTTAAAAACATGACCCCAAATCCAGCCAACACATTGAAAATCGCAAAGATCATAATTAAAAGAGTAAAAACAATATATACATAAAAGTGAATAAAACATCCATATCGTGCGTGGTAAAAGCAATGCATAAAAGTAAAAGTTTCACCCCCGCCAGAATCTAGAGAGCCTCAGTGCTAGTTGTTGAATAGGCCCTTGTAATCACTATTAAGGATGTTCTTTGAATGGCATTAATTTTATCGTTAATTCTAGTAGTGTTACGATACCAGACACTGGCGACATAAAGTACGATTCTCTCCGTTGCTCTCTGGTAGATAATCTTTAAAATTTTTGGTTTCAGGCCCCAAGTTGCCCTGGCCACCCTCTTAATCAAATTATTAAATTTACCAACTCTCTCCTTAACGTGATTCAAGTGAGCTATCCGAGTCAATCCTGGGTCAAAGAGAATTCCTAGATATTTAAGAACTTGCACCTGCTTAATAGATTGTTTATGCTGATAACTCATCTTAATATTTGGTAACCTCGTTATTGTCTTCTTGGTTTTTGGAAAGGTTATACATTGTGTTTTGTTATCACTAAATTTAAGATTATTATTATGAGCCCAGGATGACAGTTCGGGGAGACAGAAGGTGGCCAATTGGTCAAAGCGATAAAGAATTGGATGTCTCAATAACAACAATATATCGTCCGCAAAAGCAATAATACGGCAATCTTCAACTTTCACATCATTAAACTGGCTAAAATTGATATTATTGTATCAATTGTATTATTATATGTTAACTTAGTAACTGTAATTACTTGTAATTTGTATTATTATATATTAACTTGTAATTTTTATTATTATATATTAACTTGTAATTTGTATTATTATATATTAACTTAGTTATTGAACAATTGTTGTTAACAGAATAGTAAAATTTATAGTTAGGAGAATCATAATTATAAAACTTCTTCATGTATAAGCTTCATTTGTATTTTTTAGTAATTTGCAAGCTTATTATTAATATTAGATTGTTTATATTAATTTTGTTCATAATTTTTTTTTTAGTTGCTAGGAATCAGTGATTAAATTTTCTAAACTTTTATTCCTATTTTGTGATTGCTAAAATTTGTGCCCAATGTTGAATCAATTGAAATACTGCAAATATTTTTTTGTAGTTAATTTTTTATCCAAATAATTTTTCCTACTTTCAATAATTGTCTCCAGTTTTGGATTCTATTTTATACAAAAATTGTAAGGTTTTTCTTCAAAGAAAGTTTAAAAAAAATTCAATTTTGGAATAAATTTTAAACTGAAAAATACGTGTTCTGGTAAGTCTGGTTTATTTTGCTCTAACAATTTTTTTACCTTTCCTATAATTTATAATTTCTTACCTTTTTTTTTACCTTTACCTTTTGATCTGGTCCTTTGTAGTGAAAAAATACCAAACTATTTTTCGATTCACCAATTATAGACTTTTTACTTGGATTATAACATAATCAATAATAGTTAAATCAATACTTTTCTAGAATTATTTGTTGATCAAGTTTCTCTTCAGTATCTCTGATCTCACATAACAAAAAGAAAAAAATCATGTAATTCTATTGTATTTAAACTTATGCAGTAACCTTGTATGTATTTACTTTGTTATTGTTTAAACCCTTATTTATTTTTTCCCCCTCTAGATTTTTGTTAATGTTCTCAAATACAAGTTAGATCATATGAGACGAAAAATTGAAACCGAAGAAAGAGACTCAACTAGTAGAGCATCTTTTAAATGTACTGTTTGTTCAAAAACTTTTACAGACCTTGAAGCTGATATGCTTTTTGATTTTTCTACTAATGAGTTTCGCTGTAGTTTTTGCGATGCTCCAGTGCAAGAAGATGAGAGTGCTTTGCCTACCACAGATTCTCGCTTGATGCTGGCAAAGTTTAATGAACAAATTGAACCTCTTTACAGTCTCTTAAGAGAAGTGGATGACATAAAATTAGCCCCAGAAATTCTTGAACCAGAACCTACAGACATGTCCCAAATTAAAAGGTGTGTTTACCATCCGTTAAATTTAATTGTTTTATATATATATTTTTTATGAAGTTAAGATTTTTGAAAATTGTGAACAATCTTCTGAATTATATAAAATATATAAACTTCCTCTCAATATATTCTTTTATTTTTCTAAAATAAGTTTACTCTGTTTATAAAAAGCATGTTTGCTATTTTTTAAATTGAATTGTTTTATCTGTTTCTCTTGTGAAGTTTAGATTTTTTTAAAAAAAAATCTTAACAGTTTTTGGAACAGTCTAAGTTTATTCTATTTAAATTTACCTCTCTCATTTTTTCCATAAAAAAAGTTAAAATCTTTTCCTGAATTTTTTTTCAATGTGTTTTGTTGTAGCTGAGTTTTTTTATTAATATTCAAAAAATGTAACTTCCTGGAGCTTCTTTCCTTGGCTACTTATTTATAACTTTTTACTCTTTTGTAAAACTCAGTAATATTTTTGAAAGAGGACTTAACTGGTATTTCTTGCCTTTTTTTTAATGTAAAAATCGCATCTGGACATTTTTAGCAGTTTTACAGCTTTCCATTTTATTTTGTGCAATTAAATACAAATAATGGATGACTTCTATACTAATACATTTTTTCATATTTCTTCGGACTTACTTAATGCAGCTCTAGTGCGATGTAAATGAACTACAACAACATATTTCTTCGGAAATGTTTTATGAGATATTTTATAACTTTAGAAGTGTTTGGATCATGTGATTTCTCATACATATATCAATGAAATTTAAGGCTTTTAAAAGGTTTATGGGACCGACAATAAATTACAAATGTAAAATAATGTTTTTAAACACCCTATGCCAAAAAATGTAGCAATAGATTTGTAACTTGTGACAGTTATTTTGGTTATTATATGAAATAATTTTTTATAATTTTGTGAGCCTAGCTTAAACATTTATGAAGAGATGGATATTTTTATAAAAAACAAATTTTTTTGTCTCACCTTTTTTTGCTATCACTTTAAAAATATTCAATAAAACTAAATAAACTTTTTAGAGCAATTTAAAATTAATTACAAAACTTTTGCTTTAAAATTTGAGAAAAATTTGTTGAAAAGCGTGTAAAATATGAGTAATTAAAATAGTTTTTTTAATGCTGTGCATGTACAAAAAATATAAGTTTTTTTCTTAATTTTGTAGTGAATCCGATTTGACAACTAATGAAAAAAGTCTGATTTGATTACCTTAAAAATTTAAAAGGTTTTAAGGAATTTTCAAAGAAATTTTTAAAAGAAAGCTCAAAATGATATGGGGTTTTCTGTAAATATTATTTTGAATCATGTGACAGAATTTAACAGCAAATGATAATACTATACAATAAATGTTCATGCACCAAAATGTGACTTAATGTGTTAAGAAAACAGACGGAAAAAAAAGATGCTTTTCTGGGGGATGATACCAACAATGCTAATGTCATTTTTAATAAATCTTGTGGAATAGTACAGAAAGAAATATGTGGAAAACCCCTTATCATTTTGAGTATTCATTTAAAAAGTACAATAACTACTTAGAAAATTGCTTGAAACTCTTTAAATTTTTTAGATATTTTAATCAGATTTTCTTTTAATTAGTTGCCAAATACTATTCACGATAAAATTACGAAATTTTTTGTAAAAATTTCCCCTTGCACGTGCAGTATAAAAGAACTACTTAATTAGTCATTTCCTGTGCAGTTTTAAATGAATTTTTCTCAAATTTTAGAGCAAAAATTTTATAAATAATTTTAAATTGTTTAAATTTTAAATTTATAATAATTTTAAATTTTATAAATAATTTTAAATTTTGTTTAATTGTATTGAATATTTGTAAAGTTATAGCAAAAAAACGTGAAACAAGAAAAAAAAAATTTTTGTTTGTAAAAATTTTCATTTATCCATAAATGTTTAAGCTAGGCTTAAAAAGTTTTGTGTAATTTTTGCATATAATAACCAACATAACAGTCAGGTGTGGCTGCTGGCACCATGCCACATCTTTGAGTGTCCAGCAATGAGTGCTAATCTGAGAGAAATAGGAGTCTTGCCGTCATTGATACACCTTTATGACAATAATATCAAGCAAATCGCAGAAGCAGTAATCAAGACGCATGGAAACATTTGATTCGGCTATGTCATAGACACGACAAAAAAAAAAAAAAAAAAAAAATAGCAGTCACAAAGTTATAAATATATTGCTGCTTTTTTTTGCCATAGAATGTTCAAAAACATTTTACGTTTGTAATTTATTGTCGGTCCCTGAAACCTCTAAAAGCTTTAAACTTCATTGATAAGATGTGTATAAGCGATTGCAGGATCTAAACTCTTCTGAAGTTATAAAATGATTCTCTCAGTACTTCTGGAGAAATATGTAAAAATGTATTAGGAAAGAAATGTTTTCATTATTTTGTTCACCCTCTGTAAATAAGCAGTGTTACATAAATTACTTATAAAGTTTTTACTTAATGCCAGTTTTTTAAGTGTTTTCTAAAATGAATAACATACATTTTCTTATTTTCAGGGATGCAAGCACAAACAAGAGTTCTCGGCCAAACCAATCTCTTAATGATAATCATGGTGTTTGGAGTGGTGATGCCACCAGGAATAAAAGTTATGACTTTGGCAATAACCAAGGCATTACTGTCAACTTTAATGCAGAAAACACAGCTGCTACAAAGGTTCAAGAA
The DNA here is from genome assembly GCF_982258835.1 of Parasteatoda tepidariorum. Classification (NCBI taxonomy): domain Eukaryota; kingdom Metazoa; phylum Arthropoda; class Arachnida; order Araneae; family Theridiidae; genus Parasteatoda; species Parasteatoda tepidariorum. The sequence continues at coordinate 71,536,029 of NC_141762.1, read as the reverse complement.
AAGAAAGAACAACCTATCTGGATGGTTGAAAGTACAGTTAAAGCTGAAGCCAAAGATGTACTTACTTACATTTTATTTAATTTTAGAATTAAAAACTTTAAGCGAGGAAAAGTGTTTTTAAAAATTTTTTAGAGTATGTAAAGTTAATATCTTTTTTAAAGCTCTTCTAACTTCAACCATGAACTTAGTTTAGGATAGAGCCTGGTTGCTATCTCATACCGCAAACCATTTTTCTTTCAATTTTTTTCAATACAAGTGACTTAGTCATTTCACACCATTTGGCAAATAAAGCATTCAGGCAACTTCTTCATAGTTACTGGCATCTGGTTTCCTCAGATGTATGCAATCATGATCTTTTAAAGTCAAGTTGTGTTTGTCTTTGCCAGGTTAGCTAAGTAAAAATGACAGTTAAGGCCTGGTTTCTTAGGACAGGACGCCGTCAGCTGGAAATCAGCGCTAACCTCTGATTGGTCCATTTGTGAGTTTGATAGTAAACGTCATCAAACGCTCATCTTGATTTACAATTGCCGTCCAACTCTACTGCAGTTGGATTACAACGTAACATTAACTACAGAAGGCAATGGCGGACAACATCCAACAGCACATTGAAATCAGCCAAGATTTTGATTTTGACATTAAACATAGCTTCTTAATTAAACATAGCACTCTTCATTTAGCTTAGCTATAATGTGTTTTTTCTTGGACAAAGTCATTATTTGTTCTCTAAAACACTGGCCGACAAAAAAAATCAATACAAATTCAAAATAAATATTTGTTTACGTTATTAACGCATGCGCAATGAGAGATAATGTCTGCGTTGGACGGACTGCTCACGCTGAGCTAACAAAAAAGTATTTTTTTTGGCGTCAGCTCTACGTCAACTTTCCGCTGAAGCCCAGATAAGGCGCTTGTCTTAAGAAACCAGACCTTTAGACTGGCTTTGAGTCATCCATGTTTAATGAAGATTTATTATTCATAAAATGCTGAAAACATGTGAAATTTTTAAAAAAGATGATGTTAGATGATAAAGCATTTCTAAAAAAGACAAAATTCACAAAATGTGTAAAATTATATATATAACATTCAAGAAGGTTTATTTATACCGAGTTTCGTATATATTTTCACTTTGAAGTTCAACTGTATATTCTGAAATATATTTCATTCTGTTAAAATTTTGTGAATATGTTCACTTTTTCAGCTTCAATTGTAAATGCATGTTCATTCAGTTAAATTTTTGTGAATGTGTTCACTTTTTCAGCTTCAATTGTAAATGCATGTTCATTCTGTTAAAATTTTGTGAATATGTTCACTTTTTCAGCTTCAATTGTAAATGCATGTTCATTCAGGTAAATTTTTGTGAATATTTTCAATTAGTGATTTGGATACATTTTTAAAGATATAAATTTTATTCATTAGTGTTAGTAAAATTTTGTTTTTTCTAATTAGAAAGAAATCGCCCATTTATGACAAATACTTGTGTATATAAAATTTCAATGCAGTTAGAGCTTGATAATATCAGATTTTGAAATTCAATATGCAGTTGTTTGCTATTTTTCTGGTTTAAATTGAAATTGCAATAAGAAAGAAAAATTCCCAGTTTTTGCAAACTATCCCTTTCATGTTGTAAATTGTGCTACATGCAGAATCTTTTTTTTTTTATTTTTTATTCTTGAATCTTGGCAGCTATGCAAATTTTTCTTATTCATTTAAGCCATGTTGACACAGTGGTTAAGGCATTCAGGTGTAATTGTGAAGAATTGAGGTTCAGCTGAGCTTCAAATTGAGAGATACTAGTTTATCTGAGAAGTAAAGGGGGTCAGTTGAGTTTGCTGAACAGATTGCCCCCCTCATGTTGTTTGTTACGAAATTGAGGAGCATCCTTAACATTTATGACCCCTTTGCCAACTCTTTCCAGGAGTACTAAACATTTAATAAAATAATGTAAGGATTTATTTGTTACAAAATTTAAAATAATTTGGATTTTTTACAAAATTAATTTTTTTAAGTAGACTACATATATAATTTGAATTAAAATACAAGTATTCTGACCATAAAAAGAGGATAAAAGTAATCAATGATTACTCTAACTATAATAATGCATTATTAGTCAATTTGAATACGCAAATTTGTGTATGTATTTTTCTATTAATACATTTACATTCATTTTGGTATTGATAAAGTGTATTACATAAGTTTTTCTTTAAAACTTGTATATTACGTATAATCAATATCAAAATTATTCTTATTATTTAAAAACTTTTTTCTTATTTAATAATATGTTCTTGGTATGAATGGATACATATTGTTTTTATGTCTAGATTTAATAATTGAATATTTTATTATTATTTTTTTTAATAAAAGTTTTAGTTTGCTTTAAAGATTTAAAAAAAAATTCCTTATGGTAGATTAATGAGGATTTAACGTGATCTGCCTATTATGTGTAATTCTTTCTTTAAATTCAGTTTAGAGTACACTTTAACTATCAATGAGCAGTCTTAAGTAAACCTGAAATGAGAAAATGTTTCTTTATAAAAAATTTTTTTATCTGTCCATTTGTGTGATGTTCAAATGCCACAATAATACTTTATACTAAATTCATCATCAATCACAACAGTGTTTTTGTTTTTTTCTATCATTTTATTTCATTTTCCCTTGCTTTCTTTATCTCTTTTCTTTCAATTATGTATCTTGCAAATGTTCTATTTGCTTCCACTGATAATCTGTTGTACAGACCTCTGTTCAACTGTCTTTTCTTAACCATACATTCTTGCCATACAATAGTCTGTAACTCCTTACTGGGTTCCAGGAACACTTTCACAGACACAGAACGTATAAATAAGCTCTATACTACTTGCAAATGAAGAGTATTTGTTTGATAATGAAGCAACCTTCTATTTTTTTTTAACACCAAGTTAGGTTTTAGTTTCATTTAACTTAAATGTTCTGTTAATTTCTTTTAGCATATTTTCACTTTGGAATTTTTTTTTCTCTCACTTATGTAGTATTTTTATTGCAATCAAATGCTTAAGTGAGAAAAGTTATAAATTAAGTTTTGAAACATAGTGAAAAACATTTTGACTATGTTGCTGGTTGTTGGGATCACTGGCTAAGGGGCTTAGACTCCACAATTTTGAGATCAACAGCATGAGTCAGCATTGTGCACTGACCACCCTTACTTCTCAGACAAACTTCAATTCATTGATTTCAATCTATTACATTTTATAATCAAAATGATTTTTAACTATTTATAATGCAATGTGGATAGATGTGGCATTACCGAATTTGCCATCATATCCTATCTCTACTATGTGTACTGTACTATCATGGCAATAGTTTCTCCACTAAAATTAAAATTTGATTTAAAAATTAAACAAAGTAAATTAATAGAAAGGCTTTTATACAGTTAAATAAATAATAATTTAATATCACATTTTATGACCATAACAAGAGAAATACTGATGTTGAGGGGGAGGGGCTTTTGATAACATCATCACTTCATCCAAGAATAAATTATTTGGCTGTGATTTAGAATTTTGAGTAGATTCTGTATTAAGGTGCTACATATGAATATTATTAATAAGTTTCGAGTTTTTTAAAAAAAAAAAAATTCTATGTGTTGATTGTTTGATATAATTGATTTTTGATAGAATTGTTTTAACAATTTTTCTAGACGTCTGATTTCGCTTGGGGACAGGAAAGAGTACCTGGACATACAGTGGACAGTAGTCCTTTTGTTAAACAAGATGATATAATGGAAGCACTTTTAGCACATGAAAGGAAAGGTAATGCAGAGCAGAAAATCGTTATTCCTGGTCAACATAACCATGAAGAAAGCAGTAGTGGTTCTGATGAAAATTCCAAAACGATGCAATCATCATTTGCAGAACCTGGTAAGCATTCAGATAGAACTAAATTTTATTGTGAACGTAAAATATATAACATTTTGAATTTTTCATTTAATAGTTTGGAAAGAATTAAATTTCATAATAAAAAGATACTTCTTTAAAACTTTTTTGACCTTTTTAAGTTTTTATAGTTTTTGAGTTGCTGAATTATTGATTTAATATGTATAAAGTTGTCAATTAAACTTCATTTTTTTATGTTCAAAATTTGCTTAAAAATAATTCTTACTATTAAAATTGTGTCCCAGGGTTAATTAACAAAATTTTAACTTCAAATTTTTGCACCTTCAAAATCTATGAAAAGTTAAACATATTTTATTGTACAATGTATTAAATGTACAATATTATTGTTACAGTTTCAAAAAAAAAGTTAAAGAAATTTATTTGTTACTTTTTTCAGTTTAAATAAAATTAAATATAACATATGTAACCTTAAGTTAGCTAGGTGTGTAAAAATATGTTTTAAACTATAAATGTGGAGCAACATAACAAATTTTGTATTTAAATAGTGTTGTTTTTTGATTCCGTAATGTAAAAAATGTAAAGTGGCAAATATAATATTGGAAATGAAACTTAAAATGAATCATGAGTATCCTTGTATATAAGTTCATTTAAATTTATCTTACGCTAAGTTCATTTATGTTAAGTTTCTAAAGAATTCCTAAAAAGAAAAGTTTGGAAAAAAAATAATAATATGTATCAAAAATTAATCCCAGTTTTTAAATTAATATGTATGTTGCCACTTGAGATTTTAAAATTTTCTTTAGATTCACATTCCTTTAGATTACTAATTAATAATAATTTAAAATGAATTAATGTTACAAAAATTGATTTATACTAACAATGAAATTTCGGTAAATTTAAAGTTATCAGTTCATTATAATATTTAGTTTGTTGTAATAATTCTGTGAAATTTACATTATTTAATAAATAAACTGACAATTTGTAATATTTTCCTGATGTTATAATTTTTTTTATAAAAACTAATAAAAATGCTTATATATAAGCTTATATATATGCAGGAAAAAAATAAATCTCTAGAAATAAACAATGTAACTTTTTGTACCATCCATTTTCATTGAGGAGTCATTATCTCCCTCTTTTGACAGTAATGTCAAAACCTATATTAATGGTTCTACATTGATAAAATTTTTTTTCATTTTTAAAAAATTTCTTTAAATTGTGCAACACTTGGACAAAAAGTTGTGTCATTTTTATTCAAGTATAGTTAAATTAAAAAAACATTTTTATGAATGCAATTTTTAGTAAGTAGTTTCCTATAAAACTTTTATATGCATATTTTGTGGATTTTTGAGTTGCATATTCTAAATATAACTAATAAAACTAAAATTTTTGAAATTGTTTTGAGTATTTTTTTATCACTTATAACTTGAGAGTTATGCAAACTTTTTACTTTTATAGTACTGTGTATATTAAAAATTTTGATCCTCTTATCATATAAGGCGTAATTTTTATAAAGAGCTATTTCTAACGGAACAATTACTTTTAGCTAACACCTTTTTTCCTATTCCAATTTTTTTTTTAAATCCCATATAAATATTATGTTATGCCCAACTAATAATTAATTATACAGTTTTGGTGTTTTTTTTTTTTTAAATATGATAATTCTTTTCTGCAGAAATTGGTGAAATGGAAAGTGATGAAGATGATAACTTAATGGTGACTGTTGGTGACCATAAATATCCTTTAAACGAAGTCACAGAGGAACTGATATCAAGGATGACTGCTGATGAAAAAGAAGCATATATCAGACTAACACAAGACTTATATGCTAGTATATATGAATGAATCATTTTTTTATACTTGAAAGAAGAATTATTTTCATATGTAAATAAATTTATCTTGAATGACCTGGCCATTTGTAAATTTAATAATCAGTTATCATTATTTCATCATATGTTACTCACATTATTTATTGACTATCTATGTTTTTTATGGTTATAATATGAAGGAAGTTGTTAAAGATGTTGCATTTTAGAAATATTTTAATTAAAGGGTTTTGTTTAACTGCACAAAATGTATAATGGATTATATGGAATGAAATAGCCACACGAATAATTAGAGTTTGTTAAATTATTTGTACTTATATTTTTTTATTTTAAGTTTTCCCAATTTCATATTGTTTTCTTGAAGGAACAAAGGAAAAAACTAAATATGAGAGGGAAATTTAGAAATTTTATTCTAAGTTTTGAAAGAGAAAAAGCCTTCATATAAAAAATAATCTATTTTAAGATCAGAATTGATTTATGAATTTTAGTTGTTACTCAATTCTTCAATGACAATTTCTGAGTAAAATAATTGTACGTTCTCACCTAGTACACTTAAATGAAATTTAACATGCATTGCAAAATATTCCTTGTTTATTGAGATTTTTTTTTACTTGTCACTGTTGGTTATATAATAACTGGTTTTGTTACTCTACAAGTTGAAGTTTTAAGTTGAGAAAGGATATATTATGTCCCCACTTACCTCACATCTTAAATGACATCATCATTGATAAATTCATCAAATTTCTAGTTTTTTTCCCTGTGGTAGTTTAAAAGGGAATAGATAAAACTAAATGTTGGAAGTATTTAAATTATGAAAGTTTAAGGAAGTATTTAAGTGGGAAAGTTTTTAAGTTATTTTTTATGGCATGCCAACCATATGATTATTTATAAAAGAGAAAGAAAAAAAAATCTGAATTGAAACTTGTATTAAGTTAGAAAAAAGTTTGAGTTATCAAGGGACAAAACTAAAACATTTGACTAAATGCAAAAATAGAAACTAAATTTTTTTTTAAACTTTCGAGTTAATATCTAAAAGTATTTTAGAATTTGTGTGAGATAGTCATAACTGCTAATGCTTCTCCATGTTCCAATAGACTACTGGAGTTTGTCAATTTCTCCTGATTTAATGAAAAATTCTACTTATTTTAATACATCTTAAAAAATTCCGTAAATCAGGGAAAGTTTCAGAAAACATCTCTTACGAAAATATTCTTAATTTAATTTATTGCTTATCTGAGTTATCAGTCTCGTTTATAGTTATGTGTTTAAAGCTTTTCTTTTTTGAATATTTTATGATTTTTCAGTTCACAATTTTTAAATTAATTTAAGAATATGTTATCACCATTTAAAATTAGCTATTACATAAGAGTTTTATGCATTTTGCCATAATTGCTATTGCAAAATATAACTTTTCTTAATTAAATTGATTAAGTTTTCCATATTCTATCTATATAATGCTTTATGTTGATATATTCTAAAAGAATTGTTTTTTATTGCATTTGTATAATATATAATATTCAAAGTGCACATTAAATGATATTTTTGAAACCGAATGTGCTATCTAAAAAGTGCCTTAGTTACAAATATGTGGTCTTTATATGAAAATTTAGTAGTTTTATATGCTGTTATGCTGCACATTCTTTTCCTTTGTTTGCTCAAACAAACTTTAAAGGCTTTGACTTGTTTTTATTTCTGTCTTATTCTAAGCTATATATGTGAAATGTTTATTTTTTTCTGATTTCTTATGAAACTATTTTGAATATCACTGCAATTCATTATGAGGGTTTCAATTGGAATTTTTAGGAATTGGATTTAGAGGGGAAAAAAGTTCAAGATTTCTTAACCAGCTTTTAAATCTCTGACGTTTAGAATCTTATGAGGGGTTTTCTTTAGAAATGTTATGAATTTTTCAATTTATATGGCAATTTTAAAATTATAAGCTACTGTAAAACAAAATTTAATGATAATTAATATATTTAAGTAAATATATGTTGAATGTTTCCATGTTTTTCCCCTTTATAAACCTTTAAAATATTTTTTTTTCAATCGAAGGGACAAGGGAATGAAGGAGATATGTAACAAGAAGCATGTTTGCAGGTTATTTTTTAATTTGGCCCTTTTTTTTTTCTTCTTTACTATATTGCATACTTTTGGCATTTCAGTATTGTGGGGATGCTACTATCAAATAGTAATACTATCAATATAGAAGATGCTGATATGTAGAATGCCCAATCATGATATAGAATACCTGCTCATTTGTAAGCGACATATAAGATCTGAGATTTACTTTTTGCTTCATCTAATATCGTATACAGTACGTAGGATTCTTAAGTATCTTAAATTTTCTGTAGGCATAATATGACTCATGTGAATTAGTATTCAATTTGTCTTGTCATTGTACAGAATGCTTGTAGATTTCCACTAGTCATTCTGTAGAACATCTAGGCAATGTATGAAATATTAATAATTTCAATTTTGCTGTTTTTTTGGGCATTCTATATGATGTCAGTTTTCAAACACTGATAGTAACATATGTAAATCATTTTTTTTAGCAATAATGTGATTTTTTTTTAAAAATTGTGTTGCACATCTTCTTTATTTGCTTATGTTGTCAAATATCAGTTCTAAGGCAAAATATGTTGGTTTGCATATTTCTATTAGATATTTAAGATCTCCGTTCTTTCAGTCATTAAATTTTTTGGTGGCACAAATTTAAAAAAGAAGAAGATTTTTTTAAAAGTAATTTAAATGTTGTTTTGGTTCAAATAAATCATAATTACTAATTTATATTATTTTTACATGTAACTTTCATAAAATTATCATAAATGTTAAACTTGCATACCAAGATAACAGCAATGTCATAAAAGTGTGATTCACGCCTCTTTTATTAATATGATCGCTTTCTTTTTTCTTTCTATTATTTATTCATACCTTTCGAGTACCCCCCAAAAAAATGTTTCCATTTGCAATTTATTTGATTTTTTATTTAAGTTCTGAATTAATTTTCTGGCACAATAATCATATTTCATATATAGTATCTGAATTTAATAATAGTTATGTTTAATTTATTTTGGATAATTTACATTGTTCTCATTATTCTTTTTCATGCCATTAGTATCTATGTTAGACTAGCATTATATGATTCTCTCTCTACAGAATTGCTAGCAGTGTTATAAAACAGTGATGCATATCCTAAATATAATAATCTGTCTTTCTTATTCTCTGACTTTATATAAATTCTTTTCTTTTTTTATTTATTCCCTCAAGTTTAAATTCCCAAAGAAAAATCTATTTATTTGCAGTTATTTTTGTGTTTTAGACAATTTATTTTGTGTGTATTTAAGTTATGAAACAAAACTTAAAACCTGGCACACTCTTACTATTTCAAATATTAATTATTTAATAATTTCATTGTAATTGTGGTACCGAAGATTCATGGCTATTATTATCATTATTTTAAATTATTATATTTAATTAATTATATATATTTATAGTTAATTAAATGAATGGTTTAAAACAATGAAATCATTATTTTAAATGTATTATGATTATATATAATACATTTTATAATTTAATTAAGTCTGTTTTTTTTTTTTTTTTGTCACATGAATAATATTTAACCAGAATGTTTAACTGTCAAGAGGAGCATGAAAAGAATTAATTTTGACGCACTTTTGTGGAGCATTTTTCCGTGTATAATGCTTTTGCTCATATTAACTATTATGTATTAACTTTTTAAAATTTAATTTAACTGTTTTACAATCTACTGATCAAAATTCAAGTTATTTTTTGGGGTGTTTTTCCATGAAAAACAGAACTCATCATGATTTTTTTAAATCTATTTCATGTTTTGTCATATCGAACATCTTTTGTTAAGAGTGTAAATATATTTATCATCTATATGATTTTATTTTCCATAAAAATTATTAATTTCATTTGGGCTATTCATAACATAAAATTATCTCTTTATATTTTTTATAAATTAAAAACTTTGCATTTTTGCTTGGAATAATGTTTAAAAAATACATTATGTGTATGCGTTTGCAATTAAACACATTGAACTTCTACATTGTATTTCAAAATTTATATTGTCCTTATAACATTGTTCAATTATGATGATGAATCAAAATAAATCATTTCATTTTTATTACTTATCTCATTAAAGCTTGCAAATATTGAGGTTTTATTTTATGTTTTTGTTTTATATTTTGATATTGCTTATCTAACATATGAATTTGGAATAAAAATTAAATTCAAATTAATGCTGCAATAGCTTATAAAACTTTTAAGAAATGATGAAATAACACAAAAATTAAATTATGTTTTTAATAATTTTTACTAAATAAGTAATTTAATAATTTTATATGGAGTTGTTCCAGAAGTATGGACAAAACTATTTAATATATCTAGATAATATTTATTAATTGACTTCATTCCACATTCAATTGCTATTTTGTTGTGGCTTGTATAGTGAAAAAAATAATAGTAGTTCAACTTGTTTTAGGAAATGTTTTACAATTACATTGTTTTTTGTATTCTGTTCACTCTAATGTTTCAATCTGCTGGGATTAATTTTTCTTCATTTCACTGTGTTTTAAACCAGCATTATTTTGACATAATTTTCAGGGAGGAGTTTTCGATAATAAATTCGTTCAGACTAAAACATTTCATTATTATTTTAAAATAATATTTTTAGTTGAAATAATTATTATTCTCACTTCCTTAAACTATATATGTTTTTTTTATTATTTTTTTAAGTGAAAGATATTAAAAGTCAGGAAAAAATTCAGAATATGTTAAAATGGAGGGCTTTGAAACTTTGCTTACTATACCCTGGAGAACAGTGGCCTCAATATTATTGAAGGTTTCAAAGATGACAGCATTCAGTTTAACATAGACCTATTCTAACTCGTTAGTTAGCTTTTTATTTTGAACTTAGTTCAAAATGTGTTTAAGAAAATGGACATAATTTGAGTTGTGTATTTAAGAAAATGGTCATTGCTCAATCTGCTTATTTAAAGATACAATCGCAGCTCAAAATCCAAATTTTAACAATTGAACCACGAATTTAGCTTCAGCGATTTTTAAAAATTAAAAATTGGGTTGAGTGAAGAGTCATTTCGTTTTTTCCCATATTTTTCAAACCCATATATTTAAATAAAGGTTAAAGATCAATCAATGCTATGTGTTTCCTTTTGCTCAATGACCTTTTGTCATCTTTCCCTAAGCTTCATAATTCCTGGTTTGTTGAAAGACCTACCTTTATTTGCAAAAAACAACTAAATGCCGATTTACAATCTTGTCTGAATTCAAGGTTATTCTTTGCAAGGAATTTGGAATGGATCAAAACAAGTGGAAGTCTGAAAGCACTTTGTCAGATGAGTATGCTGGGTGGAGCTACACATCCCACCCAAAACTCCTATAATTTTTGATGGGTCGACAAAAATGTGCATGATCTGGTGTTGTAGTGAAGGAACACTACTCCTTTACAATTGACAAGCTTCGGATGTTTCTAGATGACAGCTCAATTCCAATTGCCCTCTGTACTTATCCGAATTGATTGTACCGTTGTTGGAGCTCAAAAAATCACCACACCCTTCCAGTCTCACTATATTGAGAGCAAACCTTCCTTTAACGAAGTTCTGCTTTTGAAGTCGTTGGTGATTCAGTTCACTTCTCACCATGAGTTTCAAAAAAGGTTCGTTTTCTTCACATTTCATAAGCATATTGCTGATGTTTATTCGTGCTGTCAATTGAACTTGTTTGAGGTTATGAGGAACCCATATCTCGAGCTTGTTTACCTATCCCAGTTTCTTTAGTTTGACATGAATACTATTGGCTGATCTTCAATGTAAATGCAAGGGACGGAATCAATGTCTTTATTTTACCTTCATCAATCTGGGTAAGCCTTCCTGATCGAGGAGCATCTTTCAAAATTATATTATATCGGCGTTCAATTTTTTGAACCAGTTTTGGCACTGACCACTCTAATAGACCATCTTCACTGTAAACTTTTTGCAATTTTTCACAAGCTTGAAGCGCGTTTTTCCCTTTACGGAAGTAAAACAATTAAATGTGGCAAAAACGAACAGTGTGTTTTTTCTTGTTCACCGTGTTGTAAAGTCTACAAAACTCCAAAAAATCGCCGGATTTGTTTTTTTACAATGACGCCTAAGTTGTGATTGACGTAACAACTACTACTTCAAATGCTTAACGTATTTCACAAACAATGCTACTGTCATCTGTAGCAAAAAAACGCAATGACTTCATACTCAACCCAATATAATTATTACAAAGCAAAGTTACGGACTTCGTAATGAATTGGAAAATTACAGGTGATGGCTACTGTTGAACTTTTCAGGTGATGTCTTCGTATTCAGATCTCTTAACAATAAAGTGTTGTGTAAAATACGAAATTCCAACAACAAAATTGCATGGCAAATTTATTTGAAATTATTAGTTAATTCTTTATATAATAATACTCATAAGAGTAGTGCGAAAAACGGTATCAAATGCTGTGACCATTTTCTTAAGTTCGCATTTTGAGCTGTGTCCATTTTCTTTAATACCCATTTTAAGTTGTGCTCCTTTTTCATATGAGTCAAAATTACAGAATTGGAAAGCTAAGCTCATTTGAATACCTTTAAATAATAATTTAAATCGGCCCTATTAACGCCAAATTTCTGCACTTCTACTTGAAATATAAAATGTTTACATTAATCATATTAATAGATTTTTCAATTCAAAGTTCAAATAAGTTTATTTTTAAATATAAGATCGAAATCTACAGAAAAAAATTGGAATTTTTTAAAGTCTGAAATAATGTCCTTTTTTTTTTTTTTATCTCTAAATAAGTTATGGAAGAGTAGTATATACAAGCTTAGATATACAAGTATATACACTTTTGAGAAACTCAAATATGATTTTTTTTTTTTTTTTGTAAAACAAACAAACTTTTATTGTTGTAATCACGAATGGATGATTTATTTGAAAAACCGGCCGGAAACGAAGTATTTTTGATGCCATTTTTTAAACTTTTGTATGGACCGCAGAAATTTCAAAAAACGAATTTTTACATGACGAGCTTGCAATGTGTTAAAAAGCTTATCAATGTTGGACTACCTATTACCAAAATCTCAAGCTCAGAGAATGTAAGAAGACAAGGGAACTTGAGAAAAGAGCTTACCAAACTCATACTTGAGGCAAATTATTTGAATGGAACTAATCTGCATTTGCGCTGCATAGAGAAGAAAACAACGAAAATCAATGATTAGCCCGACGAAAAAGGACTCTAATGTATAATCCGTAAAGCACATGGAATTTTTTGTTATTGGAGTGAGTGGAGTTTAATATATACAAATCGGCCAGCCTTCGTCTGAATTGTTTCTATGAGAAGAAATTGCTGTCTCCTTTGTTCGACCTCCGTAATTTATGTTCTTTGTATTAAATTTTTTTGTGGCGCAGAAGACAGGTAATACGTAAGTCTCAATTTCACTAAGATCATTAATTTCATTAAAATTGCTTCAAACAGTTATTTCACAATAGAAATAATTCATTCAATTAAAGTGGCGGTGGCTCAGGGGATTGAGCGGCGTCTGCCTTTCAATGAGGTGATCCAGGTTCGATTTCTGGCCGTTGCTAGTTAATGAGAATCCTGCCCCCGGCTCGTATGGACCGCAGAACTGATGTAAAATATCCTCAGTGGTAGACCGATCATGGGTGTTAGGATCCGGTCGTCGTCAGGCTAACCGTGAGTGGTTTTCCTCTCCATGTAGCGCAAAAGCGTGCTAGTTCTACCAAAAAAGTCCTGCACGCAGACTAGTTTGCTCCAATGCTTGATCAAGGAGTTCCCTTGTCTGCAGGGTTGGGTTCGAAATTACTAGGTTATGGAGTTGTACATTGGGAGTCGTAAACTCAGAATTGGATCCACTTTTTAACGCCGGTTATAAATTTCTCTAAATTCAGTCATGAACATGGTTTTTAAGAGTCTGATTCAAAATTATTGACTTTAAGTACAATAAAAAAAAAATATTTTCGAACTAAATAACATTAAAAATATTAAGTCAGATAAAAAATAAAAATCCCCTTAATTTTATAATTTCTTCGCAGATAATATTGAGTAAAAATAATAATTGATAACTCAGAATCAACAAAATAAAAAACCGCTCTCTCTTTTTCTTTATATCAAACGACTGAATGAGCAAACTTATGAAGATAATTTTTAAACGTCAAGTGTTTAGGTTCTCATACGAAATTTATTTTAAACAACCATTTGTTCAGGAAATAGTACATCATTTCACTTTTTCGGAATAACGTTTTCTGTCGAAAAATGCAGACTCTTGGATTTACCGTTGCTTTTTTACTGGTTTGGGGAACCGTGCATGCCGAATTTTTTAAATTCGAAGATTGTAGTAAGTTTTTATTTTTTGTCCTCATCTACCCGGTATTAATTTTTATACATCATTTTGTTCCGATAAAAGAAAGGCAACTACAACGTTTAATATTTCACTATAACGCTATGAGTTTAACTAGCATTACAAGATGGTTTTTTAAGTTCATAAATGTTATAAAATATATGAGATGCAGTTCATATTCTAAAAGAAAGCAAATATTTTTATTAATTCTTTTCAGTTGGAATATTTGAATTATAAATGAAATATTTCTTCTTTTGAAGTAAGAATTATAAGTAGGATAAATATGTTTCAAAGCAAATTAAGATTATTTTAAGGGTAACCACATTAAAAGAGAACCGTGCTAAAATAAAATGGGAACCATAATAAAATAAATTCAATTACTTAAGGAATAAAATTTGCTCATAAAATTAATCAATAATTGTTACTTTATATAATTCGCTTCACAAAAATTGTATTACCCTTCGGCTCCGTCGTCACATGACGTAATTGTTTTTTTTTTTTTTTTTGGCGAAAAGAAATAGTATTGTTCTTACTGGTGTGAGTTTGCAAACGTTACTCATTACTGTAAGGTCAAGCTTAATATATCTACAGCCAGCGCTCTGTATGCTCGGTTTTAAAATGGTGCAAAACGTCAATATCATGAAAAGCCAAAATTAAGACACGTTTGTGGCTTAATTTTTTAATACTTAAAAACTTATTACAATACTGCCTTATCCGAGTTCATAAGAAACTGAGAATAAGGATACGATTTTGATAATTTTCATCTAGGAGGGAAAATAACGCCAAATTGACGAGTTTTAAAAAAGTTTAATAACTTTTAAAACTGCCGTGATAGCCTACTTGGCAGAGCACTGGACTTACATGTCTGAGAACGAGAGTTCGAATCTACTCGTCCGAAGACTCCCCTAGTAGTAAATGGTGACTAGTGCACGTTAAATCTGTCGGATCACGAAGTCCTCCATGGTTTCATAACAAATAATACCTCTGGGGATATTGAATTGGGGATAGATCGTTCTCTGATGCAGGTCAAAAATTACGATCTGTAGATGAATGAATGGGTCTGCCCTAAAAACGGATGGGACGTTTGGGTTTAGCAGAAATCGAATTTTTGGCCATGGATGGCGTCACTGGAAAATAAGAACAATCGCACCCCTTGGCATACGGCAACAACAGCAACTTTAAAAATAAAGTTATTTGTCTGTTCTAAAACCCAGATAATTCTTCATGGAAGGATCGTCTATGTACTATAATATTATATCCTTGCTTCATCTGCAATAAAAATGGGGATTTTTATCTAAAATTTTGATGTTTCTATTCTATTTGCCAAGATAAGGTTAAGACGTCGATTTCAATAATGCTAATGCATCTTTTCAAACTATTTCATAAGTGTATAGATCATAGATCTGATGATTTCGATCTTTTCGAGCTTTTTTACCTTTTCCAAACTTTTCAGACACCCTGTAGATGCATGTAATATTTATTTTTTGCAGCGAAACTGCAGACAGCTTACGTAGATGCTTCGGAATTCGTAGTGCGCCCAGATCCAATTGATCTCGAGTCTAATCTGAATGTTACAGCATGGTTAAAAGTCTTAAAGGAAGTTCCTGAAGGTGCAGTTCTCAAGGCTTCTTATTACAGGTTAAAAAAGATTTTCGGTATGGAGGTTGATGTTTATATTCCTTGTCTGCTGAACAAATTCGGATCTTGGTAAGTTATTTGACACTATAATTTCACTGGAAATTATTATTTTTTTGTTACATGAGATTTTTAAAAAAAAGATTTTAGATACTTTTGTATCGCTGATTTCAGGTTTGTAATCGGTTTCTTTCTCCAAGCTACAGTTTTTTTTAAAGACATTTTTAGTTATGTCGAAGTTTAAAAACGTTATATATTACAGGAAGTCATATCGTTATATATAAAACATTTCTAGGGGAGTTCGGATCAGGATTAAAATTGCATTGACATCCATGCCCAGAAACGCTGTTATACGCTCTGCTAGGGGTGCTTCTCTATTATGAAAAGTTTTTTTTTGCTTGTTTCTGAATAGGTCATAATAGGGAAGCACTCCTAACTGCATACGATGACCTTTACGGCCATGCGTTCCCATGCAGTTTTAATCCTGATAATGTGCCCTAACTCCGCTAGAAGCTTGTCACAACATTGACGCGATTCCCTATTATATTCTAAACTTGTGCGATTCGACAAAAAAGAAACTAAAAATATAATTTTAAAAAAAATCTGTAACTTTAGGTGCAAAACTAATTTCAGATTTGAAATCTCCTCACCCAAACTAGGCAAGATCAAGTATTTGCATAAATTCTCCATTGTTATTAACCATATTTTAAATTACTGTACTCTCGATCGCCAATGCACTTTTCTTAGGTTTGAGAATAGTTAAGATTTGTAAAAATAAGGACAGCTATTGAAGTGTTCGTCTTAAGGAATTGGTCACTCAAAGATTTTCGACGTTTTTTTTTTGAGGGACTTTACTTTAGTATAATATAACCTGAATAGTATATTGAATCAGGAAGAGAATAGATACGTACACAAATTCGAATTTTTGCTTAACTCTTAATAATTCATCGCGTACGTCAAGAAAGCTTCAGAAGCTACCTTCTAGAAGTCTAAATTCTTGTGTTTGGGGCCTGGCTCATAGCTCAGATTTTCTCCTCTTGATTTTAAATTAAAGTTGTCTTTTTAAGTTGTCTTTTTAAAATTATATAATTTCCTGATGTTTAAATTACTTTAAAAGTCAACAGTTGTTCTTACTAGGTTGTAACGGGTACTTTAAATTTATAATAGTGAATGTAAATTAACGCTGTAGGAATTTTGAACTTTTAAACTATCTCTGTTGTTTAGAATTCTGATTACGAAGACATCGGCTTAAAGCTACGTTGGTAATGTACCTAGTAACTTTGCCACGTAAGTTGCTAACGGGATTTTGCCCCGTAATGACAAATTTTAGTGTTTAAATAAATAAAGAAAAGCATTGGATTCCTGTTCATTGGTTAAAATTAGGTTGAAAACAAAAAAGGCGCATGTTTGTGTCAATTTTGTAAATATGCATTTCAAACTGTATCCATTTTCATAAACACGCTTTTTGAGAGCTATTCAATGTCGCAAATACGCATTTCGAGTTGTGTCCATATTAAAATACTCACCGACGAGTTTTAAAGTATTGCTTACGCTTGGTCCTAGAATATCTTGTAAACTTACTAAAAAGTTATTATGGTGGCTTAATGCAACTTCCGCCTTCTGTACTCTTCTTTGTACCATAAATGAATTTAACGTGAATGATTAGATGGTTGATTAACATATTACTCGTTTTACAGCAAAATGCAGTAACGTAACGGTTCAACTGGTTGACTTTTTTGTTGGTGTGTCTTATGGGTATTAAATGAAATCTTAATAATAATAATAATAATAATATATAAGTTAAGAAGAAAAATATGTTGCTTAGCGAATTTAAGCTGATTTATTAATCAGCATCTCAAACTACCAGCATTGATTGTATTAGAATTGGATCAACTGAAAAAAGTTAGGAAACAATATTACAAGCTTTCATTTTATTTCACGTGATTTAATTTTGAGTCGTGTCGACTCTGAGGATAGAGTGTTTGTTTCCTAATGAGGTGACGCAACTTATAGTAAGAATTCTGCTTTTGGTGTATAGACCATAGTGCTGCCGTAAAATATCCTCTGTGGTAAACGGATTATGGTTTAGAATTTCCTTTCTGTCGGGCTAACTGTGAGAGGTTTATTAGTTATCCTATCCGTGCAACGCAAATGCGGGTTAGTTCCATGAAAAGTCCATGAAGTTTAATTTGACACTATGCTTAATCCAGGACTCTCCTTGTCTTCTGGGTTGGGTTCAGAGTTAGAAGACTACAGAGTTGGACATTGATAGCCATAAACTCTGATTTGAGTCGGCTGTTCAATGTTGGTCATAAAATAAAATAAAATTCCTTAACTAAAATGTTTTTCGTTTCTTATGTTAAATTTCAAGCTGCATGATTTATTATTGTTGTTGAACTATAGTGTGTAATAAGAGATTCTTTTCTGTAGTACAAAGTACTGGTGTGATTACCTTCGAGATTTTGAAGAACAAGTGACGCCATTTTTCCCCGAAGGAGTGCCAAATCACTGCCCAGTAAAACCTGGTGAATATGGCGGCACCAATATTCCAGTCAAAATACCTGAAATGGGTACGATTGCCAAGATAATAGTTGCGGTATGTATTGGGGTCAATTGTATCCAATAAACTGTTTTTAATCCGACCTATTTTTAAATTTCTATTTAAGGTGATATGTCCGTAAAATTGGTAAAGTACATATTTGAAAACTGCTTTAAAGTCAACAGTGTTTTTAAAATAAATGTTAAGTTTATGAGTCACATTTATAAATCTTTTAACAAAATACCTATCTATTTCAATAAAATTCAAATGAAAAAATGTATTTGTCCGAATTGTGAATACCATTAAAAGTGAACTCATAAAGCGCTAAAGTGCTGTGAATATTTTTTTTTAAAAGTGAAGTGACTGGTAACATAATTATTTTATTTTTGAAATTTATCTGAGAGAAGTATGGCAATCGTGCTCTACTAAATTTATTATTACTGTAAATGTTTATATTTTGATCAGACATTATGTGATTGAAAGTTTTTTTTAACCTAAGTGGTAGACAACATCCGATATTATAAACATTAACAGTGAGGATTTCGATCTACCCCTTTTATGAAGGAACATTTTACAACTCGGCAGATTGTCGCGTTTACGCAACGTCAGAGAAGAATGGTTTAAAAAATTACAACATGTGTTTGATTAATATTTTTGAAATTTATCTGAGAGAAGTATAGCAATCGTGCTCTACTAAATTTATTATTACTGTAAATGTATATATTTTGATCAGAAATTATGCGATTGAAAGTTTTTTTTTAACCTAAGTGGTAGAAAACATCAGATATTATAAACATTAACAGTGAGGATTTCGATCTACCCCTTTTATGAAGGAACACTTTACAACTCGGCAGATTGTTGCGTTTACGCAACGTCAGAGAAGAATAGTTTAAAGAATTACAACATGTGTTTGATTAATATTTTTGAAATTTATCTGAGAGAAGTATGGCAATCGTGCTCTACTAAATTTATTATTACTGTAAATGTTTATATTTTGATCAGAAATTATGTGATTGAATTTTTTTTAAAACCTAAGTGGTAGACAATATCCGATATTATAAACATTAACAGTGAGGATTTCGATCTACCCCTTTTATGAAGGAACATTTTACAACTCGGCAGATTGTTGCGTTTACGCAACGTCGGAGAAGAATGGTTTAAAGAATTACATGTGTTTGATTAATATTTTTATTCATTCGTATTATCTAGTGGCTGTTAATTGTGTTAAGAATGAATTATGAAAGCTTTATTTATTTTTTAAATTTTAAAAAATAATAGTGGTTCTGACTAAGACCTTATTAACAGTTAAAAAGTGGGAAAAAATTGAGAATTGTTCTTACACTTGTTTCAGTCACATGTCTTTAGAATAATTTAATAAACACACTACACACGTTGTATTTGGTGGTGTATCCTTTATAGTACTCGTATAAATTGTTGTATACACTACAGTATATACCATTTCTAATTTTTATAAAAATTCTCGACGTACCACTCATAGCAATTACATGCTAATTTTATGCTAATTATGTTTGGCAACAGTAGTTTTTTAGAACATTTTATCACTGTAATTTAATGTTTGTCTTTACTTTTGTTATTATTTTAGATTCAGTAAATCACAATTAAGTTTTTTTCTTAAAGGTTTTTAATTTAAAACCTATCACAAAGGTTTCCCTTTTTTAAAAAAATAAACTGCCAAAATCTTATGTAGATTTATAATGAAGTTGGTTTTCCGAATGGAAACTATATTGTACAATTTGAAAAAAATTTAAATAAAAAATAATTCAGATATTTTTTTAAATCTAGGGAAGGTATCGAACAGAACTTGAATTGGTAATAAATCAAAAAGTTGTTGCATGCTACAAGATTTGGGCGGAAATGACATGGAAATAAGAAAAAAAAGTCGTTTGAAGAACTGTTATGAGACACAACTTCCACTGAAGATTATTTCACGACGTTTTGTAAATTGATTTATTTATGTAATTTCTTATAAATGCCTTTTTTTCAAACATTATTATTTTCGTTCTATTTTAAATAAAGTTTCAAATTTTTATCGAAATTCAATGTCGAATGGTTCGTAAGTCGATTTCCAGATTTTGTAAGTTACTTTCTAGATTTTCTAGCTTTGAAAAGCGCTCTATACAATATTACCCAAGTAACAACTCCTTACAATATTTTAGATAATTGTAGCCAAATAAGGGATTACATTAAAAACGAGGTAAACTTTACACTTTATTTATGTTGTGAAATTAGTTTTCTTACATTTGTTTTAGGCTCACTGCCAGTTAGAATTTATGAATTACAGAAAATTTTTGTGAATGATAAAATTTCACGTAAATTTGAATACAAATCACAATAATAAAACTTATTAGAACTTAAAACTTAAGCTTGTTCACACATCTCCTGGTAAGCATAACATAAGCGGAGGAATACATCAGAAGTTTTCGAAATTTCTTCAGGTTTTAGGAAGCTTGTTTTTAAATTACATTCAGTCAACTTTACATAACACTTGTATAACATTTGCAATTAAAAATATTTAAATATTTGTAAATATTTTTTATGACACTGACAGCAATAGTATTTCAAAATATTGAGTTATTATCAAAAACCAATAATAATAAAAGTAGAATTAGTAATTTTAAAAATATCAAGAGGTCTAATCTGACGTCATTTCACTTACCTCATCAAATCAATCCATCAATGATCAATCAGTTACAGATGCAATCAATTGGAATAAGTTTCTATTGGGACAGGAATACGAACCGCCTAATGGGAGTAGTGTAAACGGAAATTAATTGAATGATAATGGAAGGTTGATCTAGTTTTGCCTTTGACTTGGACATCTCTATGGGTAGAAATATTTAAAGACACCAAGAGTATTTTTATTTAAAAATCTTGAGCTAGTATTGCCTACACTAAATCACACAATAAAGTTTTGCACAAATAAAAAGGGTCTGTTGGTGAGTTTTATGTTTAATGACACTGACAGCAATATTCATAGAATATTTGCAAGGTATACGCAATATTTGCATTTTTAAAACATAAAGCTATTGTTTAAAGAAAATTTTGTATGCTCTTGTGTTGAAGTAAGATTACTCTTACTTATTACATTGTAGTTCTTGATTTGCGTCCCATCTCAGGACACAAATAAAGAGATGAGTGGATGAAAGGTACAAGTGACATTTTTGTCACAATTGTGGTTTATCGGAGATAATTTTTATTTTCACGATGCAACATTCTCGCGTCTTTCGATTCCGAAGATTTTAAAAGACGAAGTGACGTCTCTGAGTGCATTTAGAGTGGAAGAATGTTCCAAGTGCATCATGAACGTGAGTTCAGTTTAACAGTGATGTGGGAGGAGTCTAAACGCACCTTAGATAAATAAACATTCATCTATTAGACATCCGACCCCTAGAAGTTTCGCGAATTCGAGATTATCCTGTTACGCTAACACCCTACTTCAGTTTAATCAATTGCTAATGATTCCATTGATAAATTTAAACGTAAGGATAATCGATGATTAACCTGCAAATCGCTCGTCAGCATTAATTCTTTTTTAAATTTCTCTCTTTAAAAGGCTACCAGCTGTATCTATAAAATTAAATGTTTAATTTGTGATGTAATATATATTGGCCAAACCTCCCATCCTCTTCGCAAAAGAATTAATTTACATAGGTCTTTAACAAACAAATATAACTGTAATAATAATAACAATAGCCTTGAAATTAAACATTTTTCTAAGCACGGGTTTAAAAACATTTCAATGGAGGTTTTGGATTTCGTTAAAAACCCTAAAAAACATCTTGAAGCTGAAAATAAATATATGATCATTAATGAATTTATTTATCCTTACGGTCTAAATACTAACTTAAATTTTAAATCTTTTAATAATAATAAGTGCATTTATAATATTTTCAAAATTTTTAAAAATTACAATAATAATAGAGGAAAAAGAGGCAACAGAAAAAATAAAATTAAATATAACTTAAAAGATTTTGTTAATGATTGCATTAATTGCTATGATCAACCTAATGCTATTAAATCTATTAAAACTAAGATTTTAGGGGTTAAACTTAATTTTCATAATAAACTTTTAAATTTTTTAAAGTTAGATCAAGTAAAAATTTATTCAAAACAAAATATTTCAAATTTTTTAAACTTAGTTGAAGATTTAGCTAGATATAGGTTTAAAAATAATTATAAGCACAAGAATTCACCCTAACCGGATAATTTTGTTTTAGATTTTACTGATAAAATTTTTAATAATCTTAACATAAATGCAATTATTGGTAAAAATAAAAACCTTCTTCCTATCCAACTTAATTGTAAACCAACTTTTAGATATACAAAAAGTCTAAAAAATTTAATCTGCAATTATAGGAATTTAGCTATAGATAGTTTGAACTATGTGTTTAATTGTGATGAGTTATAAAGATACTTCTTTTTTTGATACCTTCCATAAACATGTTATTACAGGGGATTTAGATATTATAGATAATGATAAAATTAAAACATTTATGTATTTAGGTTCTAAATTTACACCATCTTTTCCAACTTCTAAAAATAAAGTAATTTCTATTTTTATTAAAAATCTCGATGATTTAATTTTAAAATTATCTTACAAACATAATTTCCCAATTGAAGGTTTTTTCTGAATGGAGAGAGAATATCATTAAAGATTTTAAAATCAATATTAAAAGGAAAAATTAGTTTTTCATAAGGATTTAATTTTTAACTCTGTTCTAAAGCAAGATATTAAAAATATTTAAAATAAATTTTGTATTACCACTGTTGATAAAGCTAGTAATAATTTTGCAATTATTTGAAATTTTTTTTATAAACAACTTCTTTCCACTGAACTTAATAGCAATATAACATACAAAAAACTTAACACCAACAGTGATATTATTATTAATAAAATTAATTCTATTTATAAAAGACTTAAAATTAAACCAAATAATATTTACAATTTTCCTTTTCCTTTTGCCAATCCAAAATTCCATAAGACTCCAACCAAATTCAGGTTTATTGCTAGTGGCGTTAATAGTAACATGAAAAAAATTGGTATTTACTTTGAGAACATACTTAAAAAAGTTGATAACATATACTTAAAAAGCAAAATTAATAAGCTTAC